>NW_009647830.1:2873304-2896817 GCF_000708025.1 Charadrius vociferus | reverse complement strand
TGCCGGTTCCTGCCTGGCTGTTGTGCTCTGCGCCGGGAAAGCACTCGTGTCCGCGGGCCGGGCCGGGCAGGGCAGGGCAGCCAGGGCAGCCAGGGGCAGGGCCGCCGAGGGCCGGACTGCTTCACCTTCACTTTAGTAATAGAAGTGTTAGGTTTCGTGTTCTTGCTGACAGACCTTGACGAGTTTTCTGTGTGCTGGCTCAGGGATGGGAACGCCCCAATTTAAACTGTAGTGGTCCTCGAGGGGAGGCCGAGAATTGGGCCGGTGGTTGAGCCTCGTCCTTCGACAAGGCGGTCCAGATCCGCCGTATTCCTCACACCTCTTTTGTTAATGAGCTTTCCAACGCAAGTTATGAGCAGCTCTGTAGATGCTGTGTTGGTGTTCCCCAACTTCAGCAGCTCTTGTCACGTGTAAAGGAAATGATGAATAATTCTTTGTCAAAACTGGAAAATGCATACTTCTGGTGATGTTCTGAAGTGCTCAATATGAAGTAGTTTTAAAAAGGTGTTGTTTCTTTTTTATTTGTTTATGAGTATGTCTTTAAACTGTCTCCAGTTATGGGTTTTTTAGGTATCATTATAAGTTTTTCTTCACAGCAAATGTTTTCTTTTTTTTTTTTCTGTAAACAATGAAAACTTTAGATGTTTATATGTGTCTGTGAAATTTGGGGTAATATTTAAGGTATTTTAAATAGTGTTTCGTAGCTTTTAGATGTGTTGCTTTTGAGACGGATGAAACCAACTGCATGTAGAGTTTGTTAACTACAGCAAGTGTTATAAGTACTTTTATTTTTATACTGGGCAATGATATTTACATGAACAAGAAAAACATGTTTCAGGAATAATTCTGTGGAGTGCACGGAAGGACAGATGCAAAACTTAGGTGGGTGAGTACCAGTAGAAAAATTGTGAGAAGACCCAAGCTTGGGAACTTTAAAAAGAGTTAATGATGTACCTTCAAAGAGTACCTCTCAGTAAATAAAGTCTCGTACCACATTTAACTACTAAGGAGGCAGGTGCCAGTATCTTTAAATAATGACTTCTAAAGAACTGACAAATAGTGAAGAATGTACTGCACACATTTTATTTATCCTTAAGATATTAAAGAAATTAAATTGTTGGTCTCTTGCACCCTGAACAGTTATGAAACTGGTTTCTTTCAGAGGGTCTTCTGCAGAAGAAAAGATATGGTTTCTGTTTGAGTTCCATCTTGTCCAGGACTGGTTTCTTCTCTGCTGTCAGTATGGCAACATCACTTAGAACTGTGTGGTCCAGCTTCTTTTGGATGCGTTCAGTAGTGACCTGTAAGCAGGCCCCACTGCAGAGTAAGTAGTGATGAAATTATAGAAATCCTATATTAAAATTTGAGAGCTTCTTTTCTGTACTGTTTAAAGTAATAGAAGCATGGAAATTAATTTTTGTTTGAACAGAATCAAATCTGATATTCCATGTTCTCTGCTAATAATTAAAGGATGTCTTGATTTGGTGTTTTTTTTTGTTTAAAGTTTCTATGGTCTGCATATGACACTCCTAATTTATTAATTAGCTTGCAAATAATACCCCTCATACCACTGATTATATTTGAAGATTTAAATTTATTTTTTCAGACTTACAAACAGTGGTGAGAAAAGGTTACAGTAAAATCTCATTACTTAGCATAAACAGAGAACAAGTGAAAACAGGCAATATTATTTCTTAGATTTGCGTCCATTTTTTAGACGTCAATAGAACAATGTAGGGGAGATGGTAAAGGTGGTAGAAAAGACAGGAATTGAGAAAATAGAATGGATGTCTTACATTTTAGAAGTTAGTGGGCAAGGAGGGGAAAGAAATCTTAGGAAGAAATACAAACTATTTACAGTAATATTTTACCAGAACTCAACTTCTTAATAGCTAAGAATGGTCTAATTGGCAGAACTGAAGCATGGAATTGCTAACAGAAATTCTAAATTCAAGAATTTTATGTCTAAAATATATATTTAAATGTACTAGCTATATCTAAATTTAAACTCAAGAATATTACATCTAAAATATTTCTGAGAGGAAAATAACTATATAAAAGTTTCTTCTTGCTTCTTGGTTCTTTCTGCTTTCTCAGTTTTGACACACTGAATGAATGCTCTCCCCCTCTATCATGAACAGCCAGGAAGAATCCTATTTGTATTAAAACAAAAGATGGTCTACATAAAATAACATGTCAGAAAAAAGTTGAAACCTTTCTATGACTTATTTGAAAACAGAAGGCTTAGAAGATGCTAAGGCTTAGTTCTTGTGATCGTAATTCAGCTATTAAAGTGTAGTGGTAGAATAAGCATCACTGGACTTACATGTGGGTTTGTGTCAGGTTCTGGCAGTAAAGGAAGGGATTTGCCAGTGCAAGTCAACCAGCTACAGACACCTCCAGGGCCTGCCTTAGGCACCATACCTACATGGTTGTGGAAGACAAGATGCCTATGGTATGGTTTATGTATAAGGGACTGTTACTATTTAACACCTTATGTTAGGTTTATGGTTGAACTCGATGGTCTTAAAGGTCTTTTCCAACTTAAATGATTCTGTGATTCCATGAAAAAAAGAGGATGGAATTGTGGGAAAGCTCAGTTGGAAGGGACTTTGGGTGGTCTGTGGTCCAACCTCCGGCTCCAAGCAGGCTCAGCTCTGCAATCGCACCAGCTTGCTCAGGGCTTTGTCCAGCTGGGTCTTTGAAATCTCCAGGGACAGAGACTGCACAAACCTGCCTGGGCCCCTGTCCCACCGACTGGCTGTCCTCACGAGGAAAACATTTCTCTACATACCCAGTCAGAGCCTCCAGTTTCAACTTACGGGTGTTGTTTTATGTCCTTCCGCCGTGTAGTGCTGTGAACAGACTGGTTCCCTCTCCTCAGTAACCCCAAACCTCATACATAGTCACTGGGGGCTGCTGTTAGGTCTCCAGGTCTCCCCAAAACAGTCTCTGCTCCAGGCTGAGCTAGCTCCGGTTCCTCAGCCTCTTCCCATGGGCAGGTGCTGCAGCCCCTGACCATCTCGGCGGGCCTTTGCTGAACTCTTTCAAATTTATATTTTATTAAAGAGCCCCAAACTGGCAATAGTATGTAGATGTGGTCTAACAGATGCTGAGTAGAGAGACATAATCACTTCCCTTCGTTCACTTAGTACAGTCCCAGATGCCAACAGGCCTTCTTTACTACTTTTAATTCTTGTGATTACTTTCCTTGAAGCAACAGGAACCCGGGGAAAGGGGTAAAGTTCTCTAGTGTTCCAGAAGCCAAGGCATAATAGTTTTGTATAGCATAGAAACCAGTTGCCAACGAAGTACAAATTTGATTTTTGTAATAAAAAATATTGCTATGGATGAAATGATGATCTTCCCTGTAAGTCATAAGGTAATATTCTTCGCATATATAAAGAATATATTCTAATGGTGAAATCTATAGGTGTTTTGTTCATGCTGTGATTTTTTTTCTTAGGAAAAGCATACAATTGGAAAAATAAATGTAGGCCATAGCTACCTAGATACTGTATTTTTTGATTGCACTAGAAATCTGTGTAATAAAGTGAACTCCTGTTTAGGCAGTGTTTGGGTTTTGTTAATCTAAAACTGAGTATGATTATAATCCCCAGCTAAGACATAGAACAGAATGAAAATGTAAACATTCTTAAATTTGGCACAGCTCTGCTTGTTTTTACATTAGTGTTCTTTACTTGCTTTTTTTTTGCAGATGGAGCTGTGTATCTTGCTTGCCAGAAATCTACGTACTCAGTTCTCCCTGAAGACTACAATTGGTACTTAAACGTGCTTTGATGTGTGGCCTTTTCACGTTACATTTATTCCAGGCCTACTTTCTCTCTTGTGAAGTTGTCATACAATGGTATCAAATACATCTTCTGCCAGTGTTGGATACATGTAATAATTTTAACTAAAGTACTGGTTCTGATATAATGATTGTGGAGTTAGTATTTCAAAAAAAAAGCGCGTAATGAAAAATCATGCAGGACTCATTCTAAACATGGTGATTACCCCAGTACCCCTACAGGGTTTTTTTGTGGAAGAGCAAAAGTAGCTAAGAGCAGTCATTTTCATCGATGCTTGTTGTTAAGACAAAGTCCAGCTATTTTTGTGCTGCTCCATGAGAAATGTGCATAGAAACCAGAAAAGACAATACAAATGTAGTGAGAAGCACAGCATCTGTGTTGTACAAGGTTTCAGGAAGCTAATGTGTCATGAAGGGGGAGGAAGGTGAGAAAAGTCATATTCCTTCAACGAACCTCTCAGTAGTACTTTTTGTTCGTGACGATTATCATATTTTACCAAATACAAAAGTCGGAACCCCAAACAGAGCTTTGTTTCCTGTTCTTTCTTTTGTAGGTGCCATACTTCTTCTACAGGCACATTGTCCAAGGGATTATTATCTCCATCTGTTGCTACAGTTTTACATGGAATTATTCAAAGTGTTAAAGGTTTTTTTGCAACCCATATTTCCAGCTGTCATTAATGCTTTATTTTAGCTCTTTTTTTCTTCTCCATCCAAAAAAGAAACATTAAGATGGCTGGGGAAGAAAAAAAAGGGAAGTTCAGATCAAATATTTGTGACCTTTGTTTTATAAAGGTTTATTTTATAGAAGATTCTTAAGAATTCATAAATGCAGGGTCAAATCTGGTTTTCTTTGGATCTCAGGCTGCTCAGTTGCTCAGCATTTCTGAAAATTGTAAGGAATATATTTAAGAGCGTAAGCTTTTATTTTTATAGCAAAGTGGAACTTGCAGTGACATCAGATTTGAAGACAATTGTCTGCTACCACCCTTCGCTTGAGATTCCGTACGAGCACACAAAAGTATGTCCAAATGTACACATTTCTATTTCTTACTCTTGTAAAGGCATAAGTAGTTCATAATTTTGAGTCTTTTGGGCAATTTTTTTTTAATTTGAAATACTGAGGTACTTTTCAGTACATGATCAGCATGTCTGTGAAGTAAGTGAATGATGAATATAGCTGCTGCCATGAAGAGGACCTTATTCTTGGTTGAATTGAGGGAAAGTTGCAAAGTGAGAAATGCTCAGATATCACAGCGTATAAATACTTGTGCACTACAGAGAAAACGAGTGTCTGGCTATTGGCGTTATCCTCAAGGAGGATGTTTGAAATGCAGGTTATAGGTCACACGTCCTGCTGTGTACATGTGCAAGAGGATATAAAGAGGTGCTGCTGCTTCTTTTTTTTGACTTGAGCTTTAAATTCCATTCAGCACTCCAGTTCATAAATGCCACAAAAAACCTGTAAATACTGAATTTTTATCTATCAGCAGTACTTCCGATGTGTTCTTTACACTGATGAAAGCAAATCTGGGTGGACTTTTCTGTTGTACATTTTGTTTCAATTTCCAGTTCTCATGTGCTAGTAAAATACTGTAAATGGCAGCTACGTTGCTGAAGTACCCAATATGAAAATTCTCCATTGAAAACTTAAAAGTTTTTAGCGCTCTTTGCCTGCAAGTTACTTATTGGTATTCTTAAATTTATCAGTTGCCTGTCTCTCAAGAAAAATAGGTGTAAAAGACTAAAACGAGGGAAAAATACTTGTAATGGTGCTAGGTAGTTAGGTTTCAGGTTGAGAACAAATGTCTTGGTCTTAGCAGAGGCACAAACAATTAGGAAGTGACATTCTTCTCCACGGTGCAAATCATCTAAAAGCTTTTTTAGCAACGATGATCGTCACTATGAATAAATTTCTAAATAGGGATAATATGAGTATTTTTGTACAAGTGGAACTGAACCTTATGATTCAGCTAGTGAATTGTAAGGATGAGATCAGCAATAATGATGACAGCAGTGCTGATTTTAGGGGTGAAGTAATCAGCTGTAGCACCTGGGGTAAGTAGCGGTTTCTAGACATCTGCTGCACAGTGGTCTGGGTTTTCAGGCTGAGCTAAACAGGCATTCTTCTGTTTTCCTTTGGTTTCAGCTTTTAAGAGTAAATTGTAATGCTATCTACGTAGCTTGGCTTTTTGATTTTCTCAAAAGAGGGAGAAAAAGGAAATGTATACACTACTGTTTTTATAGCCCATACCACGGCCAGATCCAGTGAATAATAAAGAAGAAACCCTTGATCAAGTTCTGAAATCCAGATTGAATGAAAAAGAGCTAAAGAACAATAGCGGGCCTACAATTGAAGAGCTCAGCAAAATGTTTTACACAACTAAACATCGCTGGTATCCTGTGGGACAGTAAGTATTTTCTTTTCAGTGTTCATTCCTTTGGGATGTAAAAGGAGGTACAGGAATAATTTAATGACCAGATTCAACCTAGGAGAAGTCATGTGCCACAAGACAGCGTTAGCACATGGGCTGCTACATAAAATCCTAAAGCGGTGTTGTGTAAATGGAAGACTGCATTGCGTAAGGGTTTTTTTAACACTGCCCCTTTGGTAGACTTTGCAACTTTTTTTTTTTTTTGGTAAAATATATCACAGAGTAGAAATTTCTCATAGCATCTAGTTAGCTACTGGTTCAGGTGGTTTATTAAAGTTGCATAAGTGAAGTCAGCATATATATACCTTCAGTGGATATAACCAAGTACAGCTTGGAAACAGGTCTTGTGTATTCCTTGACAACTTATCAGAAAAAAAACCCCAAACCTCAAGGAGGGTGATTCTCAGACTCAAGAATAGTAGAGGTTTTTAATTTGAAATGGTGAAATGTGCACCTTGGTGCACCTTGTACTCAGAAAGCGAGGAGAGGTACAAATACGCGTGACAGCTTAAAGAGGAACTATATGTATTCACATATACCACTAAAATACGTGACATTTTAGTTTGTGTTACTCCTGTCCAGTCCGTGTTACTGCCCCTTTTGGTAGCTGCTAATTTATAGCTATGGACACTTGATACAGGCAGAATTTGGGTTTTTTCCCACAGAAAACTTTTTAACTACTGTGTTTTAGGAGTAGGTAAAAGGAATTAAATGGTAGAACTTTCTATGGCCAAAGGATAGCTGTCACTTTAATGAGCATCAAACGGGGTCCTCCTTGTTTTAGGGTGGGTAATTAAGAGGAAAGTAGGGATCACTTTTGTTGTGAAGAATTTGGGTTTTAGTTTGTCTGCAAAATATTACACTATTTAACGTACAGTCTGGCATAACTCCTTTAAACATCAAGTCTTTGTTCTGTAGCAATCATTTTAGCCGAAGGAAAAGCTGACCACGTAATAAAATTAACTTCACACAAAGGATTAAGAATAAACAGCAGCCTTTGTACCTACTCAGCTGTAGAACTGATTGGATTATTGCGTGCTTGTAGCAGATGTAGCAATAGAAATGAGTAGCATTATGTAACTCCACGAACAACAGAGATGACATCTAATGAGTGGTGATGGGCTCCGCTTGTGTATCTTGTGTTTTGCTTACTTGTGTAACCTCCAGACTACTCACTGGGGGGGGGAAATGTCAGGACAACCAAAGACTGTCCAAAGCTTGCATTCACTGCAGCCTTTTTTAATTCTAGGTATCATAGAAGACGCAAGAATCCTAATCCTCCTAAAGACCGATAATTAAGATAACTTCTTGTTCATCCAGCACTTTGCTGTTAATCTTTATTGGAAATAAAAATTACACAAAGCAAGATGTTTGGTGATTCTTTGTGAGTGCTATAACTAAAACTAAAACATGCTTAAGTAAATTTGACTGTTCATTTCTACTTCCAACTAGTTGACAGAAAACCAACAAAACTGCACTAATGAAACGGGGATCTGGTGAAGGCTGTTGAATATGCACGGTCCGTGACAGTGCTAGTGTTAGAACTGGATGTAATGGGAGATGGTGTGCTCCAGTTA
Source organism: Charadrius vociferus (assembly GCF_000708025.1). Taxonomy (NCBI): domain Eukaryota; kingdom Metazoa; phylum Chordata; class Aves; order Charadriiformes; family Charadriidae; genus Charadrius; species Charadrius vociferus. Next base: position 2,888,994 of record NW_009647830.1, on the reverse strand, counting down.
AACTCGGCCAGAGGCTTGTCGTTGGTAAAGTGAAGGCATAGAAGTCTTACGTCAAAACGAGAAGTGTAGAACTGGACACTGTAGGGTTTGATGTTATTTTGGGGGATATTTTTTTTTTTATTTTAAGAAATCTAGCAACTGAAATGCCGGTGAGCTTGAATACTGAGGTATTAATGAAATAGTATTGATGAAAAATATTATGAGAGGTATTTATGAAAATGATGAAATAGTTTTGCTTCTTGTATTACGCTTGTAAAAGACTTCATTCCATGTTTAAGCCTACATCAGCCAAGTGATTGTATTCAAGGCTATTGTCATGTACTGAAAACTGGCCAACTTGGTTCAATTTTAGTTTCCAAGGCATAGTAACTCACCCTTCCACGTCACCCAGCATTCCCAAGTATCTGAGAGAACTTCTGTGTGCATTTGTGGTTCAGGGGTTGGTTTGGTTGTTTTTTTTTTTGGTTTTGTCTTTTTAACCCCACTCCAATTACCATTCAGTGAGGATGCTATGTTTGTGTATAGCTGTAGCTCAGGGGAGGAATTCTTGGCCTCAGCAAGGTAATCCATGAAAACTCCCAGCTTTTTCTAGGGATTGGCCCTTTATTATGTAAAATATTTTAAATTAACGTGGGTTTGATTCTGCTTTGTAGCTTTAGTGTCTTCTAGTGCTTAAATGTTTCTGCTGTTAGAATATTCTATGTCATCTAGTATTTTTCTCAGGAAAAGGAGGTTCTTCACGGTTTTAGGCATCAGCCTTCTGATAGAAAGGGCTAGCTTGGAACATTGTGCCTCTGTGGACATCCCAGTGACTTCATCAAGCCTTCTTAGCAGATCCTAATAAATAATCAGAAAATAATTATCCTATGTATGTCATACATTTTGATTGTACTTCTTTTCCAAAGCATCTTGGATAAAATAGGAAGGTTCTTGTTTCTTGTGTTATTCTAGTGTCATTTAGCCAGCATGTGTTGTCCACACTTTTTGCTGGAAGTAGAATACCAGATAAAGTCTTTAATTCTGGTCATTGTTAGTATAAAGGACAGTTACTTTTCTGAAGTTATTACTAAATAACTTTTTTTTTTTCCCCCCTTGAATTTCCTTTAATTGTGAAAAAAAGTAATACTGGATGCACGTAAAAAGACTGCCTTTAAATACTTCTGGAATATTTTACATAAAGCTAGTCTAAGTATTTATCTTGGTATTATTTTGAAAAATACATTTTTAAATCGGAATGCCAGTTAGCTGATAATGGTTTATCATGGCAGAGCATGAAATCCTTTTGCTTGTTCTGTCTGTTATGCTTGTAAGATAGCCGAGTCCATGTTTAAGCCTACATCAGCCAAGTGATTTTGGCTCCGTATTATACGATGTGTTGCTCGCGTGATAACAAACATGCTATCATGAAGGAATGTCTGTTGTGTCTGTGAAAAGGATCGCTGCTTACTCTGCAAGTTCAGTCGCATGAAAAGAACTTTTTTTTTTTTTTTCTGTCTAGTATATAACTTTTGAAATAGTTTCTAGTAATTTGTAGTACAACAAATTTTACTGTTTTCATCAAGTGATGGTGCCTGGTACTGACACTGGTCCGTAAGTGAGCAGCTTACCTCTTGTGTTTAGTGTTTTGTTATGTTCCACTGCATGAAATGGAGCCCCCTTTATTTTTGGAAAGCTGAGACCTCATTTGTCACCGTTTGACTTTACTCCAGTGTAAGAAAAGATATCCCTGGATTAATTTAAACTTTAATTTGGTTTTCCCCCTCTTTCTCCCTCATGCTTTTGCTTATTGCTGCGTAATACTGTTAAGACATTACGCTTTACGGAAACCTGTTGTCACATTTGTCTGTTCTTGCCTGTCTAACCCTGTTTGTGATCAAACGTCCACAATCACTGTAGAAATGATGGCTTTCTCAATGTTTCCCAAACATTTTTGGATGCTTTTCAGGCATGTTGAGGGCTAAAAATCTATGATGTGCTAGAGTGCTATCTTGAAAGTACTTCCTCTTCTGACCAGTTACTGGAAACTGAGTCTAAAACACATGTTCACTACATGTACCCTCTGCCATTTCGGTATTATGTTAATTCATAAAATTGATATTTTAAAATCTTTCCCTGCGTTACATTGCCACTCTCAATTTTTCAATGTTCACTTCTGCTAAATCTTTCTCCTGGGTCGTCTGAAGCGTAACCTAATTAAAGTCCTACTCTCACAGTAATTCCAAGCTGTCCTTCTGATTTCTCTAGGTCTTGAACAACTACGTACAGCTGTCTTTATCTGTTTCTCTTCGCTTGAGAACTTGGAATTAGAAATCCATCCATTTGATTCTTGTCCCATTTCTATGCAAAAGAATAATCCATTTGAAAGTTAGCTTGGGATTTCTGTTTTCTGGTGCTCCCGTTCTTTGTAATTGAAAACTTTAGTTGCATAGAATTCACAATGTTAAGTCTGCTGTGGTGTCTTTGTATCCAATTTTAGACACCCATTTGCTTTGTATCTAGTAGTTAAGTGTTTTGGACCTTATTAGGCTCATTGCTGTGGGTAATGCACAGTTGGATACATCTTAACTGATTTTTATTTTTGTTTTAACCTCTCTCTAAAAGTTGTCTGGGGCTTTGGTTGCTAGCATGCCCTTGGAAAACTGTCAGTCGTGTGTCAAACTGTCTTCAATTCAGAGCATTTAAATCGCATTTCAGTTTATCTTGATGTCTTAGTGAAAAGAAAGTTCTTTCAATTCCTCTAGTTAGACCTGAATTAGAAAAGGAGGCATGCTTTTAAAACAGGTTTTTGCCTTTTCTACGTGCAAATTATGTTGTTCTGCGGGTTCTTGGTGCTACCACCAGGAGGCAATCTTGCACAATAACGCAACTGGATTTGTCTGAAACCGTGGAAGATTTGGCCATCTCATCAGTTTTAACACTGAGGGACATGCATTAGCTGTTCTTCAATTAAATTTGTAAAATGGACTCCCTAGCAGGTCTGAAAGTGGTTGGATTCAAAGGGTCAGAGGTTCTTTTGCAGGACTTGCCCGTTTGCTTTGACTGATTTGATTTTTTTTAACATACAACAGGGATGTATGTTCACACTTAAACAAAAAAAGCCCCACCCTCCCAGTCTGGAAAAAAAATGAGCCAACAGTGGAGCAGTTGGGACCCAACTGCTAAATACACTCGTGTGACAACTTTTGTGTCTTCATGTGTCAGTTTCTCGTGACTGCAGTGGAGGGAGCAGTTATTTGTCCATCCCTTCCTGCCCTTCCAGTTATTCAGCCCTAGAGGAAAGTTCCCCTCTTGTCCAACTGCTGTTGTGACAGGTCTGAATTTCAACTGCCACATCCAAATTTTGCTGTACCAGAACAAATCGTTGCTGCAGCTCTGTTCTAAGTCACAGTAATGGTTTTAAGTCACAGTAATGATTGCTGTTTAAAGCCAACACTGCTTTTCTCAGTTATTCCAATCTTTATGAATTTCAGCAGCTGCTCTGCTGTAATTTGTCACATGCTCATTCCATCCTCAAAATGAGTACAAAGTTACATAATGATCAAATAGATGTAGACTGCATTCCTCTTCTGTAGTGGAGGATGTATATTTTGTTTTAATGCTACAATCTAACAAAATTGACTGAAAGCCCCCCGTCACTAGAATAAACGTCAGACAAGTTGTGTACCTACAATACATAAAGACTGGATTCATTGCTGAGATTGAGACAGCTAATAATTAGACACCTAAGCCTGAGTCAATCTTTGTAGGCTCCCCTTATAGTCAATTGACACAAAAAAGTACCCACACAAGGCAGTTGATCTTATTGTAAGATTTTCTGGAATGTCACAAAAATTGTTCTCTGGAGGTGCTTCTTCCTTCTCATCTATGAAGGGAGGATGAGGTTTAGCTGAGATTCAGATGCCTGTAGCGGAGCAAATGAAAGCAGTCTTAGTGGTGGTGGGGGGGGACGTTGTTTGTTTTAATTTAAGAGAGCATATATGTAAGAGAAAAATATTCCACTTAAAATTAAGATAAAAACCATCTGCTGATTCTTCTAGCCTTCAATAGCATGTAGTCCATATATAGGAACTCTTTTGTTTTCTGTATAGATTAATTCACACACATTTAATTTGTAATTTTGAATAAATAGTGTATAGGATTTTAATCTCGCCTCCTTATATTTAACCAACCTCCTAACTGTTAGGGTTTTTTTTTCCATTTGGTGCATAGTCACAGGAGAAATAAGATAGTTACTTATTTTATGTATCTTTATAGCACCTCTTCTAATGAGCTCATGATCCCAGCTGTTACCTCTAGGTACTTGTAGAAAAATGAACACAATAAATGATAATTTACTGGGTAATTTGCACATAATTATCTGAAAATTTAAATACAATTTACACGGAATGTTAGTTCCGCTGTATATAACTGCAGCTGTTAGGGCACTGCACATCAGAAGGTGGGAGCTGTGTGGAAGCTGCATGAACCCAAGAGCATGTCTGGCCAGCAACTTCACATGGCATGGCTTCTAGAGAAGTAGAAGTTTATGGCCCGGAGTACCACTTTATTAAGTGTCATGATGTAGGTGAGAAATGATATTCAGTGTATCACAAAGTTATTCATCACCTAGAGGCACCACAGGAGGTTGGAATGGCCAATAAAACTGAGAAACGTTGCCAACTAGTTTAAATAAGTATTAAATACAGAAAACAGTTGTGCGTATATTCAGCTTTACTGCTTGTCAAGATGAAAAACAGTCTTGGGTCAGAGGCAGTTTACCATTTTAAATAAGGCCAGCTTTGACTGCTACCAAAGTTTATAATTCCTCAGCAAAAGAATCTCCCTACCAGCAAAATATGAGATAGCATAGAGGAAAAAAAAAACCAACCTGGAAAAGCTGTTTTTTAACATCCCTTCTGCCAAAACTAATAAAAGTTTAACCATGTAAGTATCACAGAAAATTTAAATGAACACTGAAAAGTGACTGTGAAATTAGGCTACTGCATTAAGCCATTATTGTGTAGGATAAAAATTAACCTAAGTAAACGATAGAACTACTAAAGCATGAGCCTACTTTACAAACATATATTTCCTACTCACTAATGCTAACAAAACAGAGCTTTATAGTTTCATGTAAAAATTAATGTTTCCTAAATACTGCTAGTCTTTCTCATTATTGAAATTTATGTTGTATTTGTTTAAACGAATAATAAGCCAGTAGCATTTTTCTGAAGTCAACATCTGTAGGAGTTATACTGGATCACACCTTCATGGTCTTCACATTCTGCTTTAGTTAAGAAACACTGAGGATTTCGGTTGAATAATAAACTAATACCAGGAAAAAGTTTTCCTTGACCCCTAATTCATTAACAATTGGTCAGTATACAGTAGCATAAGGCCTCACATCCCTCTTCATATTTTTTGTTATTTTATAATTTTTTAAACTGGTCAAGATTAGTATGGGTTCACATGTTATTTTACAAGAACACCTCATATCTTTATAAAACTCCCTTTCCCCCACACCATTTTTCATACAGTTAAAATCCTGGCGTTAGCAATGGGGAAACTGAGGGTGCCAGCAAGTTCCACATATTTTAGAACTGGATTAAGAAAAAGGATTTCCTGTCCAGTGTAAAGGCACAGTACAAAAAAAAATAAAAATCATGGTAAGTGCACCGTAAGCAGAGATAAACGAAACAGCAAAGAAATTCCCTTTCTAATGCATATGTTTGTATGTTCAAATCTAAAATAAACACACTGTATGTTGGCTGCATGGGTTACAATTCATTGACTTTATGTGGCCATATTTATCGAAGAAAAATATTTGAAATGAGCCCAAAGAGGCCACTGGTAAGGCTGAAAGGTGATACAGTGGTTTGTGAAGAGAAGAGCAGTGGCGGTCTTGATGCAGCACGGCTGTGCTTAGTACCTACACAGTGCTCAGCCAGTCCTTGTCCAGACTGAGGGCAAAACCTTGAATTGCTGGAACTGGGTGAGTGTTTTCCTTCAATATGACCAGGATTTTAACTCATGACGTTATGGAAATGATACATGAGAAGCCTTGTATTTCTTTAAGAGTGAAGCATTTATCCTGCAATCAAAATACCTGTCTCTGCATGTTACCTCAGGCAGGTGGTCCCCAGCAGCAGACTAGTGCTTGGGGTCCCTCTGAGCCTGTCCGTACTGCTGCAGGCTGTAGAGCAAGCTCAGGCTCTGGCTGCTGATCTGCACACCTCTTCCTTCCTTCCCCCTGTTCTGCCTGTCCCTCTTTAGAGGAGTGGCTGTGCAGCCCTGCAGGGAGCATTCACACCAAGCACTGCTCGCAAGATCACATCTTGTTTAACTTTACCCTACGTGCTCTTCTAAACTGCTCAAGCTGACTGTGCACCCTCAAACATTATGACATCCCAAAACATGTAATACACACCCTCACTTTCATGCTAGGAAAGCACCATTCTCACAGGCTGCAATATAGTTTCACATAAGCTCAGATACTTCAAACTGGAAGATATACAAAAAATTAGAATTACATGTTGGGTCTATAGAGGCACCAGAAAGAGTCCAAGGAGTACTGTGGGATGCGAATACAGGAATCTGCTCTAGAGGGAACTAGCCCCAGCTAGTATGAATGTGAGCCAAACCTCTTGGCATCAGGGGCTTTTTTTATTTAGAAATAACAAGCATGCCCTCTGAAATCAGGTAGTCAGGACACGCATTGTTTTTAAAGATAACCTAAGCTCAGATTGTCTTTGTTCGGACTACTAAGTCTGAATGAGTCTGGTACAGGCTTATGGACCTATGCATAATTACGGTTCTCTCTAAGCAAGCAACTTGAGTCATCGTGATTGTCCTGTCCAATCCAGTCCAGAGATGCTCCAGTTGAGACTCCTGTAAAAATAAAAGGATTTTTCTTCTGGGTAAACAAAATTAAACACGTAGAGAAGAAAGTGCATTTCTATAACTTCAGACAAAATCTGGATTTAGGAGCAAGCATCTTCTTCAACAGTCCACATCGGAGTAAGAGAACCATACCAAAGGTCACTAGATGTCAATGTTCTGTAATTCTCAGCCTTCAGAGGATCAAAGAAATCTAAAGAAGGTTCGCGTTGAAGCATTTGGCAAAATAATGAGGTGAAAGGCTTTCAGAGTTTTCTGGAGAAAAAAACAGTAATTGGACATAATTCTTAAAACTTCATTTAGGCATTACTAAATAAAAATGTTGTGTTTCCATTTCAGGGCTAGTGAAATGTCAACAAAAGAAAATAGTAGTATAAAAAGCAAAGAGCTGTTTTTCAGTTATCCTCAGGACACAGGGGTTTATTTATTTAAAAATCTGTGACACTGTCTAATAAGCTGTTCACTTTAAATAGCTTGCCAGGTGTTGGGTTTTTTTTTCCTTTTCAGCTGTAGTCGTATGATAAATTCATTTTGCTGGGAATACACTACCAGTTCAGCACAGGTTTTTTAACAATTCATCTCCTTGCCTGGTGTACTCACACCACCCTGGAACAGCCCGAGGAACTGATCCTGAAAATGCCCAAGGAGATTAAAAGATACACTTCAATTGATTGTTGAAGTGTAACTGTCAGAAGCATAACTGATCCGTCGTTTGGGGAATTTCCTTGTTGTTGCTGCATCTTTTCCATCAGCCAGTCCAAAGGGATTTCATTAACATCTCACTAGTACCTCTGACTAAGTAGGAATTTTGACTAGATTGTGAAAGCTTCTAGAAATAATTTATTTTGAAGTGTTAAGTATATAAATGCAAATTGAGTGGAAACAGCTGTTATTTACATTCTCTGGACACAGGATTCCACTCCCTGATGGCCAGAAAAAAATGCCACTGAAAGGACATGATGAAATTGGAAAAATATGGCTCTAGTAAAAATATATGTAATGGACCTCGTTGTAGGGTGTTATTCATTGGTATAGCTTCACAGGTTTGCCACTGTAACAATATATAGCCCACCTGCCAGAAGGACTTGTAGAGCTTCACGTATTTCTTGGAGAAAAGGGGGGGTTTGAAGGAATGAACATGCTGAAAACAAAAGCATAGGAACAAATTCATGTTTCATCCTTTTATGCAATGGCTAACAGAGAGCCAGGTGTTTTCAGAAATAGTCTCACAGAACAAAGCCCCGTTCACAACAAGATTTTGCTATGGACTTCTGTTAGTTTGAGATTATGTTCTGGTAAAATTACAAAAGCTCCTGAAAAATATAAGTAGCATATTCTAGACCCAGTGCGCCTGAAAGTGAAGGACTATGCTGGAGGGAAAAGAAAGCACAGTGTGAAAGCTCACCCCTTCAATGAACCCAAACTTTATCTTTTTATTAGCCTGGCAGAGAGAGGCCCTCCTGCATGTCCTCTGTACATGTCCCCCTTCACTTACCTGGAGCACATCCCCACTGCCGTGTGTTCCACTGGAAAGCTCACACTCCCTCCTGCCATGCCTGCTTCTATCTGTAACATCACTGGCAACCACCTAGAGTAAAATGAACAGTAATAGACTGTCCTCAGAAAAGGTTAGGCATGTTTAGAAACGTACACAAAATGTGGCTTCTGATTTCATTTGGACCAAACCCACTCAGTCAAACCAGCATTAGGAACTTGGGCTGGAGAATTACAGGTGGGATTGTTTTGCCGGGTTTTCCTTATAGAATGGTAAAGGAGTTGATACAACGAAGACAGCTAAACCTCAAGCACTGCATTCTTAGAGCCTGTGGAGTGATTCCTTCCAGGATTAGTTCTGTTTGACTTGGGATTGCTTTGTGCCTGCCAGCACACAAAACCTGTCGTAACACAGGCAAATGTGGGACAGAAATTTCATTCTCGTTCCATTTTAGATAGATTCTTGCCTGCTGTTCTGTCTCATGCAAACGATACATCTAATGGCTAAATGCATCCTTTACTTCCTTCCCTACATGGAGACTGATCTACAGCAGCAGGTTTTGCAGCTTCCTTCCGTCTAGCATGATGTGGCCTGAAATGCTGGGGAAAAATCCTGCTGTGCCTCAGGCATCTTTCTGGATTCATTTTTTTCCCAGAGGGATAATTTATCAGAGAAGTGAGCTCTGAAGAGAATGCTAAAAATAGTGTTAAAATTTTGAAATACAGGGCAATGGCACAGAAAGTCAGAAAAGATGTCTAGCCCAAACTCACACTTTATAAAAGGCTTTATGTATTTTGTAATAATTATGGATGTTATTTCCCCTCCCCCATTCATTTAAGAAGACAGAGAGATAATAACAAACTTCAGCAAATCTGAATTTGGTTACATAGAGCCATCTGTTAATTCTGTTATATGGCAGTAGAGGGCATCTAAGGACTTCAAGTCACATATGGTAAGGGATTAAAATCAGATGGCTGAAGGAGTTACTACTCTCATCCTCAGCCATTCACCCCACCCCGTGACAGAATATGCCACCTCATGACCAAACAGCTCCTGAATGACTGCAGGTTTGAGCCACACTGAAACCGGGGTTGATCTTACCACACCACACTGAAAGATGAAGTTGTTTAGGAGGAGGCACGTGAGTTAATTTCTGATCCCTGCTGAAGACAGCACTCTGTGAGAGACACAGGAAGGATGGTTCAGGTACAGTGTAAGGGGAGAAAATAACTGCCTCAAGCAGGCTATCCAATTTCATCGACTACTGTTTGAGCTTTAATTTCCACATACCTGGCAAAACTGCTTACAGGAGGGGCAAGCAATGCTGGGAATAGGCACGCAGTGCCAAGAAAAGGCGAACTGTGGAGCAATGCTCTTTCCTTAACCAGGAAGAGTAGCCCCCTGTCTGTTTCCTCTGTTGAGCCCAAAAAAATGCCAGTCTGTCTGTCTGGCCTGTATTTTAGTTTACATCCTCCCAATATGCCAATCAGTTCTAGGATGATGCCTTGAGTCTTCCTGACAAAAACCAAGCACTAATCATGATAAATAAAGAGAGAGAAGGTAGTTGGCAGCTAGCGCTGTTTTCTTGTCATCTGTTCAGGTTTGTATGACATTCCACGTCCAGCCTCTATACTGAAGCGGGTAAAGCAGCCATGCCCATCTGGAGCCAAAAGAAGCCAACACGTCAGAGGCAGGTTAAGTTCATTACCTGACAACTAACACTTAATGCACTCATCTGAAAAATGTACTTGATCCAAGCAGCATATAGACATACCACGGGCAGCATATTTTCAATTAACTGTAAGAAGTTTAAAATTATATAAACACATTAGTACTTGTCGATTATCCTGTTATTCAAACTCCTAAATACAGCAACACGTCAGGCCTTATGCTCAAGTCTATTATAGCCTTAGTCTGAAATTTAAAAGTGGCTCATGCCCAGGAAAAGGTTCTACAACTCATTTAATGATTCACAGTACTCCTGAAATGATATTCATCTGTCTGCTTTCCATGGCAGCGCTTTCAATCATAAACACTTAATTGTAGGAATTTATCCTGAAGGCCAAATAGCTCTGGGTGAATTAAACCATCTTTAATAAAAGAACTAGAACAGTGATTTAAAATTAATCTTTTTCTGATGGGAGACCATTTATTCAGAGACATATAACCCAGTTTCTTCTTCATCTTCATTTTACTTTGCATTCCAAACTCTCCCCTTTGGAGATAGCCACTGCATCACCTGTTTTAATTTTCCTTAGTAGTTTCAGAACTGACTCTTTGCGAACAAAGGAACTTTAATTACTTATGGACTGGCAGAGCACAGGAGAGCTGCCTGCATGCCATCTGTCAGGAAAACTTTTTTCACAGATATTACTTGCTCTCTTTTACTTTGAGACGTAGGACTCACAACTGGCAAGAAAACATCTCAAGCCTCCTCAAGCATAAAAGGCTTGTTTTTTCTGGCAGCATCTAGGACGAGAATGCAAGATTTCAGAGTGCTTTCAGCTGTGCTATCTCTAGGATTTTTCTAAAACAAAGACAAGTGTGTATGTTTCTCCAAAAATCCAGAACTTCAAAGAGTGTGGTTGTCAACATGTGTATGTATATGTATGTATAGGTGTATGTGTGTATATACATCTATACACTCTTTCTCACTAAGGAGTATGCTGGTAGAATGAAATGTTGACAGAGTAATAACAATATTCATTTTAATATTACGATTGAAAATATATGGAATTATATACATCTATACGCTCTTTCTCAGGCATATACACACTTTCTCAGCCAAAACACAACGTAAATAAATATTACAGTCACAGCATCTTATACTATAATCTGAATATTAAAATCCATAGCAAATATTCTCCTAGTAGTTGTTTAAAATTACTCCTATCAAAATGATTCTTGCAAGTAGTCTTGTTTTCCATCACGTTTATAAAAAGGAAGCATGATGCAGAAGAAAGTGCTGTCAAAGCATGTATATTTACAAATTATCCTCAGGTAACTTACAGCAATATTTAGGTAGCCCTAGTCAGTGAAATTGCATAGTTCACAAAATAACAAAGTGACAGAACAGAATTCTGCTCGCTGTTTATAAAGAAGCCTAACATAGTATAAGGTGAAAACTGCTGTGTAAATTAAATAATCTAATTTTTTTGATATAGTACCCTATGTCACCACATTCCACTTTTCCTTAACAAGTCCAGCCAAATTATTTTTATGTTATTTTGGTTTTACTTTAAATTGTAAATTGTAAATTAGAGAAACTATAAAAACACTACATTTAATGTTTTTAATTAAAGATCCTAAGTGTGTCTAGATAACATCTTACTCAATGCATTTGAGGCCTTTAGATGCTACCATAATTTTTAACTAGTATAAAGCACATGAGATGAGAGAAGGATTTAAATGCCACCTTTTTACGGTCAGAGTTTCATGCTTGCCGGTGATTATCCGTCTACCTATCCACTGAACCAAAGGAAATGATCCTTCGTTTTGTCGACCATCCCTGAAAGAAAATAATCTGGATATTATTTCGAAGTGCTGCTCTCTTAGTGCTATCTCTTGATGGTTTGCTTTTAAATTACAAGTGCCTGTTTTCTTTTAGAACACCGCCAATTCATAGAAATTATTCACTGAATTTTTGATAACTCTCTTTGACCAAATGTAGTTTCTCAAGAAAGATAAAGCATTCACATCTTAATAGATAAAAAAATGGCAGGAAATAAGGTGGCAGCTGGTTAAGAGTAAAATTGTTTGGTATACATCATAATTTATTTCATCAAAACATTCTGTTCCTTGGGAAGCTGGAAAGAGCCGAGTGATCCCGTTCACAAAAATACTTGTCTTCTCCCTGCTGTATTTATTATGTTTTAAGAACTCTGTGAAATAAGGAAACCTTCCTCCCGACTGCTGAGTGAGAAATTCTCTAAGGGCTCGCACTGCGGACCTTGTTCGTGGTGCAGAGCTACAAGTAACTCGTTCTAATTTGCTTGAGATAAAAGCTCAATATTCCTATTTCTTTGCTCGAGAACCAGACGTGCTGCCTGACCACTGTAATCACAGGACTGGGAGGAACCGTGGCAGTAATACATTGCTATTTAGATCAGTTCAGGTAAACAGTTGTCAAAATATGGTCAATAAACAGACATAAGTAATAAGCAGTAGCTGGCCTTTCAACTAAAGCAGATTTTATCTGACCAAATGGTATGTCATGGATAATGGATATTCTGTGCTGCACCTTTGGGATGTGAGGATGCAGAAAGCAAGGAAAGGCCCCTTGTATTCTTTCAGGTAGCTAGATAAATCTAGCTAAATAAATCAGTAAACCTTTTCAGCAAATCAAAGCAAATTTAGCAAAAGCAGCTGAGCCAAAAATGCATTACCCCCTCCTCCACTCATGTCATATTATAGAAATAAATCGGCGTGCTAGCTCTCCAGTAATTTTGGCATACTTTTCAGGAACAAAGTGAAAATCATTTCTAGCAACAGGCACTTCATGCCATTGTAAAAATGTTGCTGCTTCCTTCCTTGGTCATGACAGGGATTTTTGCCTAAAGGAAAAAATAAAAAATAAATCCACTCGTCCCTCCCATTCTCTTTTTGAGCACATACATTTGAAAACAAGTCAGAAACATAATAAATTCTGCTTGTGATTTTCAAGAACTCTTCATATTCATGTTATCACTACTAGTATAAATCTCGATTAAAAATATCCAATATGTGGATGAGATACTGCCCAAACCAAAACACTCATGCACAGTAGAAAGTATCTGGAAAAGAAATCAGAGATTCCTTAAGTTTGTGCCTTTCATCTCCAGTTGGATGATACGCCTCTAAAACTGGCTCAGAAGAATTCCTAACTGTATACATACCGGCAATATTTGTCCTAGAATTGCTACCCCAAAACATGCAGAATAAAAATAAATAACCCCCTTGGCTTGAATTGTACTTACAAATTTTAAATCCCCATTTGTATAAACTAATTTTCTTCTCATATTAGTGACTCTGTTTAGAAGAATTACTTTGTTACATGGCAAATTAAAAAACCTTATTTTGTTTACATTATGGAAAGCTAAGTTTTCAGTCTGATATCTTTGTCCTGCTTCCTTTCTCTTTCTTCATTTCACATCTTTCTCCTACTCCATTCTAATTTTTTATACAGTAAAACACTTTAGGCAAACCAAGTATGTATTAAACATCCTAATGCCAAAGAAGCTAAAAAGTAGCTTTAAGTAGTTTAATGCACCACACGTGGCCCATAATCCCAAAAGTAATTTAATTTAATCACCTTTTCTTACACTTAAAAATTATTTTTTGTCCCCTGTGACTGTGTGAAATACTCACGCAGAGAGAGAAGAAAACCAGCTAACTAACATTGTTGAAAGAAACAATGAAATACTAACTTATTCCACCGAGCCTATAGTACTTACGGAAGTCTCATACCAGAGAATAAAGGTAACTGTGAACTGAAGTACTCTTATGAGGTGCCAAAAGTGTCATTTAAAGATCGATTTGCAGTTTTTAAGTTTGAATTTCATTACTCTTGTAAATTTATCAGATCTTTAGTACTACTTTTTAAAAGACATTAACTTCTCATGAAAAAAAAATTGACAGAACTCTGTTTAGGAAAGATCCTGCTGATATACTGCCTATTTAATTTTTATTCTACCTTTTTCATAACAATACCTGAAGTTTTAAGTAACAAATATTTATTACATTCCTCTGTTCTTGTTTCTCATTCACCACATAAATCATGGTCTTCCTCTCTCTGCCTTTATAGCAGCCAGCTGTGGTTTTAGAAAGAAATTATTATGACTTCAAGTGACGAATAAACAGCAGAAGCAAAGGAAGTCTTGAGATACTATCCACATAAAAATGCCATTAATAAATAACACGGGGAAAGAGAATAACAGCAAAGCTGTAAAAAAGCTCTGTATCTAGACAAGATGCATTCCATTTCTCCAAGACGAATTAGTGAACTTTGAAGGAATAGCCCTACTCTGAACACTATTGTATCAAAATAATATGCTTTTGAGCAAAAGCTCTGTGCCTGCATATGCATATAGGGAATTATTTTAGTAATAAAAATAGATTTGTATTCCTTTTTTATTTTTGCTCTTCTCAGCATAGTGAAGCCAGTGCAATTCTGAAAAAGTAAATGATATTTACGCAAGCTTTCACATCATCACTAGCAGAGCTGTCAACTAAATTTCAAAGGACACAGGCATATTCTCTCCCCTCTTCATGTCTATCCAATGGAAAGTTAGAGGGGATTCCACAATAGTCACTGGAGGCTGAATCTGAGGCTATTCGAACTGCACAGACAAAAACCGGAGCAAGAATGACCTTCAAGACCTAAATTGTTTTAAGCCATTTCTGAGAATGCTTAAGTAAGAAAGCCCATGTTTGTTTCTCAAACCTCATTTTAAATCTGCGGTGCTGTCAGTGATTAAAACCACCTTTTTTCATAAATTGAATAAATTAAATTCAAACGCACCCAGGCATTACAAACAGATGAAACCATACTGACCAATACACTTAACACAGTAGTTTTTTTCCCCTCAGATGAATCTGCATTTATTTTTAAAGAGAACTATTAACTCTAAATTCTCTTCACCCATCCCATAATGTTTAAAAATTCTAAATAATACCTATTACAAAACCCTTCAGGAACTGTCCTCCACGGTCCTTTTTTTTTTTTTTTTTTTAAAAAAAAATAAACGTTGAATTTCAGGAGTTGCTGGGGAGTAGGACCCAAGACAGGAGTGTCCCTGTGGGAGCTTTCTCTGTGGTGCAGGGGAGCTGGCGTGCCGGTGCTGCCCCTCTCCCTCGGCCAGACCCTCCAGCCTAATACATATTCATTGATCTCTTTGATAACAAAGCCTCCCCACCCCCCGATTTTTGAAGAGCTTATTTTGTATAATTTTGCATTCTTTTTTTCCTGAGGACTTTAAAAAGACACCCCTTAACCCTTCTCCCATCAAACCCGAAAAATGCTCCCTCCCAAATACCGCCGTGCAATTTGCAGGGAGCCCTGACCTGCTGCCGGGGGCAGGGGCGAGACTAATACGGCGACTTTTGCTTTGTTTCCCCCCTAATCGGGCGGCTTTTGCTTTGTTTCCCCCCTTTTTTTGCCTTTTTTTTTTTTTTTTTTTTTTTTCTCTGGTCTTTCTAAAGTCGGCTCGAGGCCGCCCGGGCAGCGGCGGAAGGCGGCTGGTTACCGAGCAGCAACCCGCAGCGCAATCAATCATCTTTGCGCCGAAAAAAAAAACAGCTTCGGGTTTATTAAAAAAAAATAAAAAATAAAATAAAAAAAT
>NW_009647830.1:2857456-2869977 GCF_000708025.1 Charadrius vociferus | reverse complement strand
GGAAGGGCGTTTGTCTTCATCGCCTCCCCTCTAGGACCGCAGCGGCAGCGCCGAAGTTGTTTTCTTACCGTTCTCTGCTTCCGATTGCTAAACAAAGCTCGTTTCGACAACAGCCTACCTAGAGTTACCAAAAGCGGGCTTTTTGCGGGCGGCCAGCCTGTGCCGTGCGGGCGCAGCCCTCGCCCCGCCGTGTGCGCAGCGCGGAGCCGCGGGGGCGTCCCCGCTACCTTACGGGCGGTCGGCGGCTTCGGCGGGAGCCTCGCAGGACGCTGCAAGAAAGTTTTGCGTGTGCACGCAGGGGTATGAAAATAAACAGTGACCTGGAAGGCTCTGTCAAAACGAGACGCATTGTAAAGCAAATGAATTTAAATATCAAATAAAACTTTACAATGCCTGCAGGACTGTCGCTTTCAAACAACAAAGGAAATGGGTTATTACAAGCATATCAGCCAAAGAGCAGCTTTTTAAACAAACAAACAAACAGGAATAAACAACCCCCTTCTTTCTCTCCTGTTTTAACAGGGTGGTACTGGGGCAACATGACTGTTGCTGAAGCCAAAGAGAAATTGCAGGATGCCCCTGAAGGGACCTTCTTGGTTAGGGATAGTTCACATTCAGAGTATCTACTGACTATTTCGGTAAAAACATCAGCAGGACCGACCAATCTACGTATAGAATATCAAGATGGCAAGTTTAGACTGGACTCTATCACTTGTGTCAGATCTAGACTTAAACAGTTCAACAGTGTTGTGCACCTGATTGAGTACTATGTTCTTATGTGCAAGGACAGAACCGAAACGCCTTCAAATGGGACAGTTCATCTTTACTTGAACAAACCACTCTATACATCGGCTCCATCTCTGCAACACCGCTGCAGAATAACTATAAACAAATGTACAAATCAGATCTGGGAGCTGCCATTACCAACAAGACTAAAAGAGTACTTGAAAGAGTACCAATACCAGGTATAAATACCTTTTCTAAATGCCTCTAACGTAGAGTAACTTTTAAATGCAATTCTTAAAATCAGCCAAAGAACTGAGTAACCAGTTGTACAATTCAGCATGGAATTCACTATCAAAACAGTGGCAGTTCTGGGGGAAAGGTTTTTATTTTAGATGCCACAAAGGGAGACTTTATGTAGAATAATCCCAGCTTGCATCCTCGGGGGTTCGACAAGGTAGCATGCTATTCTTGCGAGGAGAGAGAAGCCAGGAGTCTGTCCAGATTGTGTTGCCCTGTCAATGGCATAAAATACTGCACTATCAAATGTTAACTGAAGCAGTGGGATCGGGAGAGACTATAGAAGTGGGCAGAGACATATGAGAGTGCATAAGTATTTCGGTTGCCTGATTCCAAGATTAATTTGGTGCTGGTGTTCATATAATCCTGAAAGCTTAACTGGATCACACTGTGATAATCTTGCCAAAGTTATGCAACTAATCAAATCCAGTCAAAAAAGTGATCATCTATTCAGTTTTTATTGAACTATAATTCTTGTGCTTTTCTGCAAGCAAAGGAGTACTGTAAGTAATCAGTTTAAAACATTGTTTTTCAAAGTTCTCTAAAAGCTGACCTTAAGGAGAAATGCCACATCTTTCATAGGAACCCAGTATGTTGCTGATTATACCAGATTGGTATCCCAGAATCTTTGTTAACATGTTAACATCTTCCCAGTGGTGATATATCCATGTTATTACTATTAAGCCTCTTTTGGTTGAGGCTTTAGGACTGTACGCTGCAGACTTGCAGTTGCTGAGTTCCAATGTCAAAACATGGATATCAGCAGTTACAGCTGTCTTCTACAGTGTAGAATGTTTTCTTCAGCTTGTTTCCCAAAATGTGGGGAAATACGGATTTGGGTATTTTTTGGAGGGGGTTGGTTTTTTTTCTTGTTGTGTTTTTTTTTTTTTCTTTTGTTCTAATTCACCGTTGTAGCTATCAGACTATTACTCAATAAAGTAAATCAAATTGCACAACAATCTCCCAATCTTTGTATGTATGGATTTGCTACTATTCAGGATCTTACAAACCTATATAATTTCCCTCAAAGAAATGCACACACATGAGTGAGGATGAATACCCCTGCTTTGCCTTTGTGGTGCTGCTCAAAGGTATAGCTGGATTACATTCAGATTAGTGTCTTAGAGGCTGCCTGCTGAATTCCTCTAGTTAGGTATTAGCATAGGACATCACTTTTTCTGTTACAGCAGTCCTCCAAATGCGAAGAAGGGACTAAGACCCTCAGTACCCTTTCCTCAGTCTAAATGTAAAGTATTTAATAGAAGAATTATCCAGGATGAGAACGATAGGAGAGCAGTAGAGAGAGAAACAAGGGCATAGATTCATCCTCAGTCAACTGTTTCATGGTTTTAACTCTTCCCTTACTTTTTAATTAAAGCAAATAGACCTGTGTTTGAACAAGGAGGGTTGTCAAGACTTGCTGTAATCTAGCCCTGCCCAGGCTGAAATAGAAACAATGTAAAATAATCTTGTTTTCCTTGTGATTTAACTGCTCTGTAGTACTGTCAAGATGTTCTGTCCCTTCTCATAAACTCTGGGGCACTGACCAGCTTATTTTGTTGCATCTAAACTCCCAGTGTTCTGCACGCAGTTTTGTCATTAACATGCTGGCAGAAACGAGTAGCACGGTCGCTGAGACAAGGAAGACACTGAGAACCCAAGGCAGAGGGGATGGTCCCTTGGTATGACAAATACTTGATATGTTGTCTTCCTCCCTGGGGAAAAGGTGGCTTTTCTCTCTCCTCCATGGCTTCAATTCTCTCTCCCCATTTTTAATGCAAGCTTTAGTATAGAAATGGGGTGAGCTTTCTCCTGAAAAACAAAGCAAAAGCTTTTGTTATGTAATTTTTGTCCCCATGCCCTGCCAAAATGTAGGAGATTGTTGGAAGTTTTTCACAGAACGCAGCGACCACCCTCCGGTTCCCATCCCAGAAGAGCTCTTGTATTCCAGGTATGTGTCATAATCACTATGTGTCATAATCTTCTATGTTTGGCAGATGTCTTGCTAGGATCTGCCACCCTGAAGCTGAGGAGCTTTTCCTGTGAGCAGTGGCCGTGAAAGAACCATATTCCTGGGAACATTTTTCATTCTGATGAATGTGTTTTCTTACAGTTCTTGTCTCGCTCTACCTTGAGATGGGATAGCTGCTACACAGAATAACTTGTTACAGTCAGGGAACGTGCTAACTGCTGCTACTTTAACCTGCTACAACTGGGCATTTTCAGCCAAGGCGGTACTTAGTTGTGATATGCTTGGGGTCCCAGTGGCGAACACGTTATAGTAAGGTCCTTTAAAATAAGTTCCCTCCAGGCTAGCCCCTGGCCTGGGGATTTAAACTCACGAATGTCAATGCCAGAACAAGCAGCCTGAGAAGAGAAGAGCTTTGGGGTGCACTGAGACAGGCATGTTGTATATATATGAAATGATTTATGGTGCGTTGCTGGCAGCCTGCTGTAAGCACTCACAGGCCGGGTATACCCCACGGCAGAGCCAAGCTCGGAGGAGCGGTGTGGGGCAGATGCAGGGCAGCTCACTGGGCTTTTTGTTAGCGGTTCTCCAAAACACAAGGGCAAACGGTAGACGGAAGATAAGGAGCGCTAGTAAAGTGAAATGTGGCAATTGTAAATAATCAAGAGTGGTTACTGTGATGTGGAATCAAGTCACCAAAGGTTGAGCACACTGACTTACACTTCCTATCACTTGTATTAGTTACTGCGAGGAATAAGTAGGGTCTGTAGCTATGGTGTGCTTGAAGCAGTGAACAATATTTTGAACAGACTGGAGGGGGAACTAGTCCTCTTTGTATGAAAGCATAGTTCTTGTCCTCATTAGGATGCCAGCCCTAGGGCTGATGCATTGCACAAGTAAAACTAAACCACACTATAGCTCGCTGCAAGCTTGGCTTCGTTCTAACATAGCACAGAGGAATGACTTGTTCTTGTACAAAAAAATCCAAGGATAGCACATTGTTAGATTAAAGAGGTGCAGAAATCTTTTCTGTAGACCCCATGAATTTTCAGGCATGATCCTGTTGTCCAAACATTTTTTTTAAAAGTTCCAGTGCTTTTTTTTTTTTTTTTTTAACTTTATGGATGTTGCTGTGGCTTGTTCGCAGCACTAACTTTTAAATTGCTGGCCATTCAGATTCCAAAAATTACTTCTAACTGATATATGTCATCCTGAATTGCTAGTACAGAGTGTTCGGGGAAGCCAGTTTCACAGGTTCAATGCCCATGAGTCAACCCAAAATCATGATAAGGATTTTAATCCTAAGCCTTTTTTTCATCCCATGTTCTGGTTTGGCTTTTCATTTTTGAGGCTTGAGGTTTCAGATTTTCCAGCTTATAATAATGTTAGTTGCTGAAAACCTCTTCATTTTAATTAAAGGAAGCTGAGAATCCCACAATCCTAAAAGCGATGCTTGAATAAAATAATAAAAAAAAAATAATTGCAAGATGAATGATGAAAATGGAATTGGTTACTGTATTTGGTTTAGCACTAAACCTAGCAGAAGTGTGATCTGTGGCTCCATTTTAGTTGTATGGGTATTTCCCCGCTGTTTGTACTATCACCAGAGACAGAAAATGGTCCAAGGACAAGATGGGTGGGTAGAGTGGGAATGTAACCAAGCAGCTGCGCCCATTGCATTATAATTAATTTTATTTTAATCTGATATCATCAGTATTGTCCTAATTATCTTTTATGTAACCACATTCTAGGTAAACAATACATGATTATTAGCAAGTAGGAAAAATTGTTCACTAGAATATGGGGGGAGAGTTCATATCTTAAAACAATCCAGAACTTACTCCTCACGAAAAACTGTGGAGCTTTAGAATCTGAGACTCTTACCAAGTCTCATTACCTTAAGAAAACAGAATCTACATACAATAGGAAGGACATGGCTCTGTAGTTGCACGGATTCCTGTATCTTAGCCACCTCTCGTGCCTTAGCAAAGTGTTCCTCTTTAACAATTACCTTGTTAAAGATCATAGAAAAGCTTTATTTACTTACATGTGCTATTCAAGAGCTTTTTCTTGCATTCCTGATAAAATTCCTATGAATTTTTCCTTTGGCTACAAGCTTAGGATCTAGCAGAAAGTAAGTTAAGAGGTGTCAGGGCTTCGTTCTTTTTAAGCCAAAACACGTGATGGAAATGGGAAGAGATACCTTTAGACGTGGGTGTCGTGTCTAACAGTCATTTAATTTAAAGTAAAATAAAACTTCTGCTGACTTTGCTGTCATTAAAATAAATCTAAGTATCATATTGACTGCTAGAGGAAGTAATGGCTTGAGGGATTCTAACAGTTGTACTACTGATTCGCAATAATTACAAGAAACTTTTCCATCGAAAGGAGAAATTTTATTTTTAAAAAGCTATAGAAATAAGGGAAACTTTTAGTATATAAGCCATAAATTTTCCAAATAGAATAACTAGAAATTCCTTGAAAGGTCTGAGCTGGTTAGAGCTGTATACACAAAGCGGTGGGGATGACAAGCTACCCTGCTACCTCAGCCTAGCTCCTGAAAACCGCTTCTTTATTAGTGTGAACTTCAGCAGGTCTCAGTATTTTGCTAAGCCCTTAGCATGACTGAAAATGCCCGGAAACAACATTCCACTGACACATAAATTCAGATCGCCGAGGTCTGAGCTTGCTTTACAACAACATGGCAGTTCGCCGCAGCATCGCTGAAATTGGGTAATTTCTGCAACGGGCTGAAGATGGGTCAATGAAACTGGGAGGCGGAGTCGTCGGTGCCAGGGGCTGTGAAGGGCATCGGTGTCAGACATCGCTGGAGATTATCTGCTGTCTTAGACAGGGGGCACGCTGCAAGCTAGGTGAAATACTGCCGCTGGGAAAGCAGATGAGAAGCTATTCTGCTTGCTGAGGAGGGAATCGTCTGTCTGGCTTTTGGTGTCCGAGGAGGGACTGAGGGGAAAGAACACGGAAAAGTCAGCGGCTCCTACAAGAGGTGGCACTTCTCACACGGTGTATCGAATAACTAACCATCAGGACTAGTACTGTGCTGAAAGATCCAGGGGAGTAACTAGTACGGCACACTTTGAAACCACGTATGAACAAAGTCTGGCTGGATAACTGAACTTTGGGGGAAAAAATTAAGCCTGTAGCAATATCAGTCTGTCCTGGTCCCAGGGTTGCCAAGTGGGGATGGGATTAACTGTGTTTATTAATCGGGTCATCTACAGGGCTTTGAAGTCGCCAGCGCCTCTGAGAAAGTCTAGGGAAATGTAAAAATGTATCACCATAATTATAGTATTTAATGTCCCTGATAAATTGTGGATTTTATTCTGCTTAAATCCTATTTTAGAAAAAGGATTGCACCTGTGGTTTGTATTGTTTTAGTTCTTTTTCTTCCAGTCCTGGAGATATTAACTCTCCAGGAACTTTAATACCAAAATAATATCATTACTTTCTAGGATATTAAGGAGTAAAAAAAACCCACAGGAGCAAAAGCTATTTACATTAGCATAAGAAACAAGCTGGCATTTAATAGGAAAAAGTTCAAACAGACAATACGCAGGAAAAGTTCAGTGCCGAGTGCTGCAAAGAACAAATTACATTAAAAAAATGCCCAAATTCAATGTGCCTGCCTTAATTTTTCTTTCACTGGCAAGCAGGGTTTATATAAGTAAACCCTTTTGTTTTCAGTCAAATCGTTCCATAATCGATGTTTCACAGCTGAAACAGCTGCAATTTGGTGCACTCTTGGTTAACAAACAGTAAATGTGGAG
The DNA here is from genome assembly GCF_000708025.1 of Charadrius vociferus. Taxonomy (NCBI): domain Eukaryota; kingdom Metazoa; phylum Chordata; class Aves; order Charadriiformes; family Charadriidae; genus Charadrius; species Charadrius vociferus. The sequence continues at coordinate 2,863,197 of NW_009647830.1, read as the reverse complement.
GTGCCTTAAACATGGGAAGACATTCAAAGCTCAGTGCAAATTCTTCTTTTGACTTTATTGAGGTTATTTATATAAGAAACAGTTGTAAGACTGATATCTGAAGGCTGTAAAATCACTTTTCTAAATGCTTTGTTACAATTCAGTTGCATCTATTTAGGTTGCAGCCCTGAAAAAGGATCTGTTCAGCTGACCCGCTGTACCCACTCCGTTTGCCTCAGGGGGAACGTCCAAATTTGAGGCGTTGCTCTGGGCACCTGTATTACACACATCATACATTTGCTTTTCTCTCACGTAGTATGCTGCTCATTGACACAGTCTGGAGGGTGGAATAAGTTGTGGATCAGCTGTTCCTGTTTCCGTGATTTTTAGCTGGTTCTCTTTCTTTTAGGAAGAGCAGTATTTAACAAGACCGAGCTTATATTAGCTGCAATTTACTTGTCTGTAAAGCGGGTAGTGGACTTCACATTTTGTAATGTATCAGCGTGGGGTGAAAAGCCGCTTCTATTTCAATTAACATTGATAGGAACTTAAAGCTGCAATGATGGTAATTATCTTTGAATGGCTGCATTGCTAGGAAGAGAGAAGAAAGTAAGTTAGGAAAGTGAAATTCTTATCTAAACTGGATTGCAGTGGAAGTGGCATTGCAGCTCCTTCGTGAGCTGAAGTGCTTCAGGCGTGTGCTGTCTGCGAGGGAAACCACCTGCGAGAAGATAACTCTCTTCTGGAAATTCATCTGTTTCTTTTAACTCCCCCAACGGAGGGTGCAGTGCCCGCTGCAGGCTGCTGACCCAGCCCACTGTAACCATGCATGCAGACAGGTTTCATTTTGAAAGGCAACAAAACTGATTAAGTGAATTTTTAATTGAAGGGTATTTTTTTGTTTGAAAACAGGACGTATGGAGGAAGTATAAGCAGTGGCAAATCTCTTGCTCGGCTACCTGTAAAAACTTGCCATGAATCATTACTAGCTCCTGAAAAGCTTAACCTGAAAGTAAGAACCTTTAAAAATATAAGTACTGCATATGAGTTTGTCCAGTTCAAAGCCTGGGAAAGAAAGAAAAGACTACAAAAAGCAGTAGTTATTCCCCTCCTAAATAAAACCAACCTTCCAGTCTTTTATTTAAAATGCTAGACCACCATTTCATATGCTGTAATCTGCAAATAAAAGAAGTTGGTTTTGTGAAAAGGTTTCAGATTTGAATCTTAAATTCCTTTTACTTATTTGTCAATGTTTGATTTTCAGGCTATTTGTGAATTTTCTTTGTTTGTTCTCACATTATTAAAATGGTTGTTTTACATTTAAAAACTAGTTTCATAAGTCTGGAATAAATATTTAGAGGCTTGCAGTATTTCATCTGTCTCCTCAAAGCATCTTTAAATTAAACTTCAAAAACAAACAGAGAACTACATTAATTCATATATTTAAAGAAAATGGACTAAAAATTCTGAGAAATACTGAGTCACATTTTGCAAATATTAATTGCAGGGTTTTTATTACAATTAATTGCAGAGATTCTTTTTTTTTTTTTTTTTCTGGAACGAATACAAAAGTTTCACATTTGATGCCTGCTTCTTTTCTTATAACTATCCTGCATTCAACTTTTCACTAGAGATTATTTGTATCAAAGTAAACAGTAATAAGAATGAATTCATTGCAGTACTGTTAAAAAACATTTTTATTATTGAAACAAACGTAAATGTATAGACACTACATGGTCACTTCAAACCCCACAGTTTAAAGCTGTTCTGAAACTTGCTGTGCTGTTTTACCTACATGCTGGACATGCCCTTTAATAAAATAATACTTTTAAGGAAGTTCATGATGCGTCACCTACATTTCATATTAATTGCTCTATTTGAACTGTGTTGAATTTAAAGCCTTTATTGTTTAAACGAACGGGACATTATGAAGTATCAGCATAATGTAAGCGGCAGCCCAGGGGCTGATCCCCTTCACTGATGCATTTCAGTCCTGCCCGTCATCTTTTCTCGGGAGCGATACGGAATCAATCCCTTTTGGAGTAGCAAATGCCACCTGAAGGGTGACACCCCCTCCCGACCCACAGCCCAGTGCCCTCGAACCCCGCTGGCAACCAGCACAGAACGCCTAAGCTCGGTCCACAAGTTGGACAAGTCTTCCCGTACCAAAACCCTTCCCTTCCTTGGCATCAGCCCGGTTTTCGGTGGCTGGCGCGGGAGACCTGAGGGATGTTGTTGGCATTAGGGAGGGCCACAAAGGGGAGTGCAACAGGGACCAGGGTGAGGAGGAAGAGTAGAAGGAGGAAGGGAAGGGATTATGGCTTGCGAGACCCTCATCTGGTCTTCGGGCCACCGAGTTTGGGCCACCCTGACTCATATTTTAACAATGTTTTTGAGATACATCACATTCAGAAATGTTTTCTATGCTCTTCTTTCTAAAAATGACAGGCAAACATATAATACAAGTTTCTTTTTTGCCATCTTCATTTCAGAGGTTTTGTGAGAGGTTTAACCAATTAGATATGTTTTTAATAAACAAATCTAGAGGCTCATATTTCTTTTCTTTTGTCCTTAAAGTTGGAATGCTGTCCTACAGACAATTGAAAACAGCACAGTCCTAATAGATTAAATCTGCTTGCACTAGTTTTAAAAACACATTTTGGCTCTTGTTATCAGCAGAAACAGATTAGCCTGTAGAAAACAAAGAAAATTCGTTCATGCTAGGATACAGCTTGACTCTAATTAGGATCCTCTCAAAAAGCTTTTTTTTTAAAAAAAATCACATTACATTGGACAGAGTTTCTAAAAAGATTTGGGACTTTTAAGTGAGCTTTAGAAAAAGTATATGGTAAATTTAAAATTCTGGTAGTCTGACCTGGAATAACCCACATGTAAAGAGAAGGGCACTATCAGAGGAGATGCTGCTTAGCTTCGTTCTTACAGATTTGGACTTGCCACCCTGAATTCAGCAGTCCTTGAAAGCGTGGCCTCACGACCACTGGCGATTCCCCAATCCACAGGACCAGCAAGAACAAGGTTTTAAGTCTAAAAGTCTTGTGACACCGAAGTGCGGGACTGACAGCAGTACATCGATCTACATGGTCTAGGGAACACATTTTTAATGTACATGGTTAGCTTTGAGATTTGAGCAGAGTTAGTGGGGGGTTGAGCTGAACCCAAACTGGCTCAATGTCTGGGGGTTTTTTTTGTCCCTGAAACTGGAATATAACCGAACCATCCTTCTGAAGTTCTGTTGAACTGGGATCAGAACTGAACTGGAAGAACTTTAGTCAGGGCTCAACCCAAACAGAGCCGAAATGAAAAGTTTAAGGGCTTCTCTCCTCGAACTTAAAGTATTACCTGTGTGCACCATTACTCTGTAGCTGCAGAGTACGAGCACCACCGGGGGTGCTTTGTTAAGGATGAACCCGAAACACCATTTACACTATCCATTAGTGAATTCGCAGCACTAGTTATAAACTAGCAGAAGGAAAAGGAAACACCAGATTTTCCCTTTAATCAGACTTGGACCTCCGCTGTCATCCTCTTCCTTCCCAGGCTTATCTGTTTCCTTTCACTGCTTTCCTTCCTTGCATCTCTGTTTAGGCTGTGAGCAATGACATGACTACCCGCCGGCTGTACGGCTGCTACCATTTACTTCAGTGGGAACCGGAGTTGCTCTGTGCATATCCATATGTTTTACTAACTTTCTAAGATATTCTTGGACAGTATAAAATAAATAATCCTAATTGCCTCATCTGGCAAAAAGATACAGTAAATGCAAGTGATGTAACTGCTTGTCTTCATTTTCTATTTTAATATGTAGGCAGATTATCTGCAATTAAATGCAGCTGTCAGGATCACAATGATGTGATATTTTAAGTCTCCAAGCTTGGTCACTCCAATTCCAGATATAACACAGTTCCTTAGATCGTGACTGGGAAAAAAAAAAAGAAAAAAGATGGCAATCGGGAATACAAGAAGCTAAGAAAGGAAACTTTCAGTAGCTGTACAGCACTGTGCTGAGGAATGATCATATAGATGGTTTGTGGTGTTCTCTGCTCCCTGGTGCCGGTTTGTGTTGTTTACAAATGTATTTTCTCACAACCGGTATTACAAACTATCCATGACATGAAAATTTAAAACCACCTCAGCTGTACTTTGGCTACAACAGCAGCATACTTCTCGTCTTAGAGTTACCGACGATGACTTACTTGTGTGGTTTCCAGTGTTGTCAAGGTCATAGTAAATATGTTAATGCATCATTCTGAAACAACCCATAGGAGTATTTAAATTTTTTATGTCTGTGTTTCTGGAAGACTAACATGTGTGCCTGAGACAGAAAACGTTTACCTTGGTTGAACAGATGTAGTGGAATAAGATATTATTTATCAATTATTTAAAAGCAATTTAAAACCCTTGTATCAAATTTACTGTCTGGAAATAATCCTAGATATAGCGTTATGTCAATTAAACCAAAATATTGCTTTAAAATTGCCAAGTAACTAGCATCTCTGCAGGAGCTGGCCACATAATAAATGTGTATAATTTTTTAAACATTTCTTAAATCCAGTGTACAAACTTTGCCTTTCAGACTGTGATTTACATTCTGCATCCACATAAATCCTTGACTTTGCTGTCAGCCACAGGAAAATCAAAGGAAAAGGATCTAAGCTTTCTGAGCGTGCCTAAGTGCATATCTGTATGCAAAATCTTGTAGATAAATACCATGTTGAGCATATGCAGTATGTGAGCTCTACCAGTAATACTTCCAGTTATATTTTTCCACGGCACATATTTCCTGGGTACAATATCTAGGAAAGGCACGTAAAGGTTTCCATAACTAACTTCCAAATACCCTTCAATCTGCATGATTCCTCTAAACCGAACGTACAAATGGGGTTCACGCAGTGGCAGCATTTCTAGCAGCCACTGCCTTCCCTGCTTTTCCAGAAGGTAGGCATCAGCCAGCCAAGCAGACCACAGCCAGCTCACTGTGGTTGCCTGCAGCTTCAAGGTAGCGCGTTCCAGCTCTGCAGGATCTTTTTTCTTTTTTATTTTTTTCTTTCATCGCTATTGCAGTCCTGACATGAAAGAAAAGGGCTGACACCGCTCAAGCCCGTGTGACACCTGACTCCTACTTAAAAGATGGAAAAAAAAAAAAAAAGTTCTTCGATGACATGTGATAGGAAATGACACCACTTCATTTTTATAGTTCTATGAATCAGTTTTCCCTCTTCCACCTTGCTTTGGTTTCAAATATTCGTATAAAACGATGTGAAAGAGATGGTTTTGTATTCAGTAATGGATGAATAAAACTATGAGAACGTGCACAGCACTTGAAATGTGGCAGACGCGGGCTGGATCTTCCTAAACGGTTTTCATCTATGAAAGCTTCTTCATTCTTAGGCTGTTCAGATGAAAGTCATGAAGCTAAATATATACAGCATTCAATACAACACCGCTGTGCGTTTGATACGGTGGTACCAGCACCGGGACGAAGCCCAGCTTCCCATATACCTGCAAACAGGAACCAGCATCCCCAGAGAGTAACGGCATCAGCCGTTTCCAGAGTCATGAAAAACTCCATTTTTGCAGCTTCTCATTTAATTTTAGAGACAACTCCTCCACTTCCTACAAAAAAACCAAAAAAAAAAAAACCAAAAAAAACCCCAACAAACCCACCCCACCACACCACCCACCCGCCCAGAGCGCAGCAGGGCCCCCAAACCCCCGGGAAAGAGCCTCCTTTACGGAGAACC
>NW_009647830.1:2856280-2856580 GCF_000708025.1 Charadrius vociferus | reverse complement strand
GGGGGGGGGAAGATTTTTAGGCATGCTGCGAACAGCCACAGTCACTCATGGATTAATTAGGCAGGGTGGACCCTAATTGTAACTAAAGTGGGCACATGGGGATGTGCTCGGGGAGTCGCGAGCGGCCCAGCGCAGTTGATGTTTGGGAAGATGCCAGAGTGTTCCTAGCCAAGAACTAAGTGAATGTTCTTTTTAGGAGCCGAAGGGGTCTTTTTAGGGCTGAGGCTTTCAAAAGTTTTATCCCCGTCCAGGGACAGATTCTGTGTTGCATCCGGACAAAATGCAAAACAGCCTGTGTCA
>NW_009647830.1:2807980-2856233 GCF_000708025.1 Charadrius vociferus | reverse complement strand
ATTTCTTAAAATTTGGCTCTACAATGGAAAAGATGCATTTTTAGAAGGATATGGGGAAGGTTTGAGCCATGTCATCTTTTGGGTAAATGGTCGTCTCATCTTTTTACTTTTCCTCTAGCACCAGCATTACTAGAGGAAATTTATTTTAGAGCTTATTTTGGATCCCCAGATATAGGCTGCGGTTAAAATGAATTTAAATTAATTCTATGTTGCACTAAACTCCGTCCCTACACTGTTACACACCAAAATCCTGATACATTTACATATCTGGCTGCTTAGTTCCCGACTCAGACATTTCCTTCTCACGGTAAACGCACACAAAGAAATACTTCATCTTTAAAAAGACCTTAAAAATCGGTACACCCCATCCTGGAAGTTTACTGGGCCAGTGACCTTGGTGTTAAGGGCTTTAAAACCTCAGTTGTGCTCACTCTGTAGCCTATGAGCCAAAGACCTTTTTCAGCAGAAATTCCCCCTTCAGATGCACAGCTTGATAGGCATCTTTCAGTGCACGAAGGGGCAAACTGAGATGGTTTGAAAAGGCTTTATTTTTGAGAAGTGTTGACCACTTTGGTGGTGAAGAAGGGGAGCTCATCAAGTGCTGTACAGTGACTGGAGAAGTTGATGTTCCTCATCTGGCTCATGGGCGAGGATTCTCCTAGATGGGGACTCTCGGTGGCCCATGCACAATGTGAAGCACAAGAGCTTCGTAGCATCTGAAGCAGTTTTCTGCCTGGGTTGAGGTAAGGCCCTCAGCGCTGCTGCAGGGTGCCTGTCTTGAACTCTGCAAGCACTTCCTGAGCTCAGGGGCAGTCAGGGAATCCTGGAAGGGAGAAATGGCAGGGATCTGCTGCCTGAATCTTATGTGGTTTTGCCTTAGTCCAGTGATTGCTCCCAGTAGTGTAAAGGTAGTGTGTGTTAGAGACCAGAACCTTCAGCTTCACCTGTCCGAGATGAGACCAGAACCTTCAGCTTCACCTGTCCGAGATGAACATCAAATGGGGAAATCGAGTTCTCGTTCTTGCCTACTCTTTTTCCATCTCCTTGCTTTCACTATCATCTCACTCTGCGATGGAGTTTAATGTTTGAGCTATGCTTAGCAAACTTAGCATTTTTTTAAGGAGATGTGCCGGGATAGCTGCTATTTGATTCCCAAATGACCCTTAGATAGAAGATAGGATCCTCAAAATTCACTTCAGTGTACGAGAAGCATACTGGGTAGCCCAGGAAAGATGGAGTCCTCCTGGGAAGGTGCCGTCCAGCAATGCTTTCAGCACTCGGGGGAAGCACTTTTGGAAACCTATCAGAGGGTGTTACAGACAGGCTTTTCCAGTCTCTCTCTTGTGGTCCTATGCTCTTGCATTTTGTCCAAGATGACGTTTACGTGCCTGTATGTTCTGTTGGTTGCCTGCCCTAGATTTTAACAACCAGGCTAACCAACCAACCTTTGATGGGACCTTGGGAGTCAGTAGACGACTTCAGCAGGTTTCTTACAAAAGCTTTGAAAATCTCTGCCTCTCCTCGTATCCTCACACTGAACAAAGTACAATTTCTGCAAGGTCTAGCTGTTCAAACAGCAGCTTCTAGTTTAATTATCAGAAACTCTCTTGGTAATTACACTCAACACCTGCTGCAGATTTTTGACTTCACTATTTAGTCATGAGACAGTATTTAATTGTATTACTCTGTCATTTTCCTTTTCAAGTGCCGTTAATGGGCCCAGGGATATGTTTGTCATTAAGGACTAGACTAGACATCTTGATTCGGTTCATAGGTCTGGCACGGACTCCCGATATGATCTTGGATGAGTTGCTTGGTCTCTCTGGACCTTGATTCCTCTTTTGTGGAGTGGCTATAAAATGCATCATTTCCAGCTTTTGTCTAGTCAGAGTATTAGTCAAGTGAAATGAAAGCTGGCAGAGGGCATGCGATTGCTTCCTGTGAACATATTAGAAGGGTAAATACCAGGGAAGGAAAAGAGCTACTTAAGCTAAAGATCAGTTTTGGCACAACAAATGCCTATAAATAGAAGGTAGATAAATTTGAGATGGAAATTTGAAGAAAGTTTCTCATCATCAGATCAGTCAAGTTCCAGAGCAGCCTTCCAGGATGAGTCAGGGGGAAGAACGACCTGGTGCATAAGGTACATTTCTACCCCTTCTAAAATTAAAATGCATCATGTAGGCCAAAGCTACCTGCTGACTCTGTCTCTGCCACTGCTGCCTGTCTGTTCTGTGTCTACCAGTTCTGCTGCTGCTTTTGCACTACTGCAGCAAAAGTGCTGCGACAGCAATAGTATCAGTGGCATTGGTAACAGAGGTCAGGCGTGACATCTCTCTAACTTTTTGGGGGTAGAGTCTCTTGAGGACTAGCAAATGCTCTAGCTGCCTTTAGCATGGACCTTGACCAGTTTGTAAGTGGGATTATTTGGCATGTTTTTTATTCCAGCAAAGGACTGGTCTTCGCAGTGCCAAAGGTTCTGTTCCTGTCTAATATTTCCCAGATATGGCTGCATTTTAGCTCGTGAGACAGTGAAATCTGAGCGGAAAGAAGATGGTGGGGATCATTAATAGTTTTCCCAGGTTGGTGATTCTGAGTTTGGCATTCTTTCTAAAGATTGCCAAGTATCAAACATCATTTCTGGACGTTAAAGGTTGAAGTATTTTAATCTTCACACATTTCCTTAACTCCTTTTCTCACGCTCTAGGTTGCCAGATGGATGCCAGAGACAAGCAGCTTTTACGCTCCCTGCGCCTGGAGCTCTGCACAGAGGTGCTGGTGGATGGAGTTGTTATTCAGTATCTCTACCAAGAAGGGATTCTCACGGACAGTCATGTTCAAGAAATAAAATCCCAAACTACCAGTCAGAGGAAAACCATGATGCTCCTTGATATTCTCCCCACCAGAGGACCCAAGGCTTTTGATGCGTTCTTGGATTCCTTACAGGAGTTCCCATGGGTTAAAGACAAGCTGATGATGAAACGTAAGGAAATGACAGTACAAGATCCTGCAGGTAAGGCCAGGGTTGTTATTGCTGATATTTTGTTCTCAAACTGGAATTTTGAAAGCATTGAATGTACCAGTAATTTCAAGTTATGCGTTGTGTAGATATGGAGCATGATGCCAACAAAAGGGGACAGCTTGGAATTCCTGGAAGTCAGCCAAACACCAGGAAGTACTGCAAAGTTTGGGGAATCATAGAGTTGTCTAGGTTGGAGGGGACCTTTAAGATCATCAAGTCCAACCATCAACTAATGCCAAAACCACCACTAAACCATGTCCCTAAGTACCACGTCTACCCGTCTTTTAGATACCTCCAGGGATGGCGACTCCACCACTTCCCTGGGCAGCCTGTTCTGATGTTTGATAACCCTGTCCGTGAAGAACTTTTTCCTAATATCCATCCTTAACCTCCCCTGGCGTAACTTGAAGCCATTTTGTCTTGTCCTGTCACTTGTAACTAGTGAGAAGAGGTCGAGCCCCAACTCTCTCTAATATCCATCCTTAACCTCCCCTGGCGTAACTTGAAGCCATTTTGTCTTGTCCTGTCACTTGTAACTAGTGAGAAGAGGTCGAGCCCCAACTCTCTACCTTTCAGGTAGTTGTAGAGAGTGATAAAGTTTCCCCTCAGCCTCCTTTTCTCCAGGCTAAACAACCCCAGTTCCCTCAGCTGCTCCTCATAAGACTTGTGCTCTAGACCCCTGACCAGCTTCATTGCCCTTCTCTGGATGTGTTTCAACACCTCTATGTCTTTCTTGTAGTGAGGGGCCCAAACCTGAACACAGTACTTGAGGTGGGGCCTCACCAGTGCCCAGAGTACAGGGGAACAATCACTTCCCTAGTACTGCTCACCACACTATTTCTGATACAGGCCAGGATGCTGTTGGCCTTCTTGGCCACCTGGGCACACCGCTGGCTCATATTCACCCAGCTGTCAACCAACACCCCCAGGTCCTTTTCCCCCGGGAAGCTTTCCAGCCACCCTTCCCCAGGCCTGTAGCGTTGCATGGGGTTGTTGTGACCCAAGTGCAGGACCCGGCACTTGGCCGTGTTGAACCTCATGCCATTGGCCTCAGCCTATTGATCCAGCCTGTCCAGATCCCTCTGTACAGCCATCCTACCATCAAGCAGGTTGACACTCCCACCCGACTTGGTGACATCTGCAAACTTACTGAGGGTGCACTCAATCCCCTTGTCCAGGTCATTGATAAAGATATTAAAGAGAACCAGCCCCAGTACTGAGCCCTGGGGAACACCACTCGTGACCAGCTGCCAACTGGATTTAACTCCATTCACCACCACTCTCTGGGCCCGGCCATCCAGATAGATTTTACCCAGCGAAGTGTACACCCATCCAAGCCATGAGCAGCCAGTTTCTCCAGGAGAATGCTGGGGGAAACAGTGTTGGAGGCTTTACGGAAGTCCAGGTAAACAACATCGACAGCTTTTCCCTCATCCAAGAAGCGGGTCACATTGTCGTAGAAGGAGATGAGGTCTGTCAAGCAGGACCTGCCTTTCATGAACCCATGCTGACTGGGCCTGATCACCTGGTTTTCCTGCATGTGCTGCATAATGGCACTCGGGATGATCTGCTCCATAAGCTTCCCTAGCACCAAGGTCAGACTGACTGGCCTGTAGTTCCCTGGATCCTCCTTCTGGCCCTTCTTGTTGTGGGCATCACATCTGCTGACCTCCAGTCAGCTGGGACTTCCCCATTCCAGGAGAATGCTGGGGGAAACAGTGTTGGAGGCTTTACGGAAGTCCAGGTAAACAACATCGACAGCTTTTCCCTCATCCAAGAAGCGGGTCACATTGTCGTAGAAGGAGATGAGGTCTGTCAAGCAGGACCTGCCTTTCATGAACCCACGCTGACTGGGCCTGATCACCTGGTTTTCCTGCATGTGCTGCATAATGGCTCTCGGGATGATCTGCTCCATAAGCTTCCCTAGCACCAAGGTCAGACTGACTGGCCTGTAGTTCCCTGGATCCTCCTTCTGGCCCTTCTTGTTGTGGGCATCACATCTGCTGACCTCCAGTCAGCTGGGACTTCCCCATTTAGCCAGGACTGCTCATAAATGATGGAAAGTGGCTTGGTGAGCACATCCGCCAGCACCCTCGGTACTGTCGGGTGGATCCCATCTGGCCCCATAGACTTGCGTATGTCTGGGTGCTAAAGCAGGTCACTCACCATTTCCCCATGGGTTATGGGGGCTTCATTCTGCTCCCCACCTCTGTCTACTACCACAGGGTACTCGGGGAACAACTGTCTTGCTGTTAAAAACTGAGGCAAAGAAGGTGTTAAGTACCTCAGCCTTTTCCTCATCCTTTGTCACTGTGTTTCCGCCCCTGTCTACTAAAGGGCAGAGATTGTCCTTAGTAATTTTGGCTAGCTACAGAACAGTCTCTTCACAATCCATACCCGATTATTGTTTGTTTTACGTGTGTTTTGCAGTGGTTTGTTTCTGGATTGTACATACTGACAGAATTTTCATTTACTTACTTTTATTGTGATTTTAATGTAATTTTGATTTAGTACCGTATGCTAATTTAGATTTATTCAGTTTATTATGTTTACTGGAGTGCAAACATCTAGGATCATTACTTCCAAAATTACTAGCCATTGCTTAATTTTGAAACAAATTTAGGAGCTAACTGATTTAGTGAGTGTTAGATAATCTTATTTAGTCAAATCTCTGGCTTTCTGACATTTAAAGGTACTTCTAAAACTAGTTTTCAGGACTCGGTGTTTGTTCAGAAGTGATTTCTTTACCAATCTGTACGTGCAGTTGTTGAGCTGTTTTGAAGTCAAGACGACTGCTTAAAATGCACGTTTCTTGCCCTAGATTTTGGCAGCATGCACTGGCTGCTAACTTCTCGTTACCAGCGACATAGTTCCCTCACTTGGGAACATCGTTTCCAAGCAGTCTGATTAACTTTTCTCCAAGCCGCCCGCCCCATTTAAGTTTGGTCATATGTATTTTGATGCACGTGACGTGATTTTTCCAGTGTCAGTGTGCTTTGCCTGAGACTGAAAGCCTGTGAAGATGGGTGACTAAGACCTGTTGGCCATCATGTGCACCTGCGTCCCAGTTAGCTGCACGTTCAGGAACGTTTTGTCAAGATGTGCTGGACAAATCTGACATTATCTGGCCTTAGGACATTTTAAATGGAATAGTCTGACAGCTTGTCTTTCTTTTGGGTCTCTGTGGAGGTTGCTTTATGCTTCCACGTAAATGGGTGAATAATTTTCAGAATTTGGGAAATAAACGTCCTGTGCTGCCCACAGGGGAAAACACTGCAAGTTCTCAGCACAATGCAAAGTTGCGGCATTGAGTGTGTTGGGAAAAGACCTTGCTCGCTGTTATGACAAATCCTGTCATGCTAATGCTCTTTATTTGCCTTACAAATCAGCCCGTTTCTTTGCTAATTGCTTGTTAAGCTGTTGAATAATCCTTACAGTTCCAAAAACTCACACACAGCTATCGAGTACAGTCAGGATCGTGTAGCTTGTTAGTAGGAAAATTCCTTCCGATTTTTGTTCTTTTGATTGTTTTGTGGATTGCTTGTTCCCGTTCTTGATCGATTGTGACTAACCTGCTGGGTTTATGCATACCAGGTTCTCCGGTTTCGAGTGGGCTGACTGTACTTGATAATGCTATTGCCAAATTTTGTGTGTAAATTAGAAAAGGCTTCCAGATTAGATCAAAGGTTACTGTTATTTTTACTGTGGCAATACAGAGTGTAAGAGGCAGATAGCCAAGTTTGTTTTAATATTTAGGCATGTTCTTTAGAAGCCAAAGAAAGAGAGCACCATCTGTGCCCTAATAAATGCTGAGTACACCCTGGAATGAATTGGAAACCGTGGCGGCATCATCAGTGCTGATTACATGCAAGAAAATGTGGTTTGGGATAAAAAGCCTCGCTTTGCATTCTAAACAACAAACTTGTAAGCTTTTGTCTCGGCAGAGTACTTGAGCATATGCTTGGCCTTAAGCATGGAAAAAGCCATTTGCTCTAATAAAACTATAAGCATACTTAAAATTAAATGTGTTCTTTAATGCCATGCTAGATAACTTAACTTCTGCCTTATTGGAAACAGTTCTTATAAGTGATGATTTGTCAGTGTCAATTTCTTTTAAAGAATCCATTTGTAGTGAAAAAAGCCTGCCACATACACAGTACCTTTTTGTACACCCTAAAACTTTTAAAATTGAAGTTGGTTTTATGGTCTCAGATTTTTAAATCTTTTTTTCCTTTGAATCCTGCATACTTATGGAAATCACATGCCTGCTGTTCACTTGTTTATGCTCAATTAAAATTCTTTTTACTCAAGCAAAATAGCCTCAGTTTTTGCAGATCTTTTGCAGGACTAAGGGCTGGTGTCAAGTTGTTCCTTGAAGGAAGGTTTTATTTTATAGTCTTTCACTTCTCACTGACTACATGTAGGATTTTTAAAGTCATTAAAAGTAGACTATTAGGTTTTCTCTATCTAGATGTAAAAACTGTGGCACATGCACAGTGATTTTTCTATGTAGGCCTTTGGATTATTGTGCATTTTGTTCAAAGAGATCAGGCTTTCTATCTTTGTTTCTGCTGAGAAAGATAGTTTGTTGGTTCTCAGTTAAAAAAAATAAATCACAACTGTAATTGTTAAGAAGCTTTTAATTTATTTTCTTCCTCCAGTAAAAAACAACCAAACCAACCTAACCAAACAAACAACGATTTCAGAAGGACAGAAATAAAAACATTTTTGGTGATGTAGTGTAAATAGGATCTGGTGGACCGAGCAGCTACAAAATGGAAACCAAAGTCTGAGACCTAAACTGACTGCCACTGACTCATCAGGAGCCTTTGGGAAAATTTTTCCAAGGCAATGGATTTATTGATTCCCAAGTTGTGTAATTCTGTGTAACGTTCATGGAGCAGCATAGAGCGTAACTGTAAATTGGCCCAGGATTCAACCCAGAGTATGCTGTTTGGCTGCTTGCAAATAAATGAACTTTAAAAGCTGTGGTATCCTGAGTTTTATTGCTGAACGTCACTTGACTTAAAAATAATAGTTCTGTATACTGTTATCTGCTGTAGTTCCAAGAAACACAGAAGACCCTAATCCTGCAGAGCACGAGGAATAGTTTTTCCATGGGAATCAGGAGGGCGATGTGCAGGCAGGTAGGGCTGCTTGCATCTGTATAATTGCAGCAGAGAGCGCCAAGATTCCTTCCCCTTGCTTGTATTCTTTATGCACAGGACAGCCTTTTGCCTAGGGTCACCTTTCTCCTTTGTCGTATGGATCTGTCAGGTGGCCACAGCTTTGGGAAAACCTTTTCTTAAGGCAGGGGAAGCATCATTGTAAAACCCCAAAATCTCAAGAAGAAAATTTAAAGTCGTGTGCTTTTGGACGTAAATGTTTATGACTTCAGTTGATTTAAAGATGATAGGGTGTCTTTATTGCTTGTGTAAGAACCTGTGATAAAGTAGCTCCGGCTGTGTAGAGTGGCATTGCAAGACTTAATCATTATAAACATCAACCACAGCATGAGTTCCTGGTTTTGAAAGTCAAAACTTCTGCCGTAGTAAGAGTTAACAAAAAAAAAAAAGTGGGTCTGTTTTGTTGGGAAAAGACTATTCTGTTTTTTCTGCCCTAGTTTGGATAACTTTATGCCTTTGTCAGGAACATAAATCTTCAACATAATATTATAATTCCTGTGAAAAACTACAGCTGTTGGCAACAGAGTTCCATTCTTTCTAAGAACAGTAAACAGTTACCCATTTTTTTTTTTCACTGAATAAAAATATATAAGCTTCGATGGCATTTGTTTATCAGAATGTTTTTCTAATCTCTCTCTGCTCAGGAATTTTTCTGCCCAAGTATTATATTTCTTTCTATACTATATATTGCTATAAAATTATTTACTTCTAAAAGTCTTAGTACTGCACCTCTTTGTAGTATAGATGGTTTCTCCATTCCACAGGAAATCACAGCATATTGAGAAAGAGAAAAGTCTGAGATACAGCGTTTGCCAAAGGAATCCTGCAGCAGCCGTTGCTATCTGGCAAATGTTAGTGAATTTGGGGAATGGAGTTACACAGAATCGCCTTGGGAAAGCTGTTCTCTCACAACTAAGCAAGGATGATTTTGTTGTTGTTGTGGTGGTGGTACCTAGTCAGCAGTCTGCATTAGGGTCCTGTTAGACTTGGGTGAGTTTTTTTGATTTGAACAGATTTTGGTGTGGTTGGGGTTTTTCCCTGGATGTGTGGGGAGCGTGTGTTCTTGTATAGCTATATAAAGCTTCATGTTGTGTAACACTTGGGTTAAGCATGCAAATACAAGACAAAGCAAAATATGTACTTCTGCTGAGAAAGTCATCCTTCTCTCCTTCCCCCCCCTAGCTTTCCCAAAGTCCTTTTTCTACAGCTGGGTTGTAGGTTTCTAAGAATTCTGATTCAAATGCGACAGCATTAGGACAAGGGGAAGTTTAACATCTTTTCTTACCTTTTGTTGGCTGCTTCCTGCCCTCTTCCTATCCTGCTTCCTCTCATGTGTAATGCAGTGAGGAAACAGCCTGGTCTCTTGCCTTTTCCATTTGGATGTCAGCTAGGAGAGCAGCTGATGAATTCCTTTTCTCTGTCTAAATGTTTTTTTTTCTTTCTTCTCTTTCCTTCTCCTCTCTTGTGTAGTCCAGTGGCAGAAGGGGGAGTTTCCTCCTGTGTTATGTCTGAAGGAATGGGATGGGCTTAGCAGCCTTGGCCGCACTGGCTAGACCTGCGGATGAAGGAATGCCCTTATGTCACATCCCAATGCCCGGAGGCTATAGAAAATGTTCTCTGGAGAGATTCAAAGGCATTCTAGTAGTAGAATTTCCCAAACTCTTTTCCACATTCCCATCTCCCCTGAAAATCGGGTGTTACTTTTACAGCTTTGGCTTTGTTCCTGACCGCAGAGAGATCTGTGAAGTCTGGCATTAAAGGTTTGTATGCATACTCAATATTAGCAGCATGCATCATGACACGGACAAGTAATCAACTTCCCTGGTTCTACAGAGCGTTCTGTGTATGTATTTTGGTTTTAATGTGTGTAAGATTTTTTCCTTTTTTTTTTTTTTTACAGTTGAAGGAATATTTGTTTTGTTGCTTTTTTTCTGTCTTAGTAAGCAGCTGTGTTTATGCCGCTTACATCTATGTTTTTCTCTTTGAGAAGCCTAAATCTTAGGCATTACTGTCAAGAACTATAGCATTTCCTGTCCAGTCTCAAACAGTTTCTTTCAGGTAAGTTAATGGAAAGATGTAACCATACTTGGTGTCATTCTCAGTAACACAAATATGTGAAGCTAATAATAATATAGATTTAATAAAACATATAGTCCCTGGAAACAGGAGAGGAGGAGCGAGTTCTGGCAAGAGAAGTGTTTGGGCCAGCTATGCCTGATCAACTACTCGTAGCCAGTGCCAGTAAGAGGAAGCAATGGGTAATTGGGATCGAGGACTCCCTGCTGTAGGTTTTCTGCTAACCAGACCTGAAGACTTCCAAAGTTTGCTGTTTCCCCAGGGACTGGATCCAGGCCATCACAGAGGTTGCCAAGGCCTGGCCAATCATCAGACTTTGCTACTTTCTCATGCGGACACTAGTAATACTTCAGAAGATTAAGGTCCCTCCCAACCTATTTTTTTTCTGTGATTCTGTAAGCTTGGCATCACACTCTGTGTGATTTCTTTCAGGTGAATCTAAACAGGAGAACATGCTCCAGGAGTTCACAGAGTCCATAGGACCAGACTAGAGCCAGTTAGAAGTGAAACCTTCCAACTGTATAGAGTCTGAACGCCAGATCCTTGGCATGATCTGTATCAGTCTATAGGTCCTCTCCGTTTGCTCTGTACGGCTTGCTGATGTAGACATAGCCTTTTCTGTACCGTGGATGTGGTAGTTTTGTCCATAAACACCTGCAGTCTTGGAATCCTTTCTTCCCAAAATTCTGTGTTCATATATACATATAGGTAGATGTGCATCGTATCAGGGATGTTGCTACATGCAAATAAACGCATTTTTTTTCTTTGCTTATTTAAGTATCTCTATTTCCCAGAGTTTATAGTACTGTTTCTGATCTTGGGGTATGTCCGTTCTAAATGGCTTACAGAGCTCACTACCTCTAGTTATCCATTTGACAAAATATCTTCTCTGTCCATTTTCTTCCTTAGCTTCCATCACAGTATGATAAAATCATATCTGTGTCTTGTATTTTCAAAACCATGCATAGCTGCAGTCCTCTGTGATCTTTGAGATCTTTTGTTAATTGCTGCCAGCTTCCCGCTGTTGGTCTCGTCTCAGGATGTGGCAAGGGAACCATTGAAAAAGCTTTGTACAGACAATAATAATTTTTTTCTAGAACAGACTGGAAACTTTCTTGTAAGGACCTGATCCTGCAGCTTGATAAAGCCAATTGTAAACATGAAAATGCAAGATGCAGTAGTTATTTTTGCATTATGTCATCAGTATAGGCATTCTGTTGATACTAATTAATGGCCCTTGTGGCCCATAGATATACACTAATATGTGCTCCAGAGTAACTTAGAGAACTGCCTACTTAAGACTGTGTAGACTTCTTCTCATTAAATTTTTCTTCATTAATATTTTCTTTCAGAGCTGGCCAGCTCTTCTTTTAGCACCTCCAGAATTGCCTTTTTAAAATGTTTGTTTAATTTTTGTATTCCCATTGCACGGGGAAATTCTATTGTCTTTCGTAAATTAAGTCTATGAATGCTGTTTTTTTTTTAAAAAAAAAACCCACAACCAAGCAGCTAACACACTCACCTTAGCTTGCATGGGTTGTGGAGGCTGAATAACCATCCAAAGTCAGGAAAAATGTTAACCAGTGTCTCACAGTGAAAGTTTGCCTCCAGTGAAACCAGAGGCCAGACTCCTGTTGACCAGAGCAGGACAAAGGTCTTGCCACTGATGACTGAATCACAGAATCACAGAATTTTCAGAGTTGGAAGGGACCTCTAGAGATCATCTAGCCCAACTTCCCTGCTAAAGCAGGATTGCCCAGAGCACATTACTCAGGACTGCAGCCAGGCGGGTCTTGAAAACCTCCAGAGAAGGGGACTCCACAACCTCCCTGGGCAGCCTGTATGTTCTCTCTGGTGAAGGAATGGGTGCTATGCTGTCTTCCCTACGCTGACATGGCAGCATGTCTCCACCTGCAAAGAAAAATAATTTCTGCAGCTGAAAAGCTATTACTAGTTCAGACTCCGCACTTCTTTTGCCTATTGACTAAGAATATCAACAGCAATGTGACTTATTTGTCACTGGGAGATGTCACTTGTATGGGAAAGGTCAGGAAGTTCCTCTAGGATACAATTAATTATGCATGGTTATTATATATTGAAGCACTCCCTGCATTGCCATACACAACTAAGCTTTCCTTCCAGATTTGTTTACAGTCACATATATGTTTATATAAATGGGAACTAGAGCACCCAAGTATCACTCAGAGTGATGCAGCTGTAGTTTATCTTGTTGGAAGATTTATGGGTTTGTGTACAAGGCTTTTTAAGGCAATTTTTATCTATTTGGCAATTGTCTGTGTAAACAGAAAACCAATCTTGTTGCTTCTTTTAGCTATTGGACCATTGTTCCAGTATAATGTCAGATTTTCTTTTTAAGTTTTCTTCCTGCCCTTGCTTTGTATGTGAATAGATTTGTGTTCCCTTATATATTGCTGTATTGGCAAGGAGTTGCCCACATGTTTTGACAAACACCTCTGCTGCAAACTGAAGGGAATCTTTGGTGTTTCTTCCAATCTACATTTAGAAAAGGAGCCGATTTGATTTATAGTATACAATTTGTGTGTGCAGGAAATAAGCATTAATGCATCGGGTCAAGGGGAATAAATTGCCATTAGTGCACCACTTCTTCTGTCAGCCTTCTTAATCTTCATGTTTCACCACCTTGCCTGGGATTTTCAAAAGGACTCATAGTTAACCCAAGCTCACCCAACCCTCCTCCCGTCAAGGTCAAGGGTAAGCTCCCCTTGGCTTTAAAGAAGGCAATTTTAGTCCCGTGCTGATGCTTTTGAAAATCTTGCCTTTCATTTCTAGTTAATATGTTGAGCTCTTTAATGAACGGCCTGCTTCAGTCTTTCTAATAAAAAAAATAAAATCTTTCTAATAAAACTTGTGCTATGGTTGAGTGAAAGGATTTTACACAGGTAAAGGCTCGACTGAGCCCCTTGCCAGCCCTGGGGGTCTCTGGCTGGCTCTGCTGGGAGGTAGGCTTCCTCCGCGGGCAGCTGGTGCTGCCTTTGAACAGGGGCGTAGGAATCCTCAGCAAAATAACTGTTGAGAAAGGAAAGCTGGAACGAAAAGCAAAACCAGTACTTTCTAGTATTTCTATGTGAAGAAAGTATTTCTTTAAATATGTTTTCATTTACTGTAGGCGATGGCTGTCTTTGCTCAGCTTTTCAAAGTGACAAGACATGTTCTTTATTCTTACTCCTCTTCTGTTTAATTAAAAAGTCATGTATTTCTCTGTGATCCGGTTCTGCCACATCCCACATGAGATTAGTTTCATCTTCATGCCCTTGAACAGTGATTGCTGCAGTTAGGGTTGCAAAACGCTCTCATCATCCCCGCGGTTCATGTGCTCATGCTGGATCTGATGAGTTCACCAGCAAAACGCTCATTTTAAAAGCAACGTCAGGTTATTGCTAGAAATGTTAGCTGGCTGTTTGCAGTAGAAATTAATTTATGATTCTTGGGCCATTCCTTTTGCAGGCACCTGGATCCAAAATGGGAATCATAGAATGGTTTAGGTTGGAAGGGACCTTGAAGATCATCTAGTTCCACCCCCCCTGCCATGGGCAGGGACACCTCCCACTAGACCAGGTTGCTCAAAGCCCCATCCAACCCGGCCTTGAACACCTCCAGGGATGGGGCATCCACAGCTTCTCTGGGCAACCTGTTCCAGTGCCTCACCACCCTCAGAGTGAATTTTTTTTTCTTGATGCCTAATCTAAATCTACCCTCTTCCAGTTTGAAGCCGTTACCCCCTGTCCTATCACTACATGCCCTTGTAAAAAGTCCCTCTCCAGCCTTTTTGTAGGCCCCCTTCAGGTACTGGAAGGCCGCAGTAAGGTCTCCCTGGAGCCTTCTCTTCTCCAGGCTGAACAACCCCAACTCTCTCAACCTGTCTTCATAGGAGAGGTGCTCCAGCCCTATGGTCATCTTCGTGGTCCTCCTCTGGACTTGCTCCGACAGGTCCATGTCCTTCTTGTGCCGAGGACTCCAAAGCTGGATGCAGTACTCCAGGTGGAGAGCAGAGTAGAGGCGCAGAATCACTTCCCTCAACCTGCTGGCCACACTTCTTTTGGTGCAGCCCAGGATGCGGTTGGCTTTCTGGGCTGCGAGCGTGCATTGCCGGCTCATGCTGAGCTTCTCATCCACCACCTTAGGGGAAGCCTTAAATCTTTTCCCACCGAGCTGCTGGCTGCAGCCAGGTCCCCGGGCACCACAGCTTTTGCTGTGGGAGCTCCCCGGGTGCTTCAAAGCCTGCTCTGGGCAGGTTCCAGGCTGCCTGCCTCTTGACAGAGCCAAGTGGCGTGGCGCCTCGCTCATGGCCAGTGTCGGGACATGCAGCCAGCCGGCGTTGGGACACGCAGCCAAGCCTTTCTCCAGCGATCTCGCCCGTGGAGCCGAATCCTGTGGGCGTTCGCAGTGCACACCTGTCAGATGGGGCTGCGTCCCTGCCAGCAGCTGGCAGTGAGGTGCAGCTCTTCGCGTGGAGTAGTTTAATATTAATATGACCCCACAGTGTAACAGGTAGGATACCAGCTTGTGACTTGACGTCTTAGACGCTTCCTAAGTGAGCGCATCTACAGTTTATATGAGCGGTGCCCCCTTAACTGTGTTTTATAAATCTTTGGCAGAGGCGTTGCTCCAAGAGAGAGCTCAAATCTTGAATTTTGACTGGAATAAAATCCTTCCCAGTAGTTGAAAGAAATGTATCGAAGTCCCAGAAAGAGATAAGATAGGGCTTGAGTTCCTCTGAGCCTTGTTTCATCTAGGCTAATTGAGGCACCTTCTAAGTTGGCACGCTAGCCTTTGTGAATCCCCTTCTCAATGCCCCTAACTTTCCCCAGAAATTTTGCATGGATTTTAGCAAGATAATTCAGACCTGTCCTGGGATGATAAACCTGTGTCTCTTCCTTTCTGAATCCGGGAGAATTGACCCTGTTACTGAGAGTCTTGTTTTCATTTGTCACTATTTGTTTATGTATTTAATTTATCCTAGTTCTCATATATACCAATGCTGTTGTATCTTTAAATTGCTCAACTAAGTGCGTGATCTTCCTTCTCCTATGCAAACTATAAATACATACACTTCACTTGTCCATTTGAAGTTGTAACCTATGTTAGGCATTTTTCAGCCTCCAGTATGATCGTGATCAATGGGTAGAATATAGGTAGGAAAGAAATGTGTGGTACCTGCTCAGCCCAAATGTTCACCCTTTTATTAGAAGGCTGTTACCATGCTTCTGTTTAGATAAAATTAAGTTGGCCAGCTGCTGGTGTGGCACTGCGTTGATCTGATCTCTTGCATGAGACGAAGACCTGAAAGGAGCTCCTCAGTCTTCAGAAGGTGGTCATCTTAAATGGTGTCCATATCCCAATTAAAGGAAACATGTGCGTAGCTAAAGTTTAATTGGAATAGCGAGTTAAGAGGCCTGAACTAAGATATTTTTATTGTCAAACTCAACATGCAGACGTTTGTTTGTGTGACTGTATGCATGTTAGCATGCTCATTGGCCTCAGTTGGATTACTTGTGCCTAAACTTACTTTAATTATCCACAGGATCGGGGCATAATGTATAAATGGAATCTGTAGGAGTGAAAGCAACTATGTTTCCACTGAAGGCTGCACAAGGAGTCCAGGGGGATATTACAGGGTTGTATGCATCTTGTTTGGGTTCTGTTAGATTTTTTCTTTTGTTTTTCGATTTGTAACCTATAGTAGCATAAAGAAGAAACATCAAGTCCTTTAGAGAAAAAGTGAATCTCAGTAGTGTGGTGCCTTTCCATTCAGAGTAATATCAGGAAGAATTGGAGTGTAAACCTTGCTGTTCGCTTGAGTTTCATGCTCTAGCCTGCTGCATGACAAGGCATTTTCCTGGCTAATGCTGGTCAGAGGCATTTCCTAGTGTGATTATATGTCCACTGCAGTGTTCATTTTGCCTCTTGCCTACATGCACCCTCTTACAAAATTCGTGGCATACCAGGCTCTGGTTTAGAAGATTTCTTCCCGTTTGTGTTATGAAGCCAGATAAGAAGGGAACTGTGATTTACAGCCATGAATTTGATTTAGAATCACAGAATCACAGAATCATTTAGGTTGGAAAAGACCTTTAAGGTCATCGAGTCCAACCGCAAATTTAACAGCTTTCACTTCCACTGCTCAGTAGCCCATGCACTTGGTAAAATTCCTCCTGTAGCCCTCCTGATAGTGTCCCCCAAGATGAAGTTCACCGTTGTACACTTCTTCAGCTTGGTTTTTCAACTTAAGCATTCTTTTGTTGAAAACTATTAAATATTGGATGAGTTTTGTCCGTAAAGCTGCAGAGGTCTAAGTTAAGGAAATACACAGGATGTCCCTGTCTTGATACTGCTTTCATGCCAACTGATTCCTCCTGGTGTGAATCGAGGAAGGGTTATGAATTACTTGTGCGGGATACAGCATTACTAGTGCTTCTTGTACTAAATAATATGCTGCCCAGTTAAAATTGCAAACCCTCCGGTTT
The DNA here is from genome assembly GCF_000708025.1 of Charadrius vociferus. Taxonomy (NCBI): domain Eukaryota; kingdom Metazoa; phylum Chordata; class Aves; order Charadriiformes; family Charadriidae; genus Charadrius; species Charadrius vociferus. Next base: position 2,839,443 of record NW_009647830.1, on the reverse strand, counting down.
ATGTACAGACAGACACTATTTTTTCTGTGTGCTGTCCTTACCGTGTAGGTTCATTCTGGGAAACAGTCATCATGTCAGCAACATTGTCTGAGACGTACAGATCCAGACAAGTCTGGAGCTCTTCAGACTTCATCGCTGTCTTGCATTACTGCCTGTAGGGTAATTATGAACTCTTCCACACGAGGCTGGAGCACACCAGAAGTCCTGGAATTGGGGATCTAATAACTGTTAATCCTGGAGCATCAGAGTGGGCACGCAGTCCCAAAGTGTGCCTGTTCCTGGTGGGGAGGGGGAGGTGGTAACAGATTCTGTACTGCCAGGCATTAATTAGGCTTCTGACTTGGCACCAGATAACAGTTGTACGCCTCTAGGGTTTGCACTGATAAACAAAGTTCTTTTCTCCTATTCTATGCCATAAGTGTGGCTTTTTGCCTTTTTTGTTGCTCAGTTCGTGTTGACTGTACAAGTTGTAGCCCTTTTTCCTCCCATAGAGCTACCACCATTTAGTTACTCAGATTGCTAATTTAATCTTGTGCAAGAAATCAAGAAAAGCACTTGTATAGTCATATTATTAGTGAAGAGTTACTCTCTGAATGGATTAAGTCCTTCGGTTTATTGAGTAAGCTAATACAGGAGCAGGGTATAAAATCCCCTAGAAAGCCACTTGTGATCCCATACCCCTTCCATGTACGCCCAATTCTAAATGGCTCTCTTTCTCCTTATCTGGTTCCAGTCATCTCTGAGCCACAACTTTTGAGCCTTTTCCCCATTCTGGATGGCTTTTTCCTTCTCAGTTTACTATTTCCATGTGCATAACCCTTTCACAGATCAGTTAACATTATAAAATGTAGTTGATTTAATTGAGATGCAAAGCACATTGGTCATACATACCAGAGAAGAGTTTAATAGCATTTCTGTGAACAAACCAAACGTCATTGTATTGCATCTTCTTTAAAGACCTAAAAGCAAAGTTATTACTTGGACCTTTCTCTAGGATTTCATGTTCTTCCTTTGTCAGGTTGTTTGGAGTGGGTACGTCCTTTCTTTTCAGCTTCTGAGTCCAATGGTATCACAAGGCTAAAAAAAATGTCATTGGCACATAGAGTATATAAAGTATGAAGAATTGACTGCTTTGCCTCACCATAGGGAACTGCTGTGGGTTATCTGCATGCTTATTTTCTGCATGACACTGAAATTGAGTGTTGCATTTGGGTTTTTGGATATAATTTCTTCCTTGTGTTAAAAATTGTCAACACCAAAATGACCTGGAAGTATCCTCCTTCTACAAAAGCTGTTCATCTTTCTTTTGCAGTGGTAACATTCATGCTTGCCATCATGGTCTTTTATCTTTTCCAGGTTGTAATATATGTTATAAATTCTAATGTGCAGTTGTGATTACTGCTTTGTCCTTGAATCATTGCAGCTGTGTAGCAGACGCCCACTGATTCCTGACCACAGCTGTTGGGCTTACTCCGCATACTATGTTTTATAGATTTCCTCACCCTGTTTTTGAAAAAGGGGCTTTCTCAAGACTTAATCATAGTCCTATCCTATCCTTGCACAGCCTACATTGCAAACTTAATAGTGTTCTTTGCCTTGCCTTTGAGCTGTAGGGGCATATAGGCTTTGATGGTTTTTTTTCCACCTGTGGGATCCTTTATGGTATGAGTAATATTACTTCTCCTATAATAGTCTTGCAGTTGCTCAGAAAACTTTCTTACTCATGAAGCTTTAGCTGTAAAAGGAGAGATGCCTGAGGTTTTGTTCAGCGTTTCTGTAATATAGCCACTGGGATGAGAGATGATGAAAGGACAGCCGTGCTGGGTCTGTCTTGCTCAATATAACCACCACGTCAAGGAACTCACCATTAACCTTTGCCAGGCTCTTATCAAGCTGGACACCCACAGCACCATGAGAAGGAAGCTTGACTGGGGGAATCCCAGTAGGGTAGGACCTCTTTCCACTCCCTTTTGCTGTTCTGTCTCCTGACAGAGAGGTGCCAGGTGGCACCTTCTGGTTTCTTACATATCTTTGGGAAATGGTGTCAGGGATGCCTTGTTTGAGGCTCTCCTTTGGCCCTCTGTTTTTACATTTTTTGAACCTCTTGGCCCTCAAGCCTCTCTTTTTTCCTTGATTGTCACAAGCAGTCATTTTGCTTGATTTCCCCACATCCAGCCCTGTGATGCCTCTCCCAGGTAGGAAAGCCAGTCAGGACAGTGGTCTAGGAATCACAGAATCACAGAATGGTCAGGGTTGGAAGGGACCTCAGAAGATCATCTAGTCCAACGCCCCTGCCAGAGCAGGGTCACCTACAGCAGGTTGCACAGGATGGCATCCAGGCGGGTTTTGAATGTCTCCAGAGTGGGACACTCCACAACCTCTCTGGGCAGCCTGTTCCAGTGCTCTACCACCCTCAAAGTAAAGAAGTTCCTCCTCATGTTTAGATGGAACTTCTATGTTCAAGTTTGTGCCCATTACCTCTTGTCTTATCACTGGGCACCACTGAAAAAAGACCGTTCCCATCCACCCAGCACCCTCCCTGTAATTATTTATAAGTATTGATAAGATCCCCTCTCAGTCTTCTTTTCTCTAGACTAAAAAGACCCAAGTCCCTCAGCCTTTCCTCATAAGAGAGATGCTCCAATCCCCTAATCATCTTCATAGCCCTTTGCTGTACCCTCTCCAGCAGTTCCCTGTCCTTCTTGAACTGGGGAGCCCAGAACTGGACACAATACTCCAGATGTGGCCTCACCAGGGCAGAGTAGAGGGGGAGACTAACCTTCCTCAACCTGCTGGCCACACTCTTCTTGATGCACCCCAGGATGCTATTGGCCTTCTTGGATAGAATAAGCTGAGAGTGGGCATTTAATCCCAGGATTTTCAGTGACTGCCTTTTTAGGCACAGGTTTTAGTACTCAGTTTGAGTTTTTTATTTGTCTGGAGGCAGCAAATCAAAGTGCTGTCTTTTAACACCACAGTCATCATTATTTTCATGCAAAGTGATAATACAACACATACCTGAAGAAAGTGCATATGCCATGTCTGGAACACCAAAATGAATTACCTCAGACGTAGAGGCAGAAGGCAATCACTCAAAACAAGGTACGATTTAGGATCAAGATTCGGGAAATGCGCTATTAGATAATCTTCCCCCACCATTCCAGGTTTATAAAATAAGTATTGGCATCTGCACGCAAAGGTGGTTGCTTTAGGAATGCCAAAGAGGATGTAGCTATTTGACAGAACTACAACCAATTCTGCGCTTGTTTTTGCCTACAGGTTATGAGAAAGTGTTGAGAGCTGTTCTCAGCTTTGAGTGGGTCTCCCTGTTTGGTAGCTTGAATTCAGAATATACATACATACCTAAGCAGTTTATTTCCTACGGGAAATGAATGTTTAAGCAGCTGAAAAGAGGTTGTTCAAGAGAATTGCTGCTTCTGGCAGACCGTGATTCTCTTACCTTGTGGCGTACCCAGGCTGGCCATGAACCTTTAGCCTTGGGAAGAAAAAACAGCTGAATCTCTTGCTGTTCTTGGTGTTTTCTCATGGGGAAATCTGCATGATTGAATTATATTTAGTACACAAGAAAGCTAAATGGCTTGTCTTTAGAATTGTTTCGTATCACCTCCTTTTTTCCTTCCGTACAAGTTGGGTGTGTTGTGCTCTAGGCAGCACCCAGCTGAGCTGAGTCTTCTCAGAAAAGTGTCTTGCGCTTTGAACAAGCAGTACATAGCAGCTGGAGCTTTGCCCCAGTACAGAAAGTGCGTGTGTTACATTTATACTGTAAAATACACTGGAACTTAATTTCAGGGTAGTTTTCTTCATGACTAAAGCCAGAGGAAAAGCTGAAGTTTGCCTTTTGTCTACAGATGTTTTGTAGAGTTGCAATTAATCTTCAAAGCCTAGTAATTGGTCTAGTTTCATTACAAAGTCTTGAAATGGAACTTTAAAGAGTCATTCCTGTTTAGATATAAAGCTAGTCATTACTCTTTCTGCTACAAGTTGAAGATTCGAGTTTTGGGTTGGTTTTTGGTTTTGTTCTGAACACAAACGAGCTCTTCTGATATCAGGAAAGATAAAGGAAAAGGTGCTCTTGATGTATGAAGTCCTGTCCATTCTGTTTTCTCATCAGGTTTCTTAGTAGTTCTTGTTTTCTTGTGGACCATGAGAAACAGGTATAACTTTTTTTTTTTTTTTGTCAAAGTTTTTCGTAAACCAACAAACTTCTGGGAACTAGGCAAGGCTGTCGTGTTACCCCTTTGTCTTTTGATGACAGGCTAATTTTTTTGGTTGTTTTGTTGCTACTGTGGTTGAACAGTTGGATTTTAATCTGTATAGAAAAACATATAGTAGGACCTTTTGACAGTTACATCAAAAATCATTTAATTTGCTAATAATTTATTTAAATTGCTGTAAAGAATCTCATCTGTGGAGTAGAATTCACTGCATTACCTGCAGACGTTTACTATATACATCTCAAGGTGAAGGTGCTAGATTTCAGGTATATTCTGTGATCTGCCCTAAGGAATATGCAGGAGAAGTCTGAACTTCAAACCAAGTTAGTGTTAGGTAACATCTCAGAGTAGAAACATCTCATGTTCCCACCAGGCATTGGAATTAGCGAGAGAGCTCTTGGTAAGAGGGAGAAAGCTCCCAGGCTTCTTAAAGGCTAGCAATAGTTTATTTTTTTTTATTTAATTGAGAAGCACAGAAGTAAGTAAATAAATAAATAAATCTTGAAAGCCTTGATCTTGCATAGGAGCTTTACTCTTAGGCCCTGAAGCTTTTACAGTAGTTCATGTTTAAAACTCATAAAAGAAGATACAGCTGACTGGTATAATACTGAAGATCCTTAGGGCCCAGGGGCCCCGTTGCATGGTGTTTCAGAGGATGCACTTTCCAAAGATTTGAATTTTTTTTGCAAGGCACCTCTCGCTCCTGGAGGAGAGTTTAACACCAGGGGTAAAGCCTGGAAGTGCCATGTATTCATAACTTACTATGGGAAACATCTTTGTTAACTACAGCACAGGTTTTTTTAGGGTGTCAGATTGTGATCAGCACCTTGTATTATATTTGGAAGAGAAGAGGAAACTGGTCTAAAGTATACATTGTCATTCGACTGAGCTCATGGTTTCAGTAGCTGCACAAACCTCAATTTTCCTTTACTCAACCTGTTTTGATTTGACTGTATGATATTACGCATAACCTAATGTTTTTGTCGTGCTCCACTCCCCTGGACTGAGATAAGGTTTGCTGCTGGTAACGTCTGGTGTGTTAATTGTCATGTTCTGCCTCGACTTGACTACTTTTAAAAATGGCACTGCATTATTGACTTTTCAGGAATAGTTGCTCTTTTAAAGGGTTCAGTTTGCTCTATCAGCAGGTGTCATTGCTGCTTTATGCTATTTTTTCAGAATTTCTGGTCCGAGTGATTTACAGCACTTGAACTTCCCAAACTATTCTGTAATTTACTCTACATGGATCTTAATCTTTGTCCAGGACTCACTGACTACCCATAAAAATTGTTTGGAAAAGGAATTTCCCCTTTTAACTCCGTAGCAAAAAATGATGTAAAAAGTTAATGTAACTGTCTGCTCTCCTCCCATGGGTGGCTGAGATGGGCTGCAGTCACACATGCCATCTCACTCTTCTCCTCCTAAAAAATGTTACCAGAGAAAATGGGTTTTAGATGATTGTTTACATGACAGTTGTGCCTGCCGAAGAGATGTTTAAACAAGGGACTCTGGTCTCGATCTGGACCATGACTAAACTTTGAATGCCAAACCGAGATCCCAGCAATCTGCTGTCTCCGGAGGCTGTGCGTGAGACCACTTGCCTCTCCACGCATGGTGTCCCCGGGGGTAGCAGGAACCTGCCACCCCCAGCCGCGGGCATGGTGAAGGGGGCAATGCATGGCTTTCATTTCTAACTCTTGAGGGTGAACATTTTCAAATTCTTCCCCCTTCCCTCCATCATGAAGGGTGTAGGGTCTTTTTCTTCATGAAAACCAAGGGCAGCGGGTTTGGCAAAATGATGCCAGGAGCCGGGCATTTGGGCAAAACGGCGAAGAGTGTTGTTCTGGTGGAGAAAGCTGCCCGTGCTGGGTCAGGAGGGAAGGTGAAAGTGGGATGTGGACACCACAGCCTGGAGACCTGGAGACCAGCCCGTTAGCTCCTGCTTCAGACGGCAGCCTCGCTCCTCAGACGGCCCATTCAACTCGCGCCTTCCTTGACGTGCAGACCTCTGTTTATTTGTGGCAGGGAGCCGGATTTTTATTCTTTAAAGGACGCTTTTGGTAGCTCTCGTGCATTCGTCATTCTTGGCTTGCTCACCCAGGCTTAACTGTGCCTTTTTACGGCCCGTCTCGCAGGTCACAAACTGTCTCCTGACGTGCTGTTGTTGAGCTGTCTCTGAGCCCCCCGCGTGGTCTCATCTGTGTTCTGATTTACATTTTGGCCTAATGTGGTGCACTTACCCGAATGCTGTATGTCTTACACTTCCAAAGACTGATCCTGTCATAGCTTGAGGGCAGGAAGCTCCCTTCCCCCTTTGAGATTGCTGAATTTACTCCCTGCCCCTTAAAATCACTGTATATGGTCCCTCCAAAGATGTCCTCCTCGAGCATCAAAAAAATACCCTAAGATAGCCTTTTGCTTACATTTTCAGTAGATGGCTTCTTTAAACCACTCCCAGATGGGCCATCCCTCCAAATAATACTGGACTGGTTAGTTTTAGAGCTTCTTGAGAAACATGCAAGAATCCCCATATTACTGAGTTGTGAATAAATCTTCTCCCCTGGCCTTCTTAGGGTTAATGCTTGCATTTGAGTTGTGGAGCACAAGAAAGCTTGTTTTGGTATTTCAAACAAAACAGAAAACGTGAAGAAAAGTTGCTGCGTGTGTTGGAGCCCTCTTGGTTTCAGTTTGATGCCGTGTCGGTACAGGACACAGCCCAGCAAGAGCCTTAACTGGGCAGGAGGCTGTTTTCTTCAGTCTTTTACATTTGCTGCCTTTTCACTCTCACTGCATATTCTCTTTTTAATGGATTTTAAAGATCATTCTGAGCAGCGCGCCAGGGTGTTGAAACAACTCCCCGGGCCTATTCCACCAGTCACTCTCGTGTATTTCTAACCTGTATTTGCTGTCAGACTTGTAGCTCTGATTTTGTGTATCCTGCCGGTGTCTGACTGGGGCATGCATCTGAACCTTGGTTGTCTTTGCTCGCTTCTGTCGTCACGCCAAGTGCTGTGCAGCTCCTTTTCACTTCTAACTGTACTGAATCAGCATGGCAAGCTGTCTTCTGTGTCTGTGTGGATGTGTGTGTATATCTCTCTCTCTCCAAGTATATATACGGTATATATACTGTAAGTGGTGGGGTGGTTACGGTTGGCTGCGGAGTGTAAAAATCCTGCTTTTTTCCCGAACTGGTGTGCTGATAATGCCCAGGCCTCCTAAAATTGCCCATTTTCCTTTTGAGGCTTATCAGCACTCCCATTTCAGGTAGGTGCACTGATTGAGCCCGAACGCATGTTGTTCGGCTGCCGTTAGCCTCGGCACAGTGCTCCTATCTTGAAAGAATTTTCTCTTTACACCAAACCATTAATTTTGTTGGCGTGCTTGCTTGGATTTTTGTGCTGCAATCTACTGAATGGTGCCTGAACCAGGAAAGCAGAATGATTTGGGAATTTTTATTCCCATTTCTAGCGCTGATTTAAAGCGTGGCCTTGGGCAAGTGACTGCTGGTCTGCTTTCCCTTACGTTCACTGGAGGCAATGATATTCATTTATGCATCTCCTGGAGCTGCTCAGCTGTGGTATGAATGCACAGGGTGGATGGACCCACAGGACCTACGGTAACTAGCTGCAGTGGGTATCGTGGAGTACTTCTTAATCACTTTCGGTATATTTTTACTGTCCCCCTCCCAGGCCAGATGGATTTGAAATTTATAGTTCTGAGAAACTGGATTCCTTTGTTCATACTGTATGGCTTCTTTTTTTTTTTTCTTTTTTTTTCTTTTTTTTTTCTTTTTTTTTTTTCAGTATGGGGGTATTTAATTTAATAAAGGATTCAATCAGCTGGAATGTGCACACTGGAAAGTGACAGACAGCAGGGGCTTCCAGGGGAGGCCAGGCGTGTGAGCTGGCTTTAAGAGAGAGAAAGAATGAGGCAACTGTAAAATAAAAGATGTCTAATGCAGTTAACATACAAATACTGTACACTAAATTCATAGTCTGCTTTCTTTCTTCATCATGCTAGAATGTGATGCTGTTTCAGACCTCATCACTTCTTTACTTCGACTGAAGTTTAATGCTTTATGACATGTGATGGGTTTGATGGCATCTGCTTTTCTCAGATTAAAAAAAAATAATAAATGTATCCACCTGCCTCTCCTTTCATTTGGGGCCTGCAAAGGGTTAAGGACTGCTGAATGCAGACATATATGGTGCTGTATTGATATTATGTACTTCGTAATAGAAAACAGAACTATCCAGGTCAAATATCAATAACATTCTATAAGCCTTTCTAGGAAAATATAATTAAAACCATTCAAAGCTGTTTCCCATAACTGAATTTACTGTGTCTTATTGACTTCAGTCCCACATCTCCAATGTGATATTATTATTGACTTTTAGAGCTCTGCCTATTTTAAAAATAAAGAAAACACAAAATCAGGTGGTGGTATTCATTTTATTAGAAATCTTGCCCTCCTTTTCTCCCTGAAGCAGGGATCTTATTGAATTGTTTGAACAACAAAATGGTGGGGTAGCCCTTCAGCTGGTTTAAATTGTCATAGTCCCACTGAAAACAGCTAAACCAGTGGACTGTCAACTGAGAACCTGTACCCACATTCTGCATTAAAGCAACTTACTCCTTTGCACCAAAGGCTACCAGCTACAGCACTACTTCTGGTTTTATTATCAAGCTATATTGACTTGGTTTCATATTGAATATCGTGAGTAGGATTTCGAGTAGGAAGTTCACTAAATTGTTTAAATATTTCAGACAGAATGAGTTTGCTTTTCTAATTCTGTCCCTCCCTCCTCAAAGCAAATATTTTGTCATATCATCCACATTTAAATCAGGAGTATATTCCTCCAAGCATATAATTTTCATGATAAATATATTTTGTGTATTCGGTAAGTTCTTAAAAACTATTTACTTGCACAGGTTCTTAAAAAAAAAGTGTATCATAGTCTCAAAAACTGTATGTTTATATAAAATAACTGATACTATACCATATTCATTAATTATATTTATTCTGAAGACTTGTACCAAATATTAAGTGTGTCTGTATTTTTCACACTAATCTGCTAGTGGAATAGTTTTCAGTTATAAATATTAATATTGCAGAACTGTTTCTGCAAATGCTACAAGAGCCTAAGAAAAATCTTTTATGAAAATATTTTTGTTATTGTTATTGGCTGTGGTTAGCTTAGCACTTCATGGTTATCACACAATATGTGATCAATATTTAAGTTCTTGAAGAAGCCAGATGCATGCAGATGTCTAAAATAGATGTGTATACATGCCCACCCGCATATATATATATATATATATATATAAAGAAGACATGGGTGTAGAACCTTACAAGTTCAAATGTGCTATTTCCATAAAATTCAGGGTGCTCATGTAACATTCGTCTGATTTTCCTGAAATCCAGAGTTTCCCGGAAGTTGGTAGGGATTGCATTGTAGAAGAGAGGGAAGAATTCGGACCGTTTCCTTTCTACTTGAATTGCACTACATTGGGTATGTTTGTGGCTCAAATAGAGTCCCTAGATTTAACATTAACTTCCTTTAAAAACATTCAGACATGGAAATTTATTGGTTCTGACAGCCTAGAATATTTTTTAGTCCACTAATGTTTTACGTGCTTTTTTAATGTAGTTGGAGCTTAATTGTTAAAATAAGGAGCACCCCTCATGTCCCGAGGCAGACAGTGGCAGCACTTAAAAAAAATCTATGATCAGTGGTAAATGTTCTCTGAAGGAGATGAGGTAAAAGAAAATCATTCTGAAAGTATTGAGAGCTCAACAGGAATATTACGTATGGAACAACAAAAATTAAATAATTTTTTCCTTCAGCAACTACCTTTTTACCTTATTGTAACTTAATAGATACATGTGAAGTTGGTAGACAGAAAGGCTTCTGTATGAACCATAATTATATTCCTTGTGCTGTCAAAATTGCTATAATTCTGTAGCTGAGTTTTAAAAAGTACATTCTAAAGATGGTATGAGCTACTGTCCTTGTTGCTATTTGATCTGAATACTCGGCTAGGAATTCATTTGGGTGAATAGTATCTTAATTTATTTTTCAAGTCATTTTAAGTCACCTGCAAATTGGGGGCAGGTCTAAGCCATAATTTTTGTGTTTAACTTTTTGAAAAAAATCCCAATATTTCAGTTTGAAATGCAGAATATTTTACGCTCTAGTAATTTGTTTAATTTTGTAGTAAATGTATGTTTGGATGCCTATATTTTCTGCCCGTGGTATTAGAAACTACATTAGTATGTAAAAGGGAACAAGAATTAGATAATGTAAAAATCTGTAGGGCTCTCGTAATTTTCATTAGTTAGTTCATGTCATTTATATTTTCTTCATGTCTGGCTTAAAAATGGCTCTACAGTCTGGTTTTGGATTGATGTATGTCTCCTCTAAATACAAAAGTGGTGGTGGTGGTGGTGGTGGTGGTGGTGAAATATTTGCCAAGAGGAAAATATAGGGGATTTTGATGGGCTGTCCTGTTGTTCTCTTACCTTCAAACAAAACTGCTTACAAACACTTAAGAACAAGCACACAGGCTGAGCAGTGGATATAGATTTTCACTCACACAATTCCCTCTTTTTCAAATCTGATAGTGTTTTTCTGTGCCATTTCAAGAAGGAGTATTGATTACAGTCATGATAGTATCTTTAAATGTTCTTCATTAAAACTTCACTGGTTTAGCATACAGGTGGCAGTAGGAAGATTAAACCACGCAGATGAATATTTCTAAAAGACGACAGGAAAAACAATCTGATCCTGACTGGCATCGCTTGTTTTCACTGCAACTTCCCCCAGACCCCCCATTTTTCACATAGCTCATGAATACGTGGAAAAAAAACATTGTTAAATCAAATTTTTACACGCATCTATAAATTTGGCAGAGTCAATTACTTGCCTGGGCCTGCCACTTTTTTATTTTTAACTCTGTTCTTACTTGCTATGTGAGAAGCATCACTGCAATATGCAGAGAAATTGTAATTGCGGTAACATATGCAGTAGCATATTTTTTCCAGCTGCAAATTAATTATTCCCTTTATCTTTAGGGTTATTGTGGAACGCTATGATTTTATGATCATTATCAGGCCTCTTGAGGTAGTTAGAATATTGTGTAATACTTTTATGAGTTCAGAGACTGGACTTTACTGTACAAGAGTGGTTAACGCACATGGATACACCCCCAAAGTTTCCAGTAACAATTACATTCCAAGAAAGGTGCTAAATATATTGCTACCAAGAATCTTCTGGTTTTTTCCTCCCTCAATCTTTGATGTAATTTGGGAGTGCCAAGAATTTTCACTTCACCTACTTAAAACATTTAAACGTGAATATAAAAATTTGCTTTAGATTTTTATCCTGCCCGGGAAGCTTGATCCTGTGGCTATCACCTGGCAAAAATTCCCACTGTATTAAACGCGAGTTTTCCTTGTGTCAGAACTGCAGGAGTAGGGCTGGAGTTACAGTCAGCCCTTCGTGGTGAAATTATTCTGAGCCCACGCAAGGCTGCTGGTGTTGTTATTCTAGCTGAAAACTTCACTGAAAAAGCTCAAGCCCTTGAAAATAAAGTTTGCAAGATCACTTATTTACATTTTATAATTCAGAGATGTAAACTGGTTGGTAGTGTTATGGTCACTGTGTGTTTTAATTTAGAAATGTGTTAACCTTTTAAGATTTGGGTGGTTTGGTTTTGTTTTTTTGGGAAACAAGTTCTTAATGTAATTTTTTACATGCCCAAAGCAGAAGCTGTAAATAGATTCGAAATTATGACATACTTCTTTAGGTCAGCATTATACTTACTACATAGTTTCTACCCACGATTATTTTGCAAAATGAGAGCAGATGATAATTGGGGTAGTTTGCAGGCAATAACAACCTGCATTTTCTCACAGGAACCTTCGTAACAGTGTGACATAACGAAGGTAAAAGCAAATTGAATTAGAAAAACAGCAAACATTGTGTTTTATAACCCAAAATAAAATTCTTCAGCAGCAACTAGTCCTGTAATGTAATCCAATCTGTTTTAATACTGAGATTTTTCCAAGAAAGCAGGAAACCGTAAAGGGTAAGGCTTTCAAACCTCTGCTGTTTCGTTTACAGATCCCTTGTGTTAATTTAATGCTTCTAGGGAACTGGGGCTCTTTCTTTTTTCTCAGAATCCCTTCTCTAGGAAATACTGAGTGGTGTGGCACTGAGAAGCAGTCATGGTTTACAACAGATAAGCCAAAGGACCTGGCTTCAAATTCCACACTTCTCTGAGAAAACAAAACACGCCAATGTGTGCTTCTCTCTCTAAAGCGGATGATTTCTTGCTAACAGGCTACAGAAAATTTACCTTAGAAGGAGCTTAGCAGGCAACCTTCAGGGCCTCGACTCTCCTCCCCTTCTCCTGTCCCCCAGTGCGTGCACCAGCATCTCGCCCTTCTGTGCAGTCAGGTTTTTCAAGCATAAAAGATAAATATTTACAGCTATTACTTTTGGAGCATTTACCCTGCAAGTTTTACTGGCACAAAATTCACATGCCTGCCCCTTCCCAAACCCTGCCCGTGCATTTTCCCCGTGCTCGAAACACCCCCTCCTTTCCCTCCTGCCCCGGACTGGAGGTACCCACCTGGACAACTGGATTTTGCCGCTAAAACTGATTTTGCCCGAGAAAAAAACAGAACGAGTTGCTAGCAAAACCCCCAGCATGGCTGATGTCAGCTTGTGAGCAGCCCTGCCGCCGCAGCTTGAGGAGATGCCTGGGCAACGCGTGGTTTGGCCTCTTGCTGTTTCTTTTCCTCGTTTTACTGGTTCGGAAAGAAAAAAAAAAAAAAGGGTTCACAGTGTGATTTCTGAGATGACAACAGCCCTGGCTTCTGGGGTTTTGTTGGCAGTGAGAGTTTGGGGGTGTAATTTGGTGGGGTTTGGGCAGAGGGGGCGGTGGGGTGCTCCATGGTGGGGGGGTGGGTGTCCCTGAGCAGTCCCCACCGCCTGGCCCACATGTGCTGGGGGACGAGCAGCTGCCACCAGCAAGGAGGAGGAGACATCTGGAATGGGACCATCACTGGGGACCCACTCCTGGTCCCTGGAGGGGCCACGGGAGAACAAGATGCGTGGAGGGGAAGGAAGGAAGGAGGGAGGCAGGAGGAAGGAGCAGCTGCCGGATGAGACCCCAGCTGCATGTGCTGCCCGTCCTCCTGCAGACTGAGCCTGGGACCTGGGGAAAAACAAGGGAAATTGAGGCTAGGAAGGAGGAGAAGTTCATGTCCCCACCTCAACATCTGAATCAGTAATTAAAACTGTGTGTTAATCGGCAATAAAGTACATTAAGTAAAATTCCCGGAGATGAGACCGTTTTGCCCGCAAGAGGATGGGAAAAGCAAAAATTAACAGCATGCTTTATAACCAGCAGGCTGTTCTGCCTTTGGTTGTGGTGTGCCTGGCACGGGAGGAAATTTTCAGGAACTCTGTTCTTGTTGTGGTACAGAACATCCTGATAGACTGATACTTTCCTTTTCCTCAGGTCATTGATTTTTTCATTACTATGTAAAGGCAGAGAAAATATCAAAGGCTGAGCTGTATCCTCTCCCAGTACCTGGGTGGGCTGAAAGCATCTCAGATTCACATGGTGGGAGCAGAGATTTGGCAGAAGGGAAGGGCATTGCCCTATATCATATGTTTGTGGTCCCAGCCCCACCCAGGGTGCCATATAGGTTAGGAAAGAAAATTTAGCAAACAGCTGTAGGTGTGCCATCGAGAATCCTGCTGCCAAGGCAAGGCAGGTGCAGCTCCCTTAGAGTCACGCTCGTGGTTTAGGCTTATGGCTGTGAAGTTGGTCATTCATGGGATAAACATCAGAGTGGGATGTTGTGGCGCTCTAGAGGTTTCCCAGGATCAAGGAAATATCTTGGGAGTCTTCTTCAGGGACAGCTGTTCCTCCCATATAAGCAGGGAGAGGCAAATCTCATGCTGCGGTAGATAAAGCACTGCCCTGACTTTCTTCCTAAACCTTCTTTCCTGGGTTTTGTATAGGAGGGAGAGCTCTGCATCCATTTCATCAGCAGGTTCATACGTTGCAATGTGCGTTAGATGAGCTAATATTGAGGAGTGCTGGGAGAGAAAAAAGAACAAGACAGTTCTGGTTTTAGAGGGTATTAAAATCCTGAATACTGTGCTGCACACATTTGTAGCAATTTTAGAGCTTCTCGTTTCATTTTCCTTTTGCGAAGGTACTCGAATCCTGCAAAGAATTCTTGATAGTGTCAAAATGTTGCCCCTGCCAATTATGGAAGCAAACTTTGAAAAACAAATTGGCTACTCTGTAAAAAATTTGCAAAATAAACTTCCTCTCCCGTCCCTGCCATTTCCAGATTTTTCTTTTGTTTTGTCACCCTGGTGTGTAAGCCGCTCAGGGTTGGCAGTGTTGTGTGAAGTATCGCCGATTTCTTCTAATCTGTGTGTTAACTCTTTGAAACAGCATATTGAATGTGTATCTTTTGCGTGAACAGACTTTGAGAAACCATGAACATAAAAATAATGTAAGGATGGTCATATGAAGCCAGACCAAGGTCCATCTGTCTCAGCAACCTGTTCCCATTAAGATCTGTAGCCCAGTGGCTGAGGGAAAGCTGCAAGAACAGGACCTGCCTGTAGCAGTAGGTACCTGCCGTGTTCTTCCTGCAGGCTGGGGCTTGGAGGCCTCCTGAGCTGCAATTTGTGTCTTGGTGCTGTATCGCCCTTCGTGGATTTTTCTCTCCCTTAATTTGAGTGTGCTTGTTGAAATCTGGCGCCGAGAGATTGTGACAGATTTAACTTTTGACCTACTCTCCTGTTCTGTTTCCTGAACATGGTTGGCTTGAAGGATATACTCTCACTAATGATGTAGCCTGTGATGACCACGTAATGAAAACATCTACCTTCAAGCACAAAGGCAAGGTCCAGTTCTACAGAGAGATGCACGCAGGAAGACCCTTTCTCTTTGGCCTTCCCTCCTCTTCCTTCACCAGAGCTCTTGCTAGGCTCAGGAGACCAAAGTGAGCCTTTTTTGCTTTTAGGATTTGCTCTGTAAAGTCAGGTAGTGAGACTGTTTTAGTCTGACAAATGCTTCTGATAAAGAATAATGGCATAAAGATAACGAATAACTGCCTGAGGGTGTCAGTTTGGTGTTATTTACATAAAGCCTCGCACAAAGACTTGAAGCATTTCCTTTTGTCAGCGTGTGATGCGCGACCAACCAGCTTGACGCGCGGAAGGACAATGTCTGTCTGTCTGTCACCCCTGTATAAAGTAGTCCCCAGCAGCATTACTATGAGTGGCTGCCTTCTGGCCGGCGCAGCTTTCAGCATTGATTATTTCTTTTCTGCATAGGATTAATCTGCGACATTTGTGTAGTCATTCAGCAGTGATGCAAAATAATATGTGCTATGATGTGGAAGTTGCTTAACACAGGCGGTCTTCCAGATGTATCAAAAAGAGCCGCTCCATCTACTCTGCCGCTTCATCTCTTCGCTGGATTTCTTGGCAGTCAGAAGGAAGATAATAAAACTGTGTTCTCTGCATACCAGACAAATAGCATTTGCCCTGTGTCATATTAAGTAGTGCTTATTAATTCATAGCTACTAAGGTATTTTTAAATGAAGATGAAAGTTTTTAGGTGTTTAATTCCCAGGAGGTAGAATGGATTTCCCCGTTGCCCTATAGGTTGTAATAATAATAATAATAATAATAATAATAATAAAGAAAATTATTAAAGGCCTCCCATTACAAAATATGGACTAAACCAAGTCATCTTTTATGCAAATAGGGTAATCCTTGTTTTACAAAAAATGTCTTCAGACATGCACCAGGGTTTTCTGCTTCCACTGAGATCCTTGGTTTTTATTCCATTTCCTTTTGTTATGTTGTTGGGAGGTATTGAAGTTGAACGAAACCAGCATTTTCAGAGAGATGCCTTAAAATGTTGAGTATATACTGTGAAGAGAAAAGATATTAAAGATGAAGTTAAATGTACATGTTATTTTTACTTAAATATTAATAGTATGACTAAGTGACCTTTGAACTTGAAGACTAGGTGTTACTAATATGAGGATTTGTGACCTATCGTGTGAAGTGTGATTATAATTGCATTGCCTTTCACTTACACATAATTCATTTACAAGCCAGAGCTTTGCTGTGTCAGGTTGATATAGACCTGATATGGTTGATATGTCGACTTTTGCCATGGTTGGGTTCCAGGTCGCTGCGTGATTTTACTTGTAAAAGCGCAGCCCGGTCAGTCGCTAGAAGCCGGCACAGTGGGAACAAGCTGACGGCGCCAAAGTCATCCTTCTGATCACAGTAACATGAGAAATGTAAAATAAGAACCGGCCCCGTTGTTCTCGGCAGTCACCGTCTCCAGGTGTGGAGACCTCAATATGTAGGGCAAGGGAAAAAAAGGTGTTTATTTTACTTTTACAGCTAAAAAAATTAAGCAGCAGAATGAATGGCTTCCCCAAAGTTTACGGCAGATTGAGGAACTGAACTATTAAGTCCCAGTCCACTGGCCTAACCACAGATGGTTTTTCTTATCATCAATTAAATGGAATATTTTGAAAGCTTTCAAGGCTGTTTTTCAGGGATAGCTCAGAGCTGACAGCACCAGTCCATCTTAACCTGTGACTATTTTAATGTCTGGTGTCTATTTCACTTTAAAATTTGCCGAAATTTAACTTCTAAGATTAAAGTCTCCTACTAGCTCACTTTAGAATTCTTCCATAGTCGCAAAAGAAGACAGAAATTGCTGTTTCCTCTGTGGAGAATTACTTGAGGTAGTAATTCAAAACCATCAGTGTGTATGTTTTCTAGAAAACCTGGTAAAATAATTCTTTAAATTCCAGAAAGGTTGCAACCCTATATTAGCTCTAAATATCTTTTTTCCTATCGTTCTTGCTCCCTTCCTTATAAATCCAGGGGCTTACTTCTGCTCTGGGGATTAGGCGGCACAGAGATGAATGTGTTAAAAAAAGAGAAATTCTTTTGCAGTACAGTTGTACATGTCTGAACATAAGATTCCAATGAGCATGAAGAATAGGTATCAAATTATTTGCATTGAATTTTCACTTGGAATCTGGAATTGGATTTGGGGAATTTTACCAAAATACATAACTCCAGAATGCATGAACTTTAAGCTGTTTCAATAATTCCTCATTTTTATAGTTATCACTGTTCCTAATGAATTTGCTGCAACTTATCTCAGTGGCTTCCAGTGTGCTTGTTAGGATTCCAGGATACTTATTGTTTGTACATCATAAAATCACCATGCTATCTTTCAACAGAAAGGTTTTCCTTTTTAACAATCCTTTTAAGTACATTTCATGAAGTAACAAAGACAGCCATTAAAAGACAGCATTCAATAACTTCTGCCAAGTTTCAGTGAACAAATTTTTATTTAAATTAGGAATGGAAAAGATTTCCTGAACCTAGCATTCGTTCTCTTACTGTTCCAGGCAACCTCCTCCTGCTATGCCATTTGCAAACTGATCAAAATCCCATTAAGTTCTTTGTCTTCACTACTGTCATTAAAAATATGTTCCAAAACCTCAGTGCGGTCAGGCTAGAAGCCTTCTTCTGACTTCAGCCTGAATTTCATTGTGGCCTGTTTATATCCACTTGTTCTTGAGTGAACATTGTCATTGCGCTTAAATAGCTCTTTTACTTCCTCTGTGATATATTTATAGAAACAAATCTTGTAGCCCTCTCAACCTACGTCTTCTGAGGCTAACCAAGCCAAGCTCCTCAGGTCCTCTTCTCGTCTAGGAGAAGCTTGCCTGTTCCCTTGACAACCCCGATAACCTTGTTCTGCACCAGTTTGAGAACAGTTTCCTTCAATATGGGCAATGAAAACCTTTGCTCAGTGCTCTAGGTGAGCTCTTTGCTTCGTAGAGCAAGAGCACTGCAGCAGTCTTTATCTAGCAGAAGCACATCTGATACGCTTTAGCAGTGTCTTTGTCTTTTATGATTATATGACGGTGATTCTCTGTGTGATTTTATGGGTTTGTCTTCTTTGACATTTCCAGCTGATGAGTTTCCAGTATATAGTAGAAATTTTGCTTTCAATCCTTTTGTTCATGACCTTGCTTTGTCAGTTGCATTTCTATAGCAATGCTTCACGACCTCAGATAGTTCGTCCTATTTGATATCTCCTCAGGCCAGATGATTATTTAATACACTGGTTTCTTGTAGTTTATCAAACTTGTCCCTTTGAAGTCCTGAACTTTTATTACAGACATTTTGCTTATCTTTCTGCTCAGTTTAAACAAAGGCAAATAATGATCTCACAACTCACGACTATTTTCTTAATCCAATTGTATTACAGATATCTTTGCTACTCCCAAAATCAACCCTAAGAATGCCCAGAGGTCCTCTCGCTTAACTAGTGTTTGGTAAAGAAATACATAGGATCTCACGTCCAGAAATAGCCGGGCCCCTGCTGTTACTTGATCCATTTGTTCTGCTATCTGTATCTCATAATTTAAAATCTTGTTTTCTACTAGGAATTGTGTCTTTTGAGTGTCAGGTATAATTTTCTTTGGGGAAAATGCAAGAAATCTGCTGCAAAGGAACTGAGAGTCTACTGCAGAGTGTCTTTCTCCTAAATGGATTTTGTATTATCGATGCTATTCCTTCTTATCACATTGCCATTGGTATTATTCATGTTCAGTTCTTGTCTATCATTTTTACTTCTGTTTTTACCTTTCCCAAACACAGCTGTGTTCTAGTGCTGATTGCATTTTCTGTTATTCCTGCAACATATTGCTTCACATTTTGCACCAGCAATTAAATTTCCACTTTTTCTTTTCTAGTCCATGGCCTAAGTATTAGTACACAAACATTTTACTTGTTTCTCACTAACCACATCCATTTCCCTTACTGGATTAGGCATAATCCTGTGTTTCCTCTCAGTTACTGCACTCTGCAGTATTGAATGTGTTTTCTTTCTATTTTTTACTCACTGACATTCCTTTCCCTATTGCCATATCGTTTAAGCACACGATTTTTCAGGATCGCTTTTAAGCCTAACTCCATATCCTCTATCCATTTGATACGCCATTCGTATTTGTAGATCCAGTCAGATGACAGGTTTTCAGCTCTTGTTAAGGACAGTCCCCCATTGTGTGTACCTTCTTCTTCTGCCTGGTGTTGATAGGAATCTGACTCCTTTCTCTTCCATCCTTTCTCCTGTCAGTGGAGCATCCTGCTTGCTGTGTTAGCTGCAGTCTCCAATACACAGTCAGGCTCCGGTCCCACGATGTTTCTGTTCTTTTCTTGTAACGCTGTTTTTCTTATGTTCCTTTTCCCTCCTCTGTTCGTAGGTCTCATTCTCTGCTTACACGATCACACTTATCTAGGGAATTTTTGTTTTCTTTTATTTTGGCAAATCTGTGCCAAGCCCCTGCGGTGGATATTGAGCTGTACTGGTTGTCTCCCTGCGTAAAAAAGCATCTGTCAAATACCCCGTCAAGGATGCGGCACACCTCACTTTCTATATCCAGTCATCTCTGTTGTCTTTGTAATTATTTGGGTCTGCCCCACTGCTGCCGTAGTCGCAGTCATTGCTTTCTCATCCTTGCCCTGAACTTGTAACAACAAAACCAATGAGAAAACCCTTCCCCTTCCAAGCTCCTGAACAGCCTGCCCTCTTTCCTGCTCTGCGCTGCTGGCTCCAAGGCTGCTGGATCTGCTCCACGGTTCCTGGCTTCTTTCTCGAGAAAATACATACCGTAATCAGTTGGTGAATTGCTTAATAGAAGGACTTACATTGAGGAATTGCACACAGCGTAGTAAAAGTTGATGAATTTAATAATGCTTGTTATTGTATTAAAGGAACATCTGACTACAATGCATACCAAAAAAACCCCAGCGTAGTGGCATTGCGGGAAAGCGTTTTACTATTTGACTGTATGTATCGACAGAGATACTTTAAAGCTGCAATTTCAAAGAATGTTTTCTTTTCCTGAAAAATGAAGATGCTTCTATAAATTAAGCTTTTCTGGTTGAAGCTATCGAAAAGTCTTAAGCAATAGACAAAAGCAGCGTATTTCTTTAATATGGCTGATCCTCATAAGATAAATTCTCGTTGTATGTTTGAGCCTGAAAAAAGTGCAGGCAACTTTCAGAATAATTTCTTATCATTCACAGAAATCTGTTACAGTAATTGGGAAATTATTAAAGCTTGTTTGTTGGTAGAGTCACAGTCAGAGCTTTACATTTTTATTCTTTCTCAAGACTATTTTTACTATAGAACAGCATACTTTAAAGCTTTTGAAAAATTAGTGGATGATCCTCCCTCTCCAGCAAAACCTATGCTAAAAACGTATTAAAGTATAGAATATTGATGAATTATTTCAGTCTGATAGTTGAATAAGAGACCAAAAATTCTGTTGCAATTGCAGATGTTTCCTGCAGCTGAGCATGAAATTAGGTAAATTTTAATTAAGTTACAGTTGCTATTTCTTGAGCTTCTGCTGTTCCTATTTTTTTTCTCAGTTGCTCTTACTGTTTTCCAGGAATTCTGGAACTAAGAAATGTTATACTTAGAATTTGAAAACATAAAGCCTTCAATTCAGTGAGTTTGTTTTTAAGTTTGGAAAGCAGTGAAATAGAGGTTTCTAATTTGTTACTCTATGTGCTATCTTGTAAACTTGTTTAATATAATTTAATTGCACTTCATGGAGCAAATAACCACAAGCAGTAATTGCAGATATATTCTTGCTACGTTAAACAAACAAACACTGCCCTCCAAAAGAGAGTGATTTTAATAACAAAACAAAAAAAGGAAGGAAGGGGTAAGTAACTAAATAATAAAAATGGATTTTTTTTAGATACAGAAATTATGTAATAGCTTGTTGCCATTCTCCTCTGTGCTTGAATTAAACATAACTGCTTTTTATTCTCACTGGCTTCTGTGAAAGTAGGAAGTTCCTTCTTTCCTATATTTTCCTATGAATTTCGTTTTCTCATTAAACATGCCAAAACTTGACGTTTCTCTCATTTTACTCTTTTCCTTTTCCAGCTGTTTCCTCAGAAGTGTTCCACCTTTAGTCCTTTTCTGCCTTTTTCATATTTTCTCCACCCTTATCCTTCTTTTCTCAGGGCCCAAGTCTGGTGATGCTCAACATTCGGGGGAAACCACGGCAGTATTTTCCTTAGGCTTGCAGGTCCCATCCTGTTCTCAGTGAGGAGGAGCAGAAGACATCCCTCCCTCAGTCACCAGCACCGGAGGCTGCAAGCAGAAATCTGTTATTAATGCCTGCTACTTTTAAAATTATTTTAAATGAAAAAAAAAAAAAAGAAAAAAAGAGAGGAGAGGGAAGGAAGCACTAGGCTAGTAAATGTGAAACACAAGGAGGTATCGCATCAGCAGAATTCAAGCCTGGTTTTAGGAACTGAAATTCACTTGCCCTGTTAGGTCAGAATGTGTCTCTCAGCCACCAGACCTATCTTGTGGGGTTTTAATGCCCAGTGTAGCTCTCCTGCTTCTCTTTTCAGAATCACGATAATCACTCCTGGGAAAGGATGAAATAAGTAGCCTATGAAGTTAAATGCAGTTTAAGGTAAACAGGTTGGTTCCCACATGATGTAAAACAATATAGCTCCACTAATCCTGTTTGGGATTACAACAGTTTCTGCCATCCGAGAGAAGTGAATAATGTCTTTGTCTTAACGAGTCTGACCCCAGCTTAAATGAGTTAACAGTCAAGAGTGCAAGTGCTCTCCCAGTAGTCAGTCGGTGCACGGCGACAAATGCTTCGTTTATCACAGCCCAGGTTTATCTTATGAGTAAGAATTACTGATGTCTGCAAAGAGGAGCTTTTCCGACAATCTGTAAGGGGAAAGCAGGTCTGAAACAGACAACAATTGGCAGCAAAATGGGCTCTTCGACAGCTCCGCGGACGGCTGACCGTTTCCCTTCGCATCAGAGCTGGGTCTCGGCAGCGGCTTCTCCAGCAGGCACAGACGTGCATTCGAGCCCATATCTCACTTCCCTAACATGGCCCTCAAAAAGCTAAGACTGGCTGCCTCCCAACGCAATACCTTCCTACTCCTTGTCCTGGCGTGCATCCTGGGATACATTCCACACTTCTCCCATTTGAGGGCCAATACTAGAGCATATACTGGCTGTGTGCTGTTAGCCAGGCAAATCGTAAGCAAGCAGAACATGATACCTGCATTTCGTTGAGGTTCTGCAGCATATCTTCAGAACCAGATACATGATTACCCATTTCAAGATTTAATGCTGCTCTTTTAGACTGATGGGCCAGATAATTGATCTTACTGGCGTCTTGAACGTGGCCTTACTCTTCTTTTTCTTCACTTGCACTTTGCTGGGTAAAAGCTTTTCCTTTTCTCCAGTTGCTTCAGTAGATTCTAATGATACAGGCAATCTCCTTTCCGATAGCTGGTGTTTGCTTTATGCTGACCATAGTAAATTAAATTATAGTTTTCTCAGTGCTGAGAAAATGACGTTCCTGTTGATATGCATGCTTTTGCTTGACATGTTGGCACTTGTAGTTGTGTGTAGAGACTGGCTTGAGTCCACTCTATAGCAGTTAAAGGTGACAGGAGTAACATCAATTTTCTCACTTCATTGTAACAGGTAACTTGAGTGAAGCTGTGTATTCGCAAGATCCTAACCTGCAATTTTCTCCCTGCCAAGGAGGAGCAGACTTGGCCTTTTAGTTGGACTTACTTGTAATGCTGATATCAGTTGTGTTTTTTGCTTTTGCCATCAGGTTCCCTTTGAGTATTAAACTTTTAATATTTAAGATTAATTATTTAAACCCGAAGAGTTTTCTCACATATAATGATTCTGTTGGCCAGAAGTCTCTGCCCAGCTGAAATGCATAAAAATAACAAGAAAAAAACAAGAAGATCCCTCCATAAAATGCCTCTGTGCCTGTGCTGCTGGGAGCAGGCGTTGCAACTGGGTGTGGTGAATTCCTGTGCTGTCTTGGAGAGTAATTTTTCACTTGAATGACTTATTGGTAGGTA
Organism: Charadrius vociferus; assembly: GCF_000708025.1. Classification (NCBI taxonomy): domain Eukaryota; kingdom Metazoa; phylum Chordata; class Aves; order Charadriiformes; family Charadriidae; genus Charadrius; species Charadrius vociferus. Next base: position 2,816,171 of record NW_009647830.1, on the reverse strand, counting down.
AGTGAGAATACGAAAGGAGAGTGTATGCCCCGGTGATGAAGTGTGTTCTAAATGTGATGTAATCTGCACAACACCTTTCAAGGGAAGGGCGTGCTGGATCTTTGAAGCTGTACCACTCCCAAGCGCCTCGTACAGGACTCGGTGATGGCTGCCATCGCCACAGCTCTGCTGGACTCACACATCCCTCAGGGAAAGGCAGCAAATTGCCACCCTTACGATGTCCCTGTGCAGAGAGTGCCTCTGCTGGCACGTACTAGGTCTGTCTCTAGCTTGTCGTCCCCTTCTCCTGCAGGACCACTAGTGGGCCTGTGGGGAAGAGGGACCTCTTTCCTGCAGGAGAGGGGCTGATTCAAGGCTGTATAGTGTGGTTCATGTTACACCCCAAAACAGCATCGAGAAACCACCTTCCTCCTCCTTTGACTTCACCTTACATAGTGTAAATTGTATTGATTTAGCAGAATTATAAATCTGGCTTCAGCGCTATGGGGGCTTCTACTGGACGGTGAGACCTGTGCTGGATTCTGTGTACTCAGCAGCAGGGTATCCCCCCTCTTGGTGATACGGTGTACCCCCAAACCCACCCAGGTTCCCAGCATGGAACATCGAGAAGAGATGTTAATTCCCTAGACAATGATGTAATGCATATATATGTATGTTTCAGTGCCTTCCTTAGAGAGCTCTCTCTCCATTTTTTCTCTTTTCAGTGGTTCCCAGTGACAGGACGAGGGGCAATGGGCACAAGTCGGAACATAGGAAGTTCCATTCAAATACACAGAAAAACTTCTTTACAGTTCGGGTGACAGAGCACTGGCACAGGCTGCCCAGGGAGGTTGTGGAGTCCCCTTCTCTGGAGGTTTTCAAGACCCGCCTGGCTGCAGTCCTGAGTAATGTGCTCTGGGCAATCCTGCTTTAGCAGGGGAGTTGGATTAGATGATCTCTAGAGGTCCCTTCCAACTCTGAAAATTCTGTGATTCTGTGATTTTTGCCCAGTCATGCCTCCCTTTGTGATTTCCCTCTTGGAAACCTCAAGCTGCTTATGCTTCCACTCCCTGGTTTCCAAACTCTCAGTCCCTTCTATTAGACCTTCTGTGGATCCTGAGTGTGGCCAAGGCCTCTGTCCTCACCCATCCCCTGTTCTGGCTGCTCCCAAAAGTGTCCCACTTCACTTCCAGCAGGCACAGATGCCGTCACAGTCTGGTGGATCTGTTTGCTCTTCCTTCCCATGGCTTTCTGGAATGAGCTAACTATTCTGCTCATGCATATTTTTTGCACGCTTAGGGCTCTTCCCAGGCTTCAGGAAGAAACCAGCACCTGGATTGTCTCAGTGCTTGAAGCAATCTGCAAAAGAAAAATCTGTTTCTTGTCCCCTGAATGAAGAATAGCCACTCTTCTCAAAAGAAGCTTCCCAGAGCTTCCTTGTGCATAATAAAAAATGAGCTCTCCTTTTTTCTGCTTAGCTGGAAGGCGGGTCTGGATGGTTGAGGAAAGATGTGGTCACAATCCTACATAATCCTTTCCAGCTCCTTTGAAGGAAGATCTTTGTCTTTACTTTTTCTCTCTCCTGCTGTTACTGTGCCTACCAGTCAGTGTCTCATCTGGGCTTGGCTTTGCTCTGCAACTTTTCCCTCTGAATCTTCTTCCTCTCACATACCAGCTGCCTACCCTCCCATCCAAGCAGCTTTTCACACCGTATAATGTTTTGCTGTTCTTTTCCCAGCGATGCAGCACGGTGGCTTGCCAAGCCGGGACACACCTCTGTCTGACGGGGAATGTGGAATATACATGGGGGGGCCGGGACGGGTTGCACCGTGGCGCGCTTTGGGGAGCAGAGCGAAGGGAGAACCTGGGAAGAAGGGGCTGGTACAGGGCTGGGGGAGCCTGCAGTTGTTTGGGGAAGATGAAGGAGGAGGGCAGACAACACAGCAAGCAGGAGAAGCAGGAGCGCATGGGAACTAGTGGTCAGCACAGCATCAGTCTTTCATCACGGAGGCCGCCAGCTGACCCTCCTCTAGCTGTGGTCAGCTGTGGGTGCCTACCTTCTGCCACCCCTGCCCAGTCACTGCTAGCTGCCCTCCCCATGGTTTTCCTTGGAAGAGCAGCCTCTTCCTCATAGGACACAGGCTGCAGTTCCCCATCTCTCCCTTCCTTATTTCTCCTGGGGTCAGCGGTTCTCCAACTGGCTGGGGAAGGCAGGAGAGGGCATAAGCAATGTATCCCAGGAGAGCAGAGAGGAAAAGATGTGGAGGAACCGCTGCTGCAGCTCGCTCCTTCTCATTAGTAAGAGCGGTGTGACTTGGTGGCATGTGTATCTGGGACCTCTGCCAGAACATCCATTTGGTGTGGGCTTTGCTTAGTGGAGTGATACAAATAGCAGAGGTCCTCGCAGAAACCAGGGACTGTCAGCTGAAGTCGCTGCTTTGTGTTTTATTTTTATTATACTGTTAGGCTTTTAAAGTGACTTGAAGTACTTCTTGTCTGTAGTAAATCAGAGCTTTCTAAAGCCAGCATTAGGAAAGAAATCCTTGAAACTTAGGTGCAGTCATTGGCGTTAGAGAGACTAGAGCAGGTGGCTTGAGTGTTCAGAGCATCCCCCCCATTTCTGTTATTCTTTTCTCCCTGAGGTTTGTTGCCTCATTTTAATAGAATCTGTGTATCAAGGCCAAAATACTGAATCTCTCTCTTTTTCCTCTCTGAACTGGGGTTTGCTTTTACCAGAGTATAAGGGGAACTGGAGGCCCCTTGGGGCCCTTTGATGCCTGTGGAAGGTGGAGAAGGCTGATCAGTCCTTTCTTTAGAAAATTTACTGGCATTTGATAATGAACCTGAGCTACACTTTCGAATTTGTGTGTTAAATGGTAAAATTAATCTTGGGGCTGTCATTTTTTTTTTATGTGAAGAAGAGAAAACAAGCAAGGGAGAAACTGATTCATCTCATATTTCTTTTATTCAAGGTAATAATAAAAAAGCGCTCTTCAAGTGTGATTCAAGATGGTAATAAAAAAGAGCTCTCTGAGTGTGGTTAGGGCGTATTTGTTCACCAGCCCCATAGGAAGTGGTATTTTCTGTGCAGCATAAAAACACACAGCTCTCTGGTACTTCTCTCCAAGTTACAAGAAAAGCAACATGCACACCCAAAACAATCCAACGAACCCAAAAGAACCAACTCTCCAAACCAAACTGCAGCCAGTGGGACGCCCTAGCAACACAACTACCTATTCTGAAGTTTTCTGTGCCCAAATTATTATTTTAGTTTCCTTCCAGAATATCTAAATTAAAATGAGGACAAGTTGCCAAACTGATTTATTAGAGAGTAATAGTGAAACTGGCTAAAACTGCCCTGTCCCTCTTCCCGCAGTCCTCTTGACCTTAAGGGCCAATTTTATGTTAAAGCACAATGGAGATTACAGTACTTCATGTTTGTGACCCCTGGTGCCCTGTTTCTGCTAAAATGTCCCTATAATTAATAAAACTATATGGTTTATAGTTTTTAGGACAACTGTATGTTGTACTTCTCCTATGGCATGTTGTACGTGTTGTGTATATATAGCTTGTTCTGTCCTATGACTACAGTGCACATCAGTGGATATCTCAGGATGATTTGCATTGTAAGGCATGTATGTGTGTGTTTGAGAATGACCTCAGTTTCCCGGTAGCAAAGCTATTTTGCCATTTTGGCTCTATCTGGACTTGTCCAGGAACCTTAGTGTCTTTTTTTTTCTAATGACTTGTGTTTAGGAGTTTGAAATGGAAATAATTTCTTAGCGGGTTTATGAATGTAGATCAAACTGATTGTGAATCGGTATTTGTGGCATAGAAACTGCATAAGTAAACTGGATGTAACTTCAAGGGCTAAGGGGTATATCCTCATTACTAGGCACAATTAGTGAAAAGCCAGCAAGGGATACAGCTGCATTTTAGTTAGTCTGGCTTGTTTGACTGATTTTATTGCTCTAAACTTTGTCCATATGCTGAGCAGAATTCAAGGAGCTTCATCATTTGTTACTCTGGCCCTTATTCAGTGGAGTTCTTAATCACAAGCCTAACTTCAAGCGTATGGATAGTCCCACTTATCACAGGTGTTGACAAAGCCATCTCAAGAGTCCATTTTCAGACTTTCAGACTTCTCTAAATATAGCCTGTTGTATTTTCTGCTAGCATAAGAAGTTATATTTGACCATTCATCCTGGATTATCTTCCTCTTCCTGCCTTTTCACCCCCAAAACACGTTAGGTTCTTTTAGACTGGAAGGGATTCTGTTCTTCTTAACAGAGTGAATGAGGCAAGGAAAAAGAAATGTTATCAAAAAGGCCAAGAAAACAACATTCTACAGAGCATGGAATTTTCAAAACACGTTCGCTTGCAGCGAGGGGCAAGTGACTTCTCAGAGTGGCAAAATGATATCCCTGATGAAAAGAATTGCTACTTTCACATGCACAGTCACTGCATCATGGAATGACAGAATGATTGAGGCTGGCAGGGACCTTCATCTAGTCCAACCCTCTGCTGAGAGCAGGGTGAGCCAGAGCAGGTTGCTCAGGACTGTGACCCATCATATTTTGAGCATGGCCAAGGATGGAGGGTCCACAACCTCTCTAGGCAACCTGGTCCAGTGTTTGATCACTCTCTCAGTAAAACATTTTCTTGTGTTTGAATTTCCTGGATTTGAATTTGCACCCATTGCCTGTCGTCCTGTTGCTGGGCACCACTGAGAAGAGCCTGGCTCGCATCTTTTTTACTTCCCCCCATGTGGTATTTGCACACATGGATGGGATCCCCCTGAGCTTCTTTTCTCCAGGCTGAACACTCCCAGTTCTCTCAGCCTCTCCTTGTACGTCAGATGCTCCAAGCCCTTTCATCATCTTCCTGGCCCTTTGCTGGACTTGGTCCAGCATGTCTATGTCTCTCTTTTTCTGGGGAACTCGGTACTGGACCCAGCCCTCCAGCTGTGTCTCCCCAGGGCTGAGTAGAGGGGAAGGACCACTTCCCTCAATGATGCTCTGCCTAATGGAGCCCTGGAGGCTGTTGGCCTGCTTTGCTGCAAGAACACATTGCTGGCTCCTGGTCAGTTTGTTCATCCAGACCCCAAGGTCCTTCTCTGGGGAGCTGCTTCCCAGCCTCTACTGGTACCTTCGGTCATTCCTGCCCAGGCGCAGGACTTGGCATTTCCCTTTGTTGAACTGCATGAGGTTCCTGTTGACGCGTTTCTCCAGCCTGTCCAGGTCCCTCTGGATGGCAGCATGACCCTGTGGTGTATCAAACACTGCTCCCAGTTTTGTATCATCTGCAGCCTTGCTGAGGGTGCCGTCTGTCCTGTTGTCCAGATCATTGATGAAGAAGTTAAATAGTTTTGGCCCACAGTATCTTCCGCTGGGGCACGCCGCTAGTGAATTGCCTCTAGCTGGACTTTGTGCTGCTAACCGCAACCCTTGGAGCCCAGCAGCCTGTTCCCTTTTCAGTCTGTCTCACTGTCTGCTTAACTAGAAGGAACCAAATCACTTGTCTACTAGGATGTTGTGGTGGACAGTGTCAAAAGTGTTACTGAAGTCTAGATAAACATTTGCTGCTCTCCCCTTGTCACCAAGCAGAAGAAGTGGCGTCAAGTTGCGCCAGGGGAGGTTTAGGTTAGACATTAGGAAAAACTTCTGCACTGAAAGGGTTGTCAAAGACTGGAACAGGCTGCCCAGGGAAGTGGCTGAATCTCCACCCTTGGATGTATTTAAAAGCCATCTAGATATGGTGCTCAGGGACATGGTTTAGAAGTGGGCCTGGTAGAGTTAGATAATGGTTGGACTTGATGATCTTAAAGGTCTTTTCCAGCCATAATGATTCTATGATTCTATGATCTCGTTGTAGAAGGCTGTCAGGTTGGGCTATCAGGTTGCACTTAAAGGACTGAAGATAAAAGCAGCAGCTAATACACTGTTGCGTTACTTTCTCAGCCAGTGAATTTGCTAGCTAGTATCTTGATAGACTGTGAAACTCAGATGCAATTTTAAGTGGGCTACTTTTAAGGTGGAAAAATGTATTTTAATTTAACTTAACAAATAATTAGTAAAACTTTTCAAGCTTTTTTTTTTTTTAAATTCTTGTTGCCAAAAAAGGACATAAAATCATTGCAAAAAAAGTATTCTTGAATTTTGGATCAAGCAAGTTAGCAATAATAATTTACAAGTTCTTTAGGCATCAGAGGGAAGAAGGCCACATAACACTGCAATATTATGGCTTTTCAAATGTGGCTAAATTTTTTCATACTGTAAGCTAGATCAGAGTGAAATCTGGAGATTGTGATTTTGTATACTGTTTTGCTATTCCAGTTGGGGTCTTTTTTTTTTTCTCTTGTTGTAGTTTAACTTTCTAACTTCTGTGCTAGTTAATAATTTATAAGTGTTCAATACTATACTAGATTTACAGGGAGTAACTTTGGCTCACTGCCTGCATAAGTAGTGCTTTTTCTTTTTTTTTTTTTCCAAAGTTTTAGTGTGTTGCAACTCTGTGGCCACTGTTGAGTCATGCTGTGTAACTAGGACAAGCAGGGATGTCTTGCCTATTTCTGTCTTTCTAAGGATATTTCTAACATTTGGCTCTAATTAACAGAATGAAGAAATGAGGGAAAACAAGATATTTTTTATATGACCTCCAATTACTTAAGGAGAGAGTTAAACTTAACAGTTTGAGTTCTTTTGTTAAAATGAAACTAGAGCATTGGGTCATTTGTAATGTCTAAGTACCTTCATGGGGAGAAAATACTTGATGCTAAAATAGTTGGTTACTAAAGGTCACTTGAACAGGAGCAGAAGGCATAACAGGAATCAGTGGCCGGAAGCTGAAGCCAGAAAATTTCAAATTAGAAGCAGGGTTCATATTTTTAATAAGGGAGGTGGCTAACCTGTGGAGGAAACTGCTGGTTGACAAATTAAATATTTCTTGGTATCTGCTAGTAAAGACTGGAAAATTTTCTTGCAGATGTGCTGCAGTCAAACGTAAATTTGTCCTGTATTCAAACACAGGTGAACTTAGGGCGAGAGCAACAATCTGAAATAAAATGTCTTGTGATAAGGCAAAAGGTTAGACAAGACTGGGAGGGTTCGGCATCTAACTTTAGAACTTAGGACCCTCGTTCAGCCTGCCACTCTTCTGGTGCTGTGGGACTCATCCATCATGAGATGGGGTGAAAACTAGCATGCCTCTGGGAAGATTGTGGCCAGTAGCTACATCTCCTAAGACACATGGGACCCTCTGTCTGAGGACAGCCTAGAGCATGCAGGAGCCTCGTTGTACCACTGCAGAGTCACCCCAGCCCTGGAAATTCAGCTAGTGCCACACATGCAAAACGTCTGCTTAAAGTCTGGGATTAGATATGCAGAAAAGTTTAAAGAGGGCAGACATGGATACAATCATTTAGAAAGACGAGGTGATCTACCCGCACTCAAAATTCAAGGATTGGAAGATCTGGGAGAAACTCATAGCAACCGTCCCAGGGAAGTTCTCATCACCGGCATAGCATAACCATGCAGGAATGGAGCTGAGGAACCGCATAACTCCCCTTAGGAGGTAGAAAACAGTTCGGTGATTAAAACCTAGGAAGGAAACATAGAAAATATGGATCTCGTCAATGCAATTTTAAGGCTGGTCTTGGCAGGAGAAGTGGGGAGTTGTAAGGTGCTGTTTAGCCTGCCCTCCTACATTATAGCTAACATATTCTGCACAGTAATTCTTCTGTGAACCCCATAACTTCTGTGAACTGAGTCAGACTTTTCTGGAAAAATAGATGCAAGGCAAGGATGGGCAAGGAGCAAAAGTACTCTAGCTGAGCGTGTCCATTTATAAAATGGAGAAAACATTTGGCTAATTCACAAAGGCTGTGTGGATAGCGTCCTCTGATCTTCAGATGGAAGGTGCAACAAATACAACATGTTGTTTTTTTCTTGTGATCCTGGGCGTGTGTAAGGCCTTGAAGATGAGTCAGCTATGAATTAATAATGTGTGGAGCAATTAAGAAACCCATATAATTTAGTGAAATTATCTTCTTATGACAGCAAAAAGTATGCTGAGACTCCGGTAGCTAGGTCATAGTTCTGTCACCGCTTGTGATCCTCCCATTAAAATCACTGCGGCAGTGACAGTGTTTGACATCGTGCTGAATTGTGTCCATAGACCCATAAATCAGAAATAACAGACTGTTGTGAACCAA
>NW_009647830.1:2793546-2807927 GCF_000708025.1 Charadrius vociferus | reverse complement strand
TACTCCTCTCTAGAAATCTCAGGCATGAATTTCCAAGCAGATTACCTGCTGTTATCTGACCCACCTTTAGAAACTCCCAACTGTGAGAAAAGTTGTTTATTCAAATAAATGGCCTAAAAAATAAAAACAGCATTTATAATATGTTTCAGAAATCTGTCAATTATAATTCCCAGGAACCTGTGTTCAGAACACAGGATCCTTCTGCATAGGGCTGGGAAGATGACAGGAAGTAATACCTTGTTGGGAAATTGGTATTTGTTGTGAGATTTATTTTTTGACTGTGAAACATTGCTTTAAGTGGTGTGTTTTGTTGTTGTTTTTCTTATTTGCATTTTATTATGGGCTTAGGGACTAATCAGGTACCATTATGCAAATGTGAAATGTCATCTTCATTTTGCAGATGTTTCTTGCTCTAAGTCATTCTTGACATAAATTGTTATAGCACAGAATAAATAATTTGATATTTAAAGGAAAGTTATTAGTTTGTGTAAGCAGAAATGTTCATTTGAACTAAAATCAAAGAGATACTCTTAAAATTCATAACTCCACCAGGGGTTTGAGATCATTTTCATACTTATATTTTGGTCATCTTGTTCTGTTGAGATAAAGAGGTAGAGTCAGCATTTTGGAGGAAGCTCCACATACATAGCCTTTTATAAACCATATAAATCAGCTTTGATTTTTATTATGTGAACACTGCTTTTCTTACATTTACCCTGCTTTTGAATTTTGAATATAATCAGTGTCACAATGACCTTACAAATACCTTATCCAAACGTTTTATCTCATAATGTCATACCCAAATGCTCTCATCATCCTATATCACTTCATCTTCCCCACCTTCTCAATGCATTCCAAGCTGCCCAATTAGCACATAGCACATTTCATTGCCTCTTATCTAATTAGCAGGAAGCAGTTCCTTCTTCTGAGTTATGGAAAAAGAAATTATTTGACTTTTAGGCCAGCCAACAGAGATCTTAATCTGCTGGGCCTCTCAGAAATCCCAGCCTTTATTTACACCCCTGCAATTACTTAGCAAACAAACGAACAAATGACCATGCTCCACAATGCATTATAAAGTGATATTTGTCAGCAAGATGGTATGCACTGAACCCAGAACCTCCTTGCTCTGGATATCCCTGCAGTTTTGCAGACAGCATAGCAAAGGAGAATTTTGGAGAAAGAGTTGGGAGAAGATTATCTGAAGCAACTGACAGATTTTTGTCTCCAGGTTAGCCAGCTCCTTGAGGAATGGATGCTGTCTCTTAGAAGATGCTGATGTAAACTGCTAATAGAGATACCCATTTCTAGAAGTTCTGCAAGCATTCTTATAATTACTCTGGGTATTCAGATGATCTGGACTTGGATCTCTGGATTGGTTTGTTTCTGTCACTGTGCCTAATATTGCGTGATTACTGGTAGGGGTATTAAGCACTAGCCTGGAGTACCATGACAGATGAGAGAAAAAGGTAGGATCTTTCTGCTAGAGCTTAAGATGAAACTCTGAGGCAGTTGATGGGAAGTTTGGTTTTTTGTCGGAGGCCTTATTTTTAATCATTTCTCTTTGTTAGAGAGGCCTGATAAAAGCTGTGGACTGGCTTGGAAAAAGAACCTACCTAGTGCAGTGTTGCTTCTCTGAAAGAGGATGGCTGGAGATCATGATGGAGAAGTATAAGACCTGAATGTGTCCAAAGGCTGTGTTTGGATCACTGTGTTTTGTAGTCACTGGAGACTGTTTAGTCTCTGAATTTCTCTCATCTGTTTTGAACCCAATTTCACTTCAGCCTCCAGAACATCCTGTGTCTATGAGTTTGGCAAATTGTAGAGTGAGGAAGATAGCTAATCTTTTCCTTCCTGTTTTTTTTAGTTATAAGCAGCCTGTTAAGGTATGTATGGTAAGCACCTGTGCTCAAGGGTGGCTTGCATCTGTCTTTCTGTTCCTTTGTTTTCAATGAGTGTTGCTGACATGGTGATAGATACTAAATATAAAAAATGATTACCAAATGGGAAGTATGAGGACAAATAATCTTTTCAAGAAGATTATATATTCTCTGCGCAGATGGTTGCTTTTTAGTGTTCACAGGCTCAGTTTCAAATAAGATAAGAACATACTTCTTTTATGATCTTTTGAAACTTACTGCAGCCCACAAAGCAGTTTGTGATATTGCTGTTGTGAAAACACTCATTTTTACATAGGTGATGCAATCTCTTATTGTTCTGTGGTGGTATGAGGTTGGAATGGAGTTTTTTAGTGGTTAATGGGTCCTAGTCAACCTGGAGGCCTGCAACGAGTGGAGTAGCACAGGGTCTGTGCTGGGACATGACCTGTTTAACATCAGTGACCTGGGGGAGGAGACCAAGTGCACATTAACCAGGCTTACAGATTGCATCAAACTGGGGGAACCAGTCAGTATGCTAAAGCACAAGGTTGCCATTCAGAGGGACCTAGGTGGGCTCGAGAAATGGGCCAACGGGAACCTTAGGAAATTCAGTAGGGACAAAGGTGAAGTCCTGTACCTGGTAAAGAAGCAATACAGGCTGGAGACTGACTGTGGGGTGCAGCTGTGCTGAAAGGGAATGTGGGGATGTGATAGCCAGCAAACATGAGCCAGCACTGTGCCCTGGCAGCAAAGAGGGCTGACAGCATCCTGGGCTCTTTTAAGAGGAGCAGAGCCAGCAGATTGAGGGAAGTGATATCTCCCTCAGCACTCATGAGAGCACATCTAGATGCTACGGCTAGTTTTGGCCCCCTGAGCACAGGAAAGACATCGATAAACTGAAATGAGTTCAGTGAAGGCCCACCAACATGGTTGGGGGCAGGAGCACCTGCTGTGTGAGGAGAGGCTGAGGGACCAGGCCTGGTTCAGCCTGGAGAAAAGATGGCTTCAGAGGGACCTGTTAGCTACCTCTCGCTGCTTACGTGGGTGTAATCAAGGAGAGGGAACTGGGCTGTTCACAGCGATGCACGTTGGTGGCGTAAGAGTCAACAGGCATAAGTTGAAACAAGAGGAGTTCAGACTGGGTGTAGGGAGATACTTTTTCTCCACCAGGACAGTCAAGCAGTGGTTGCCCAGAGAGGCTGTACAGTTTCCATCCTTGGAGGTTTTCAAGACTCACCTGGATAAGGCCCTGATCTGATCTCGCAGCTGATCCTGCTTTGAGCAGGAGGTTGGACTGGAGATTTTCTGAGGTCCTTTCTCTTTTCATCTGCTTATTTTTGGATGTTGCAAATAAATAAATGAAAGTACTAATCAACTTCTCCACAGTACACTTTTGTGTATGATTCCTTAACATGGCTTCAAATGTAATACAATTGAATTCCTACTGTCTTGCAATGTAGTAATTGGAAATTATGCCCAAGAGAAAGAAAAGAAACTGCAAATAGCCTAGAATTTGTTCTCTTCCTGTTTTTTGTGCTGTGTCCTAAAAAAATTCAATAATGTCATCTCAGATGCGACCAATGATGACAAATTTTACAGGACCTATGATAAACACAAAGATTAAAATTATTCTTGTTAAGGATTGTTGCTGTTAGTGCTACATGGCCTGAAATAAAATCCAGTTATGACAATGTAGTTACGCTTTGTTGTGCTGTAAGATTCCTTGATGTTCATGAATGTGCTGCTGTTTGGTAGACGTTACCTGTGTGTCCTAGAGCTCTGACTTCAGTGCACCTGTTCCTTATTTTAATAGCAGATATACAGTAAAGGTTTCATGCTGATTCACATCCTCCCAGTTGACAGATGAGTTAAACTCCCACAGCGGGTTTTCCTTCTTAGGTCACTAGCCCCCGGTAGAGTGTTTAATCATTGATGTTTCCAGAATAATTTGGGGAGCCTAGTTGAATGTATAGTTTCAGACATGGTATTTAGAGGACATCACATCCTATGAATGCTTTGGAACTCTGAACCGTAAATATGGTACCGTATTCTCACTTTTATCAAAAATCCACAGTGCAAACCCCGATGGACATTATCTCTGTGATGATTGACAAGAAAATCAAGTAGATGCCCATTCATTGTTTCTCTGGAAACGTAAGAGCTCTCAAACTCCCAAAATAATGCTCTCAATATGGAGTTAGCTCTTCACTTTCAGGAGGTAAAAATAAACTCGTGAACTTGCAGAGTAGGAGGGCAATTCATGAGAAGCTGATAGAGAGCTGATAAACGTCAGTGGGGCTTCCTGCGATGCCAAAGGTGTTAACAATAGCAACACTGGAATTCCAGGAGCATGAATTCAGGGACACTGATCATTGTCTTGTTGCTTGTGGTCTCCTTTTCTTTCTCAACCAGTTCTCCCAATTTCCAACAAGATTTCTAAAGGCTGAAGAGAGACCACTTTCAGAGATCCAAACTGGCTGGGATAGAGTTGGCAATACCCTCTCTCCATTGAGACTTCAGCAGCTGGTGCTTGCTTCACAGCATAAATACGTGTCAAAGAGCATAAGCAGTTCCACTTAACCAGGACTTCTCAGAGTTTTGGCCAGATACATAATCTGAGCCCAAGACTCTGGCAGTGCAGAGCCCAGCGTGGGGCAGGATGGTATGACGGAGAGGGCCCCCGTTGGAGAGCCCCGAGAAGTCTGCCCTCCACTGACCTTCTCTGTCTAAGGACATGGAGGAGATTTGTCATTTGATATTCAAGCTGTGCTCTGGGGCTGCAGATCCTGGAGCAGAACTCTTCGTCTTTCCATTCAGCTCTGTCAGAGCCCACCTCTGTTGTGCACTCTCGCTCTGCCTCCGCTTATGGTGCTGTGGCTTCTCATGGCTTTGCTGCAGAGTTATCCATCAACAAGGAACATATCTTGCCCACAACGTGTTGAAACTCACTAGTTCCTCTTTGTTTCTTTTTTTTTTTCAGAATACTTTTTTTTTTTTTTTGCATAGATATGAACCGTTTTCTATTCAATGTCACTGAATTAACTCTTTTCCTCCTGCCTTATTCTCTTGAACACATGTCTTGTCCTGCATAATTGTTAGTACCAGTGTTAATGACTAAATCAAAAAGAGTGCAGCTGAGTTTTCAGCTCCTGGGCAGTGAGTAAGGCTGAGAGTTAAGAAAAGACTATACTTTGTAAATGGAATTAATTTTCTCTGGAATTCACTGAGACATAAAAGGTGCAGAATTTTAATGTCATTTTGATAAGCCACTTTTCAGAAAAAAATCACTTTAAAATCTCAGAATTTTAATAGGTAAATATATTTGTTAAAAGACAGCAAGTACAGACAGACGTATCTTTAGAATGGAATAGAAGGAAACAAACTAGTACTGATTATTCAGAGAAAGTAACGAAATATATAAACCTCTACTCTGTACTGAAAAAGACCTCATGAGACTATTTGGGTTGCTAAGAGAATTACTAAAAAATAGGAAAAAGCTGAAAGCAAAGTCATCTTCCCTATTTAACTCCTCTTGATTGCGTATTGCAACATTCTTGAATTACGCAGTCATATGTATGCATTTTCAGCAATAGCACCACATCATTACAGTGAAACGAATATCGGAATAGGTGAGGGGACTTCACTTAGATTTTATTTAAGACTTCAAACAAAGGCAGGCAGTTCTCAAGTGATACTTAGTTTCCCTGCAGGAAGTATATTCATCTTTGTTGTGTAGGCACAGCACTGTACAATGGCTTTTCAGTGGGTTGGGTTTTTTTCTTGTTTTGTTCTCCAGCTAGTCTTCACACTGAGCTGAGGAAGGATAACATGTAATTTAATATAAGGAAGGTTATTGCAGAGGTAATTGTTGCATGGGTGATATTAAAGTAGCACTTTGCAGCTGATGAGCACTTTGCTTCCCATTTCAAAGCTAAAAAAACCTCAACGACAAAAAAAAATATGAGAAACTGCATCATTTAGATTTCTTTATAAGAAAACATTAAAGCATTCTCCAGTATGAGGAATATTTATCATCTATCCTCGTATGTGATTTGCCAGCATAACCAATAAAGGAAAATAAGACAAAGCTACCAAATGCTGTGATTGCAGATCCTCTGTTACGGGCATTGTAACCACTTTTTGAAGTTTGGGTGTAAATGAGTAGATATTTTTAGACATTGTTGCCCAATGGAGACACTTATGTACCGTAATTAAGATTTGCCTTTGTGTCGTTAATGTTCATAATCCTTCTTGCATGCTGGCTGGTTTGTACATCCCTTTGCGGGAGTATGGTCTGATCTGGGATTAATAATCAGAGTTTGGCTGTGCCCTGCTCTCCTGTTTGGACTCAGGCGTGTTGTGTTCCTATGCGCATCGCTTGACTTGTAAGGCAGCTGGCTGGCTGTGATGCAGAATCGGAGGGAAAACATGGATCAGAGAGAACAGCTTCTAGGTTCTTGGCAAAGCCTTCTAGTTTTTTAGCAAACCTGCAAGACCAATTTGATTAACGCAGAAAGCATAGAAGGTGATCTCAAAAGACATAGCCCTTCAGCAGCAGAGCAGAAGATGGCAGAACTGCCGTGATGTTCATACATGCTTTAATAGCTCTAGAAGTGGAACATACTGCTGCCTGCTTGCAGAGCCAGATCATGAACTCCTTATCTTGTAAATCTCTACTGAGCTCATGGCGCTGACTAAAAACCCACAGTATTTTCTGTAAGAAAAGATGCCTAAATTCAAAACCACAGCCAAATCTCGAATTATTTAGACTTTAGAACTTCAGTGGGAGTTTATGTTATCAGAATAGAAAAGATTGCGGTATTTCTCTTTACTTTTAGCTATATACTTTTCTATGTAAGAACTGCCAGCTTTCAGCTGCCAGGTTGTAATTCAGATGAGGCTGAATTTCAGTAACAGACGAAGTTATTCTCAAACACAGCTTGTTTGTAGACCTGTTTGGGACACATCTAGGACTTGCATAAATGTTTTCTGTGAAGGTAGAGTATTCAGGTCAGGTACAGAATATGCTCCTGGTGTCTTAAATTTAGGAATTTTCCGACACTTCAGCACCGTCTCTCTCAGTATATCAGGTTTGGAAATGCAACTGATAGCCAACGGGTTTTTCTTTTAAGAAGGCTCAGAATGCTTGAACAAATTAACAAGTTGTGAGGGTTTCCAAAGGGAAATTGCCCAGACTGGAGCTTGTCTGAGGAGAGTTTGTCATCAAGGGGAATTCTCTGCCATCTAAGAAATCTTTCACCAGCTGTAGACATCCCTTACGTAAAAAACACTGCCAAGCACTTATGGAAATATTTGAACTGGAAGTGACTGACTAATTGATTGACTGGGCTTTTTCTACCACAGCCTTCTTTTTTCCCCCTTCTTTCTTTTTTCTTCTTTTTTTTTTCTTTTAAAATCAGGCAGTTTAGAAACCAAAGACATTCCTGGCTGGGACTGCTTCCTCAATTGACTCACTTTTCCCATTTCCTCCCTGGCTTCCGCCGGCTGCGCCTGCTGCGCCCTGCTCGGGACTCATCTCCTTTTGCAGCTCAGGCCAAGACTTTTACTGTCATTTGCAGACCCTTGAGCAACCACTGGTGGTGAACACCTAGGCAGGAGGCTAGAAAGCCATGCATGCTTTCGGTGCCCAAGGGCAGCCAGAAGAGCAGCTTTGCTAGGGCATTCTTCTGGGAACTGAGAGGTGTGGATTCAAACCTCCTTAGAAATTAATTGCGGGTGCCTAGGGATGTCGGGCGAAGAGGGTCAGTGGCAGCGCTGGCCCTCAGATCTCATTGCAGGGTCTGTGGCATTGCTTGCTTTTGAAAGAAAGGATTTATCCAGCTCTGGAAGAGGATTCTAGGCTGAGAACCTTGAATGGACACATATCTCCTTGTGGCCCTGTGTTAGGTTGTTCTCGAGGGGAGAATGGCTTGGAATTTCTCATTTCTTTACGTTTTGTTTTTTTTTTTTTCTCAGTCTGCCAGTTATTGCGGATCATGCTCTCACAAGTCTCACTCGCCCCATGCACAGCATAGAGGGAGCCTTAGCCTTCAGGAAGGCATCTAAAGGTCCCATGAAAATCCAGTCTTTGAAATCTTGCAAGTTTGCGCTTCCCACTTTTCATTTGTTCAGACCTCTGCGGAGCCCTTAGCTGTTTGGAGCAGTTTTCTCTTTTTCTTTTTAAGCACACAGCACAATACCTTTCATCAGCGTCTTTTCCCTGGGGCATTGTTTATGTTTGCCTGTTCCTCTTAAGAAACGCAGAGCTTGCTTGCTTCTGAAGCCCTAAGTGCTCAGCTTGCAGTATGAGAGCAGGTCTCCTCCTCTGGGTCAATTCCAAAATACAGAACTTGTCTTTTCTCAGTTTTCTCCTTTGCTAGTTTGTCAGGCTATGGCTTATCCTGCAAGATGACGCATCAGAGTAGATAGGTGTTACCTCCCCTGCCTTCTCAGGGGGTTTCCCTTCATCCTCATGAGCCTCAGGAGAGATTAGCTTTTCAAAGCTCCCTCAGCATCGTCTCAGAACGTGTCAAACTTGTCTTCCAACGCTTGTATTTCTTGCTTCAGTGCTGCAAGCTGCTGGTCATTTCATCCTCGAGTAAAATCACTTCTTTCTCAATGACACTTGACAAGAAGTTTGGAATTGCCTTTTCTTTGACTAAGATGTTAAGCTTGTTGGAGCCTCAAGTGCTCTGTCTTTCAGGCAATTTAGTGCTTAACCCTCTGGTTAATGGCCCACGTCTCTTTCTCAAAGAGCAGCTGGAGAAGAGAGAAAAATTGCCTTACATGCATTTTGCAGTCTTACCAATCTGAGAGGCATCGAGGGGGATTGCGGGGATTGTCTGTGAGAATGTACTAGGCATGACGTGACTGCTTTCCATTGCTCATCACCATCCTTCTCTCTTCCCTCAGCATCTTCAATCTTGAGGCCCAGGGAAATGCTATAAAGGAGAAATGAACCAATGCAAAGTCTGAGTGTTAACCAAACATTTAAAAAGTTACGGTCTTTCTGTTGGAAGGAACATGTAAAATAAAGTGAGTATTGCAACGTGTGAAACAGGCTGGTAAGATTAACCTTACAGCTATAAGATATCACCAAGGCAGCTGCCCCATGCAGTTTTTCCAATCTTGGTGGTAGTCAGTGTAGTGGGAGAGCTTTGCTGAGCTTCTCCATCTGCAAGGAGGTGGCTTGGAAGGGCTACAACAGAGGACTGAAGACATTTTGCAGTATTTTAAACTGTCACTTCCAAACAGAAATATTTTAATGTAGGCTTTCTTATAAGCAGTAGTACCCGCTTGGATGGCTAAGTCTGGAAGAATTTTAGAAGCCAGATCTATATTTTTCTGTTGGACTTCTCATGCATAGGTTGCAGTATTTACTGACACTCAGTGATGGTACCAGAGACCAAATTTGGTTTTCTTCGCAGAATTTGCATTTCATGGTCAAAAAAGGTGGAACTAGACTGGCCACTTTCACTTTCCTTTTTAAGGGCTATTTTTAAAATGCTTCACTTTCTGGCTCCCCTCCATTTGACCTGTGGTGTAATGTTTGGACTAGAGATGCTTCTGGGGAAACATTAAATCCAAACAAACTCCCTTCCACCCTGTTTTTCATGAAATCTTTCTTGGATGGTCACTAATGCTCTATTTTTTTTCCATTACATTCTCTATTATACACAAACACGCACTAGAGATCTCATGATTAGTAATTTCCCCCCAACTAATGCAATTTGAAATGCGTTTTTGTTTGTTGCATTTTGGAAGGCAATTAGAAACACTGTGATACTTGTTTGGTTTGTTTTATTTTTTTTTTTTGCTTTGGGGTTTTGGGGATTTGGGGAGGATTTTTTTTTTTTTTTCTGCTTTGCTTTTCCTGAGGATGGGCTGCGAGATGTGAGGAACTGGAAACCCTGGAAATCCTTGGCACTAAAATAAAAATAATTTTTTCCCCTTGGTAATATGTCTGGAAATAAGGAGATAGGAGTTGTTAAAAAGTTGGTCCATTACACTCTGATTTATGGAAACTCTTGGTAGTGACAATGCCTTCAGTTGTACCTAGGGACATACAAGTTCCGTCGTTCACAGCATGCCTATGTGTTAGGTGCTCCTGAAGCCGTGTGGACCATGCAGATGTGACGCAGGCAAGCTCTGGGAGCATTTTGAAGAGAGATCTTTCTGTTTTGCAGGGAGTGTGGCAGAAGCAGGATGAAATACTCAAAGCTCACTATGAGGAATTTAATAAATGGGTCCTCCTTGGCTGATTTGCCACTAGATATTTCCCAGTAAAGAAAGAAATGAAGGTCAGAAACGAAAGAGAAGAGGGGACCAAATGATTAGGGAAACTGGGTGTGAAGGTTTGCTGTGGCTGTGGTCTGTCTGACCCTCTGCACAAACCTGGCTTCCTAAGAAGCTGCAGTATTTATCTGTCTTGATTTATCCATGCTTTATTATTTTATTTCAAGTCTCGTAAAATCATCAACTCCCAGTGCAATAAAATCTCTGCTTGCTTTGTTTATGTCTAACATATATGTCTATCTTCCTCCAAACGCCCCACACCTGGGATAACATGACAAGGGGTCTCCTTCTCATGTCTTCACAGACTGCCTTTGTTTTAGGGTTTTAAAATCAAATCATTTACTTTGTATCCTATTGTTGGATAAAATATGGATTTCATATGCTGCTTTGGTAGCCCAAGTATCTTATGAGACTTACATTCTTCCTGCTGGAGTGTTTTTTCAAAAATATCTGGTTTGAGTTGATGAATCTGAGAACTATAATCTGTATTTTTATTATGAGCTTCTTGGCACTGATATGTAATAAATTCACTTCATTACCCCTTCCAAAAGAAATACTGCTAAGTTGAGGGTCATGAATGTTTCATATCAATATCCTGTCTTTAATAAATCCTGGTCACTTCTGCAAAAAATCTGTCTGCTTTCTGTTTTGGGATATTCAAGAAGAAAAATATGGAAAAATGAAATATTTTATTCTGGGACTTCCTTCCTTTTCACTCCCTCTGTCTCCTTTGTCTTCCTCTTAGATATCTACAGGACGTGCTAACTCACCCGGCCTGTGGCTCACTTCCCAAAATGTTCTAACCTCTAGCATTTTAAAGCTTCTGCTCTCTGAATCCTAAATTATTTGTATATAAGAGCTTCCCCCCCAAGCCAAATATTTTCTGTCCGTGGTAGTGGCGAGCACAAGGCAGCATGAGACCGGTAGGCTTGCGCAGCAGTGGAATACACCAAAAAAACCCTAAAAGTGATGGGATCCATGTGCTGTGCCTGGCATGTGGCACGTGGCTGGGGCTCATGGGCACTGCTGGTTTTAGTAGTAAGAAGGCTTTCTCAGCGTAACATTGTCCTCTGCCAGTGTCCCTGTCTTCCCAACAGGCTGGCATCTAAACCGGCAGCTTGTTCTGTTTTCTTTGATTACTTTGTCTATTGGGGACGGAGAGACAACCTTAGGGGTGAGCTGATAACTTTGTGAGGGAGTCGCCTAAAGTGAAAGAAAGTAGATGAAATGAGAATAAGTTAACACTATATGTTTTTATTCTGGTTAGAGTTTCAGGAGATGATCCATGGGGCCTCTGCTGGTACCAAAACAGGGTACGGGGGAAGATTAAGCCACGTCATTAGGTGTAACACCACCTGTTATCTACAACAAAACCTCAAGCTATGTTCTCATAACAAATGAAAGCTATGGCCTAGTAGTATCCCAAATAAGCTGCGATACCAAGATTTCAGTTTACTTTGGAAGATGCTACCAGGATGTAATTTCATAGGTGGGTTTTCTGGGCTGTTATAACTTGTCAAAACACACTTCAATTGGGCCAGTTACTGGAATCCCCTGGAGGAAAGCAGCCTTCAGAGGAATGAAAACCACAGCGCACTGGCACAAATAGTTTTCCCATCTGTTGCATAATAGGGTGACTTGCTTGGTTATTCCATGGTTGGTCCTTTCCATGCTGAAAGAAGTATTTGGAAGGAAAAGTCCAGATAGCATTCAATGGCCTGATCTTTTTTTGAAGTCGGGTCCTGAAATGAGGGAAGATGAAGGGAGAAAGAAAGATTTGCTCTGTATGTGGGAGACAGGAAGCATGATTTGCAATTACGGCATATGACGGAGACTCCAGAAATCCTGAGTTTTTAGCTCTCCCCCAGATCTGTCTACTAGTCCCTCCTCTCCTTGCCACAGCCCAAACTAAAACCATTCTGGGAGGACCCTGGAGCCTTGTGAGGAAGGACCCATGTTGTGTTTTCTGCCTGATGTTGTTCCAGAGTATCAGGACCCATTGGCTCTGCAACACACCTAGATTTCCTCCCACAAACAATTGCAGGGTGGATCAAGATTCAGGCCATCGTGTGGGTGGGGGGTGCAGGACACTTCATGTGTGTTGTAAATACAGAAGTAATGTGTTAGCATTGCTCGAGACAGCAAGTGTCTACAGTGTGCATTAACTATCCTTTGTTTTGGGAAATGAGACCGACACCAGCTATTAAATCATATAATCATAGAATAGTTTGGGTTGGAAGGGACATCTAGTCCCACCTCACTGCAATGAGCAGGGGCATCTTCAACTAGACCAGGCTGCTCAGAGCCCGGTCCAACCTGACCTTGAATGTGTCCAGGGATGGGGCATCTACCATCTCCCTGGACAACCTGTCCCATGTTTCACCACCTTTCCCTGTAAAAAATGTTTTCCTTATATCTAGTCTAGATCTTCCCTCTTTTATTTTAAAACCATTACCCCTTGTCCTACTGCAACAGGCCCCACTAAATAGTTTGCCCCCACCTTTGTTGTAGGCCCTCTTTAAGTACTGAAAGGCTGCTATAAGGTCTCCCAGAGCCTTCTCTTCTCCAGGCTGAACAACCCCAACTCCCTCAGCCTGTCTTCATAGAAGAGGTGTTCCATCCCTCTGATCATTTTTGTGGGCCTCCTCTGGAGCCACTCCAACAGGTCCATGACTTTATGTGCCGAGGACTCTAGAGCTGGGTGCAGTACTCCAGATGGGGTAAACCTATTAAAACCTTTGGCCTGAAGCTCTGGACTTTATGGCGTATTTGGTTTGCTTTTCAGCTCACAAAGCAATACTCTCCCACTCTAAATACAGCTTATCACACCAAAAACGCGTAGTGCTATTGCAGTTGCCGTGGCAGACGCCGCTTTTAGTGAGACATTCCATGTGGAAAGCAGCAATTCCATACAGCGCAGCTCAAGGCTCACTGAAGCTAGAGACAACAGCTGGCTTGGCCGATGTGTGCTTCGTGATACTGAATTTGGGCTGACACCATAAAATCCGACCCATCGGTGTTTTATCAGCGGTGTCAGGTTGCTGTGTTCCAGCTGCAGTTGCTGGATCAACAGTTGCTGGTGGTCTGCTGAGAAGTTGCATGTGTGTGTGTATGTGGTTGGGGTGTTTCTTCCATTCCTATTTCCAGGTGCAAGCAGACTCAGAGTCACAGAGGAAAGACGATGATGGTTGTTTGTCCCCAGAACTCGTCATGTTTCCAAGAGCTGTTATTTGTGTTGGTTTGCGTGGAACTTAACTTGTGCCAATGATGGTCACTGGACTTTCACTTATTTCATGTTTTGTAGATAGTTATTGAATTTTAGGAGGCCAACGCCCTGCTGCTGGGCCAGGGCAGCATTGAGTTACATCTTGCTGTGCCGGTGAGCTCTGCCGCGCCATCGGAAGGAGGGATACCGAAAGGAAGCCGTGCTGCCTTGTGGTCACAGCACGCCCTTGGAGACTCTGCTGGAAAGGGCTCGGTGGGTTAGCAGCCAAGCCTTACAGGAGGTTCCTGGCGAAAAATAAATGAAAAGAAAAAACCAAAAAACAAACTGCTGAAGGAATAAACTAAATCAGTATGTGTTTCTGTCACTGTCTTTTCTGGTACAGCCCTGCCTTATGTACTTGCTATTGCAAATGAGGTTTGGGCTTGTTCCTGTGTCACAAACATTATTTTTTTTTCATGGGAGACATGGTATGGCCAGAGCGATGGGTTGCCTTCTGCACCTGGTGGTGCAGGCTCTGCTGTCAACTCTGTGGATTTCTAGCTGGGAATTCAGATTTTCGTAGTAGCCTCAAAAAAACCACTCCAATACCACCACTAGTTAAAGCACGAAGATTGTTGTAGGTAGTTAATTAAAAATTGTGTAATGTTAATTATATAGTCTGGCTAGATATGTGCTCCTGTAATACATAAAATAATGCTTTGAAGGAGGGAATTGGAGAGACAGCTATTTTTGCATTGTTAAAGAGAGCAGCAGTCTTTATTTTTGAAAACAGCCAGGGGCTTGTTTGGCAGCAAAACCTTAAGCCAGCAGCCGTCGTGCTTTGCCATCTGCTCAGACAAAGCACACCCTAAACAAGGCTGACTCCTGAGCAGAAACAGAGACAGCGTGCGATATATACACGCACTCCCTTCTCATCAGTGACCTGCTCAGACCCCTGTCCATCAGCGCCATTGGCAAATCAATAGCCTCGGTGCTTTTTT
>NW_009647830.1:2749269-2793397 GCF_000708025.1 Charadrius vociferus | reverse complement strand
GCCCCAGCCCCTGCCACTTTCTCCATGAATAGGAAAGGCTTTTGGCTGCTCGGGTTGTCTCCTTGCTCACCAGTGCATTCTTCTATCCTTCCTGAACATGTGGAGGCAGTGGGGATTAACACCGGGGGCGCGCAAAGCCAACTGGCAGAAGGAAAGCATCACAAGCTGTGCATCCACACTGGGCTATGGGGCTTGATTTATACAGCCGGAACCCTGAAAAGCGGTTTGCAAAGACGCATATCAAGAGAAAAATTCAAGCTGACCTCTTGCCACACTTAAGGCTGGGATCCGTGCTAAATGAAACAGAGGTACCAGCTCCCTGCTACCTTCCACACCAAATGCCAGTATTAACTGGACACTTATTTAGGAAATTTTAAATAAAAAAATGGCTTCTGGATCTCACTGAAAAAAAAAAAAAAAAAATCTGTCTCGGTGGAAAATTTTTGTGTTTTTTTTTTCCAACAGAAGCTGAGGAAATCATTATTCTCCCTGTCACGCTCCTTCCTGCTTGAAAAAGTGGGCGGGGAAGGAAAGAAAAAAGCTGGAGAACGAAGAAAAAAAGAAAAAAACCCCAAATTCATTATTTAAAAGTAGGAGGGGATTTTTGTTATGGAAAAACTTGCAATGTACCTTTGACACACGAGTCCACCCATCCTGTGGGAGGGCTGCGTGCCTGCCTGGCATTGGTTAAGAGACAGACCAGTTGCCTTTCTGTGATGGAGGGACACGGTGGTAACCACCCTGCCCCAGCTCCAAGGTCCTCCAGAAGCCGCAGCACAAGGCACGGAAGAGAAGAGAGATGGAGGAGATGGCAGGCGGTGGGAATACACTAAGTCAGTACTAAGAGTGGGAGACCAGAAGGAATCCATACTGTGAACTGTCTCGGAAAATCTATCACTTTGTGTAAATGCAGACATCAGAATTTGACTCAAAGGTGGTTTTTTCCAGATTAAACACAATGCCTTAAATTCCACGTGAAGCAACTGGCAGAATAGAGGTGAGGTGCAGATGTTGGAGGATGCTTTGGTAAGCAGTGACAGTGGCTCAGCTATGGTCTTGGTGTAGCTTTTCAGGAATTTTCGAGAAATTGTCGTGACAGCACCTGCATGCACAAAGAGCACAGATGTGAGATAGTTTTCAGATACGTGTTCACTGGATGACTGAAAACAGACAAGGCAAAACTTCACTGTCTCCATCTTAAATGCAGAGGATCTCCTCTGTGTGGAGCTTTCCTGGCTTCGTGGGTCAGAAGCTTCAGGAGGATCTGCTCTGTACAGAGCGCTGAGGTGGGAGCCCCAGCCTTGTCCCAAGCACACGTGTGCATATTTTCTTCCATAACATTTCATCATTTCTAGCTCAAATAGCTGCTGACCCCTTTGGTTGTCTGCTTCCTTTGGTTATCAGTACCTCAGTGGATTTCCAAATTCCAGTGTGCTCAATTCCATACTTGAGATTAATTGGGACAATTTATTATCTACACTACCGGAACCTGGTAAATTAGGTTCTCCGATTAAAACTGCAGAGGTGTAGCAGGGCTCCATCATCATTTGATGATGGGCACCTTTCAAAGGGGTGGTTGTGAGTAGGAAATCCATGGATGAGCTGCTGGGTTGTTAGCTCCTTTAGTGGTTTTCCTTTTGAACCTGTGTAGGCCCAGCTCTTTGGAGTTACTGGAGCATAATCACGGCAATCTCTGCATACATAAACTAATACATGCAAAGCCTTTTTCACAACTCATGCCCAAGATTGCAAACTCTCCATCACAGAGTCTCTCCTCCCTACATGTTTGTGTTTAACACAACGAGGTCAGTCTCATGGGGAGTTTCCAGACAGTACAGTGTGGCAGCCATAAAATACAGTAGTTCAGATATAAGAAGGGCTGGGAGGCTGTTGGTTCAGAGTTCCTGGAAAGCCTGGGATGGTGTACAAATGAGCTAATATCTAAAACATCCATCCAGAGGGACCTGGACAGGCTGAAGAGGTGGGCCCAAGCCAACCTCATGAAGTTCAACAAGGCGAAGTGCAAGGTCCTACGTTTGGGACGGGGCAATCCCAAGCACAAATACAGGCTCCGCGGGGAATGGCTGGAGAGCAGCCCTGAGGAGAAGGACCTTGGTGTGCTGATTGACGAGAAGCTCAGCATGAGCCAGCAATGTGCAATCGCAGCCCAGAAGGCCAACCATATCCCGGGCTGCATCAGAAGAAGTGTGGCCAGCAGATCAAAGGAGGTGATTCTGCCCCTCTACTCCACTCTCGTGAGACCCCCACCTGGAGTACTACATCCAGCTCTGGAGTCCCCAACACAAGAAGGTCATGGACCTGCTGGAGCGTGTCCAGAGGAGGGCCACGAGGATGATCTGAGGGCGGGAGCACTTCTTCTATGAGGAGAGGCTGAGAGAGTTGGGGCTGTTCAGCCTGGAGAAGAGAAGGCTCCGGGGAGTTCCTATTGCGGCCTTCCAGTACCTAAGGGGGGGCCTACAGGAGAGCTGGGGAAGGACTTTTTACAAGGGCATGTAGCGATAGGATAAGGGGGAATGGCTTTAAACTGGAAGAGAGCAGGTTTAGATTAAACATTAGGAAGAAATTGTTCACTTTGAGGGTGGTAAGGCACTGGAACAGGTTGCCCAGAGAGGTTGTTGAGGCCCCATCCCTGGAGCTGCTTAAGGCCAGGCTGGACATGGCCTTGGTCAACCTGGTCTAGCGGGAGGTGTCCCTTGCCCATGGCAGGGGGGTTGCAACTCGATCATCTTCAAGGTCCTTCCCAACCTAAACCATTCTATAATTCTATGAAATATGTTTCTAAAGCGAATGTTGCACAATTAAATTAAGGCTTCAGAGGAATAAAAAGTAGAGGCAGATTCGCTATTCTGTTGAACAGGACAAGTGTGTCATATTTAATGATTGCTATAGAAAAATGTGGACTTCAAAATTAAAGCCACAGCCGTGTTGTCAGTCTAACAAAGTGTGTCGGATTGGGACATACGGAGCTATAGACTATTGCGTAAAGCCCGATGAGTTCTCACTGTCTCTTTCTAGTAGAGTTTTGTCTTTTCCTAGGCTTTCTTTTTTGGTCTACTTTGTGTATTCATGCAGTAATTATATTTTTTCTCAGGGTCAGAGACTGATGAGCAGGAGAGCTGTGCTGCAGATTGCTTCAGCCGCCTCCTGCTGTCCCCGCATGTAGCTCTGATCTTATTTGATAGATATTCTCAAGCTGTGTTTCTTAATGAAACTGTCTTTAAAATAGCAATCCATGGGTTTACAGAGCCACAAATTTTTTACAGTTGTGTATCTGAGACAATTGTATATGTTGCTTGGAATTACCCCATTAAGCTTATGTTCAGCTATTCCAAACGTACTGTTCCCCGTAAAAGGTGTGCTCCTGCCGCGCTTACAGACACAGGCATCTTTGATTGACTGAGTTTCTCTAATTGCATGTGGAAATAATTGCATGACACAAAGAACGGTATTAAAAATTGCCTCTGCTTTCCTTGCTAGGTTTACAGAAGGGGTCTGTTGAGTCTCTTTGTCGAATACTTTGGACCTGGGTTGTTTAAAAAGGATTAGTGGCTTCTTGTGGTGATCCAGGGATTCTTATCCTGAGTCTCACAATCCGCCTGCACAGAGCTTCCTGAAAACCTTGAGGCTCTTCACAGTTTTCACTTGACTGTCCCCTTTCACTTGGCAGTTTTGGAAGTGAAAACTTTCACAGATCATTAACTTCTGAAATGCCTCAAGCAAGGACTTGAAGGTGCCTAAAGTTCTCAAAAGGTTCAGATACAGTGTAAGTATCACTAAATAATGTCTAGTAAATAATGTGTCTTGAAAAGGCTGAGTCATAGCGGTACCTTCATGTTCTTGTCAACCTCTTTTGAGTAAACAAGCCCTCATTTTCAACCTACAGAGCTGAATAAAGATATTTCATTTTTTCAGTCTTGTGGCTTTAGGACGCAACTCCTCGGCTGTATGACAGACTTAGAAAGCTGGAATCTCCCAAAATGAGGGAAAACCAAAGCATTGCAGCCAAGTTTTCGTCTGTCTTCTGTACTTGAACTTGTAAACTTGCACATGAACCCTCTGTGCCTGTCATTAGCATATTTACACACGCTGAAGTGCAAGTGGCAGGTCAGGTTAGGTAGCTGGGCGCTGTTTGTGTGGTTTGTACACAGCAAGGCTGGCTTTGCGAACACCGATGTGGTACGGTGCATTTCCGCAAATGGAAATTTGAGGCCACTTTCGCAGAATGTGTTAACCTCGCATTGCCAGATCATTCGGCTCTTCTCTGAGGAGCGCACACACAAAATTAGGTAACACGTTGAACATGAAGCTGAAAATATTTAGCCCTATCTAGTACAGAAATCAATTAGAAGGTTCGTGGCAGGGTGTGTCTGATTTCTTTAATAAAGTCAACCAATGCGTAGCAGTTACATCTGAAGAAAGAAGGAAGAGAAAGATGTTGATGTTTACAGTTCTGACACTAAAGTTTTCAGCCTTATAAAAAACCCTCATCTCTTTGTTTATGAGTTTGTAGAACTAAAAAGATGTTTGCTTAAGGAAAAAAAAATCCTTTCTTAAGATTGCTTTTCCATTGTTGCCTCTAGGAGGTAGCTGTGATGTCAGGAACAGTTGTGGAGGGAGTAACAGCCCTTCTCTCTTGTTCATAGCAGGATTTCTGATTTGGCTCCCCCAGGGATACAAGCATCGTTTGTATTTCTGCATCTCTGGGATGGAACAGATCTGTGTAGTTTTTTGTTTTGCCTTTTGGTTTGTTTCAGTCTTACTTAGGTTAGGCGTAGCTGTGTAAAAATCCCAAACCAAGTAAAAAAAACCTTTTATGGTCTGTCTGATCTTCCAGCCTTTTCATTTCTGATGTTAAAACATTTTTATTTCTGATTTGCTATGTACAAAAGCCAAAATGACTGAAATTTCAATTCTGGATCAAAATCTGGCAGCTACTAGACTACAAAACTATGAGGGAAAACATTGTTCTGTATGCATGAGACATGAAAATTAATTGTTTAAGTAAAAGAGGTTTAGGTTTTGCATATGAATTGTCCCACCAATACTAGCATATATCTTCTACAAATATTAGAAGTAATACAAATGTTTGCTAATAGCTTGTTTGATTTTGAAGTTGCTTCGGTTGCTTGGGCAAAATAGTATTACTGAGCGAGTAAAAGAGTAATTGGGTTGGCAGCCTTCTAGTGCGTGGCTGCAGCTGTGAGTCACCTCGTTACTTTCAGTACTGTCTTGGGGTCTCTCATGACTGCGGCTGGTGAGCGTGCCGTGTCACCCGGTACAAGCTCTGTCACAGGGCAGCCACGAGCCATGCCAGTGAGAGCATCGCGCGGGATATTAGGTCAGTGCTGACTCAGAGTGGAAAGGAGTACTCATCAGACCCGTGGCAGTGTAAAGTGCTCTGTGAATTAGGGCCGCTGTTTATGAAATTACTTCACCCATGCTCCCATTCTCATCCGTTTTCTCACAGGGTGATGTAACAGTTCCCTAACCTGAATTTGTGGAAATTAAATCAAAAAGGGGATGAATCTGACTTGCAGATGTCTAAGACTCTCATCTTTTTTATTAAGAATTTGAAAATGTTTGTTTGTTTGTTTGTTTATACACACACACACACAAATATAATCTCACATTTGCTTTACAGATAATTAAAAGTCCTGTGACTGTGACCTTCTAAAATTACTGCCCTGTCAGTCAGCTAAACTTGCTTTTGGACAGTACCGATCTGTCAAACCAGCCATGAGATTCCAAATTGATTTCTTTCAGATCTTCAAGTGACTTGGCACTTGAGAGGGCTGGTTGCGATGCTGAGCCTCCCACTAGTCTGGAAATGCAGAGAAGCAGATGCTGCCACCTGAAGCTCTCCTTCCTGACACCTATGGAAAGTCCTGTCTTCTGACTCAGGCTGTTGAATCGCAGGCTTGGCAAGCCGGGCGTAGCGACCGGCTGTAGCTGCGCAATGTATTTTAGTACCAGTACCTGTTTTTTCCTGTGGATTTTGAAATGTCGAAAAGTCTGCTAAAGTTCATAAGCCTTTAAGGCGCTGACACAAGAAACGGAACAAAAAAAAGAAAGCAAGAGGGGTCTAAGTCCCTGTCGCTTGTGGCAGTTTGTGAAGCCTTTTACACCTGCACAAAATGTCTGTAAAGAGACACTAAACAAACCCGGTGCATTTTGTTTACTTGCTTTGCATGGGTGTAAATGATTAAATAAAATGCCAAGCAGTGGAGGATTCAGCATAATGATTGTACTGTTTTAGCTTGCTCTGCATGGCTTGTTCTATTAATATATGTTTGTGGTCAGGAAGGAACGCAGTCTCACTTCGCTAAAATCTGAAACTCGGTAAAGCATAATATGTGCAGTATTAATTTTGGTTTGACACCTGCCAGGCAAAGATCCTCACCAGCCAAAGGCATTCTTCTCAACCAAGCTCCATCTGTTGCGCAGAGCTTCGGTTCTGATATTTCTAACTACTCGAGCCAAAGCAAAAAGAAGAGCCAACTTGAAGAAAAAAAATCTCTAGGAGGAATGAACAGTTTTATCAAGGCTAAATTTAATGGCTTGTTGTCATACTTGGTTTAAGTCCTGTAAGGGAAACATGTGCAATTAGTTGTGTTGTATAAGAAAACAGCCCTTCATACTGGCAGTATGATTTTTGTTGTTTTGTGAAAGGAACATTGATAGCTAAAGTCCGAGCACATGATTTTATTGTTGAAACGCTGCAGCCTTTAGAAAGATTTCTTGGTAGAAAAGTTGGTAGTAAAAAATTTACTCACTTACTGTACTCGGCTGATAAAAAGCCCAAGGAGTCGACTGTGATTCTTGCACGCAAAGGAACAGCAGGATTCACATTTGCCTCAGCTCTTTGAAAGACAGCTTAGGCTATCTGAAATAAGCATTCAAATAGCATCTGTCGAAAGAAGTTAACTTCCAATCCCCTGACAAAAGTTGCATGATAAGTTTTTCCCCTAGCTGAGAAAATAATCATTAATTGCTCCGGTTGTCTTTGTTTTGCACTTGGAGTGGGTGAATTACTCTGTCAAAGCTGCCCTGCCCACCCTGGAAAACATTTGCCTCCTATGAAACCATGAGAAGTCTACTGCAGATATGAATGTGCTTTATGATCATCATGACTTCGTACAACCATCCGCTGATTGTTAATTATTAGTTGTGATAGCGTGGAGAAGAAACCTGACTAAGGGAAATGATGGCCCTGTGTGCTTCAGACCAATATTTAATGGTTGAAAATGTCGTATTATCAGACTCTGTTGAATTCACTAAGAACTGCAGAGCATTCAAATGTATATAGAAATCCACTGGCATACTTCAAAATTTGATCTTTTCAGCACGATTTCTAGCTGACTCTTGCTGTGACTGCCGGCATGTAAACCAGAGACTCGTCTCTCCTCTCTTGGGCAATCAAGGTAGCTTTGTGCTGCCTAACAACTAGTTGCACCTGGCTTCCAAAACAATGGTCATACATCTTCTTTCCACATAACTTTTCAAGTCATATTTGTTCGTTTGGAAAAAAAATCTTTGGCCAAGGTCTGAATGCTCAGTATCTGTACTTAAGCAGTTCTTCCAAATAATTCCTAAAAGCCCAGGTGTTCCTCAGCACCTCCCAACTGAGTAAAAAAAAAATTTTTCCCTTAGTGTAATGCTGCACGCTGAACCTGTTCATGCATTTATACCAAAACTATCACTGCAAGGATGCCATCGTTAGCTGAGGCTTCAGTGCTGATGCATATAGCTTATTTACTTATAAGAATATAGAAATCTACAGAAAATATTAAGCAAATTTTACTTTCAGTTCAGGGCCTACAGCAGCATTGAGTGCTGCTAAAAATGAAAAAGTTTAAAAACACGGTATGATTAAGTCCAATCCTGTCCATAATGTAGGGTAATCCTGCTTGAAAAGAGAGCAGATATTACAGTGTGTTGTGTTTGTGTTTTCTTTGCATGAGTATTCTTTTTCTTGCATGCATCTGCAGTCACCATTTTATTTATGAAATTACTTATTTGATTTCATGGTATGCAACAGCAGAGAAATACTAGGTGGGATTGTAATTAATGTTTTGCATGGGAAACAGAATAACATCCACCCTATTAACCGCTGAAACTTCCTCCCTGCTCTTCCCAATAAAATGCAAATACAGAAGTGAAACCCAATTTCTTTCAACTCCTTAAACCCAAGGATTGCTCCCTGTGGCTTGAAAAGGGTGAAAACTTAAGACAGCATGAATTTATTTAGGGACTTCTCGTCAATCTGTTTAACATGGATTAATACCGAAGGCCATCAGTATAGCAGAGATCTGTAGTACAAAACCTGTAAGACAGATTAAAAAAAAAGTTCAGGAACACTGCGTAGCTACTGGAACTGAATAGTGGGAATACAATTGAAAACTTTTGTCATGAAATCTGAATGTTTATGTTTCAGGTTTTAGCAGTCTGCTGCCACATCCGCAGCTACTAGGCAGTCATTAGCAAGTGATAAAGAATATACGAATTAGCTGCTGGTATCGAGCCAAAATAGAAACATCTGCGTTCTTGAATTGCCTGTAGATTTATAAAATTTTATGCTGGCTTTTTTTCCTGCCCTAATACCCAAAATGTATTTAATGTCACAAAGCATGGTGCTTTAGAGCTCACACAGGAGAAGAGATTGCCAACAAATGAAGATATATGTACTCTTAATTATACCAGTAATGCTGAGTCCCAGCAAGCCTTTGGCAGGAAGGAGTTGAATTTGGTACCATGGGTGGATTCTGCTTCACTTGAGGGAGATTGTTTAAAGTTGCCATAGATTTGATTATCATGGGATCATGGCCACAATTTATTCTGCAAGTGGGCTGTCATAGTATTAGATTCCATTTTTTTTTAAATAAGTCAGAGAACTTCCTGTCTTTTAATATAAGTCTTAAAAAAACATCATGACATGTAGTAATGCAGCCAGTCTTAAAAATTTATTTCATATTTGCTTTCATTTTGATTAGTGCCTTTCATAATTTAATTACAAGACACGGAAATGTAAATTACCATGATAGAAGTATGCTTACGAGTGTTTTACGATCACTAATTGACGGAGATTGGTTTTATTCATACACATTCTGTATATTAATGACTGTTTGCATTCATCAGATCGGAAAATATCGAGATACAGAAACTTTACAGTCCTGCATTTGTGAAGCATAGCTGCGGCATATACTCGGGCGAACATAAAATTCTCGGTCAAATTTGTTTTACTGTAATGTGGCCGGTTGAAAAAAATGTGCCACTTTCTAAACCTTGTTTTATGTGTTTTTCTTTTAGTGTGCTTACGGTACAGATTCCGTTCTGCAGTTTAGTCTGGGTGTTTAACTGACTGAGATTTGATTTTGATTGCATTAGAGAAGATAGAATTTATTCTTAGGAAGGTAACTGGGCCTGTTGTTCCTACAAAGCTGCAAGTTTCCCATCACTGGGATTTCCTCGTGCTGAGGCAGCTCTATGGGGGAAGAAGTGGGACTTCCCAAGGAGGCATCAGGAATCTTCACATGCTTGGTGGTCATCATTAAATGGTGTCCTCTGATAGCTTCAAATGGGATGAAGGAGGTGGGCAGCTCTTTGGTAGTGAGCAGAAGCCTACAGAGGAGGCAAACAGCGCAGGTAAGTGGAACGGCTACCACAGTCTTTTAGCTCACAGCTACCCATGTAACTCACCACTCATGTTTGGCAGGAGAGACAGAGAAACAGAAATGCGTGTGCTAAAAGCAGAAGGCTATACATCATTTCCAAGTTATATTAATCTTCTTCTGTAAGTTGGTTTAATCTGAGTCTTTTAACTTTACATATGGAAAGATCTATCTATAATGGGGTCAGCTATCTGTCTTCAAATAGAACAGGATTTAGAGTTCAATTTTTCTCGCTCCTTGGTCAAATGCTTTTTGAAACCTACTGACACCAGGAGGAGGACCTGGTGGTTTTGAATAGACTTTGGAAGGGCTGCACGATCCATGCTGTTTGCAGATGTATAGAAAAGATATGTATTAGGTGATACATGGAAGAGAAGTATTTTTCCATGTTCCCTGGAGCACGATTATTTGGAGCTGTTGCAAAACACCAATGTTCCCTTCCCAGCCTTTGAATCAGTCTGGTGTTTAATTAGCAACAACGACAACAAGAAAAAAAACAACACCCAAATTACATAGTCGGTGTTGGTTTCTGGATAGGCTGTTCTACTTTTTTCACTGATCAGTGATTTGAGCTTGTTTCTTGGGTTTAAACAGGTCCCGAATCAGACCCTTCTAAAGTTCACAGCAACAAAATAACCTTATAATGCTTCATGATCATTTTTAACTTGCGCAGGAGGGAGTAAGCGCTGCATTCTCCATGCAGTCCTGCCAAGTGTCTTATATCCAGCATGATACTTCCCCATCTGGCACTCGAGTCATTCATTGCCGCAGGTTGGCTTAGAGCTCATGAATTTGGATGTGCTGTAGGAAGAGGGCAGGCATTTGCCTGCTGTTCCACCTGTTAGGACAGGGTTGGGAGAGAACAGCTGAACAAGAAAGCAGAAGAGCAGCCGCACAAACGGAGGACCACTGTCACCTCCTATCCCCTTTTCTAACAAATCAAGCTAAGCCATCCCCTGAAGTTACCCAGCACCTTCTGTTTATTCAACCCTTCTCTCCAGGATCTCCACCATGTTCTGGTCTTTCACTTCAGGTGATCTACAGCACCCACTGGGATCCCTCAAAACGCTTACGGTCTGCTTTCCCTTTCACCCAGCATCTCTGGTGGCTCAAGGGGGGCTGCAGCTCTCAGAAGTCTCCGATCTCCCCATTAGTGGGAGCGTTACATACTTACCTTCCAATTCAGGTTCTGCAACCCCACCTCACTGCACTTGAAAGCCTGTCCCAACCTGATCTGCCGAATGTTGTTCTGCTTCA
Source organism: Charadrius vociferus (assembly GCF_000708025.1). Taxonomy (NCBI): domain Eukaryota; kingdom Metazoa; phylum Chordata; class Aves; order Charadriiformes; family Charadriidae; genus Charadrius; species Charadrius vociferus. The sequence goes on along the minus strand of NW_009647830.1, from coordinate 2,782,451 downwards.
TGGCCCATTTCTACCCTGGTGCTCAGGCCAAGGGAATTTCACTTTAAAGCAAACATACCTGGTTATGTGCAAGTTGTTTGCTATTGTGACAGTCAGTCATTAAATAACTTCTGGAACATAGCACAGCTGCCAAAACACAGGGCACACAGTCTGGCAACTGTGACCATGCCCGTTCAGTGCCCACTGCTGGGTCTGTGGCTCAGGGTAGTTGAAGAAGCGCACTGCGCTCTGAGGGGGCGGGAGGGAAGCAGAGCCTGGCACTAGATTCTTTATTATATATCTTTGCCTTTAGCTGAAGTGCCCCAAATGTCACTGGCTGCTGGCATGGTAGCCACGATGGCTCTGTGGAGCTTCGAAGTCCCTTTGAGCGTAATGTCCTATAATAACCAAGGCTGTGTGCTCCTCTGCTGTGGGCCGTTGTGTGTATGCATACCCCTGGTAGCTTCTGAACCTGTTGGCCAACGTCAGGAAGCCTGCCTAGTTGCTGTTGTGGAAAGAAGCAATTTTGTGAGTGTCTTGAGAATCGGTAAGCAGCTGGAGGAGAGAAGTCCTGAAGCACGAGTCAGCTGTAGGACTCGCACCTGGGCGAAACAAGGCATCTTCAGTTTGCTGCTTGTGGAACTGCTTGATCTAACTTTAGCACTTCTCAGGGAAGAACTGTACTCCAGATGCCAGGAAAGACAATTAAAGAGGACTCTGAAATGCTTGCTTTGAACTCTTCAGAAATTATGAACAGGATCTGGTAAGAGGGTCAAGTGAACAACAGTTAGTGACTTGAGTGCAGATCACTGAAGGACTCCATACCTGTCAGTAGAAGCTGAGGCCAGATGCAGGCACTCCTTTTTACAGTCTCATTCCAGCTCTGCAGGGTCTGAAGCCCAAAATCATCTACCTGTTTCTGATGTGATTATATAAAAATTGAAACATTTGCCTAGCCCTGCTTCTGCCAAGGGCTCTTGCATTCAATTTTGCTCTGTTTCAGCATGCCCCTTGGTTCCCACGAGAGTTTTCTCTCCACCAGGTTCCATTCTTGAGGCTGGGAAGCATTCTTGACCCTTCCCAGGGAAATCTTCATATTTTTTGCTGGAAGGATTTATCAGGAGAAAGGGAATAAAGAGTAGCATGACTGTGCTCCTCAGCATTAGGATGTGCAGCTCAGAGACACCTGGATTCCCATCTCTGCTTCCAGGGCTGCTTCTGTCTTCTTATCCACTGAGTATGTACATGGTCATTTAAATGGATAAAATACAGAGGCAGCACTGGAAGCAGAGACCAGTCCCCAGATCATCCTTTCCCAAGGGGCAGATTTATTAGATAGTTATTAGATAAGAGGTGGGCCATTGTATCCCTGGCTCTCCAGCTGCCTCCAGAACTGCCTGTGTTGTTGTTCTTGTAGGATTAAGGAGCAGCTGATTGAGACTTTTTCAGCACTTTGGATTCAGGTACATCACTTCCATCAAAGTCCCTTCTACACAGCAAAGAGCAAAAGCCAATAAATTGATTTTGTGTTGCATCATGCAAAAATGTATTGATTGCATTTGGGAGAAGGCTCCCTGAAACTGCAACAGATGCTTTTGGTCGTGCACAGAGAAGTCATACTTACATGGAGAAGGGTCCTTTGGACAAAAGTATAAGGCACTTTGGGCTGCCGGTGGTTCTAAGGAATGATGGGTACTTTGCAGATCATCCAAAAATGCCTCAGCACTTTTCGGTGCTGTGTCCTGTGTTGGATCCAAGCTTGCTTGCTCCCCACTGTGTTCCAGCAGCATGGAGAGCAGGAGGTCAGTTCCTCAATGCTGATAAAGATTTTCCCATGGCACAAGACAGCCTAAGAGATGATCTCAGCTTTTTTCATTACCTAGAGATGGTGATGAGAAAGCAAGAGCCAAAAACGTCTTTGAGTCAAAGCTCATTTTCACTGGCCTATCTTGCATCCTCCCACTTGGGCCAAGCGGGACAGAGCTGGGGTGAGTTCATTTTCCACCCCCCTGTTTGTTGCAACATCTTCTTGGAGTCTCCTACTTAAAGCTGGAGAGGTCCTGAAGAAAAAGAAATGCAAAAGCAGCGACTGGCTGCCTTTGCCCCATATATAGCTTTGGCATCTGGGTTACCCTGTTTTGTCTGGTACGTATCTGTGATACTGTTTATTTATATCCAGTTCTGTTTCCTGTCCACACTCACCAGCACTGTCATATCTCCCAGTCTGTGCAATGGTCTGGAAGCACAGATGTCCACACAGGACAGAAGTTGTCAACATCTCCTGGTTTTTAACTGGGACAACTAGGATAAAGGCTTAGGGTGGATGAGCTTCCTTGACCAGTGAGAGCTGGAGACAGTGAGAAGAGCATTCCTTTTTTCTGCAACTTCGAATAGAAGGAGCTGCCGGTCTTTTGCTGGGTCGATTTCAGCTCCAAAACCAGCATGGAGTGTCCTCCCCACCTTCAGCCTGGAGAAAGGGGATTTTCATGGTCCCAAGCGCCATGCCAGCAAGCTGGCCAACAGTCCCAGGAGAGCAGCTCTGCACCAGGCTGGCTTGCTCTCCAGTACAAAGCTGTTGGCTCCCCTTTCCTCAGGGACTTGGTGGCTTCAGCGTGAGCAGCCAGACTTCAGCCTCTAAATCTCCGCAGCGCGTGGCCCTGGAACTTTGTGGCATAGACCGTGTGTTTCGCTCAACGTCCTCACTGGAGGTGATGGCACCACAAATTGCCTTCTCCAGGGAAACCCTCAACACCCTCCGGTGATCCCCCAAGCCCTGCTTCTTCCCATTTCTGACAGTGCAGTCTTCGTTTTGCTAAGCTGAAGCATATACCTAACACAAGCATGTGCACCTCTGCATCAGATGCACCTAAAGCAAGAAGAGCTTCACATTTTTTGCAAAATTGAGGTCTCAGTATCCTAGATGTAGCTCAAATGCAACTGCAGGATCTGCATAAATGAAACTTTTGCTCTAATCTCATTGCCTCCCTCAGGCAGTTCCTGACAAATGGAGATTATAATTGAGGGTCTGTAGTAAACGTAGCTAAAAAAAGGCATCTTTAATTTTTTTGCAATGTGTTCAAAGCAGCTTGGGTGCTGAGCACAGAAAACTCATTTTCCTTTTACCTGAAATGCCATTATGTTTATTAAATTAAGAGTGGCATTAATCCTAGAACATATCCAGATCTTGTTGCGATTTTGCATTTGTCATAACGAAAAGATCTCACTAAATATTTCTCTATACCTCTAAATAGTATTGCCCATCATGTAATACTTGTCTCAGATTCTCCTCAGTAACTTTGTATCAGAGCTGAAAAAGAGCTATCACAGAAAATAAAATGGGACTAAAATAACAGTCCTTGGTATTAAATTTAACATTTGGCTTCTGTCCCAGAATTTTCCACATCCATATTAGAATCAGATGGTAGCGTAAGATGAAAAGATTTCCTGGATGGGTTTTATTCTTATTCTTATTAAAGGGCTGATAACAGGCTGAAGGCAAGATACTTGTTGTAGTAAAAAAATCTGCCTAGTATCAAAGGCTGGATGGACGAGCTGACATGTATTATTGTTAGGCCTCCCTGCTTGATCACATTTCAGTATCATAAAATCATTCTGCTAGTGAACATGAAGAATGCCCGTGTGAGAGCAAAAAGCGCAGGCTGGCAGGTAGCGCTCCTTTATGCTTTATGCTTTATGCTTGGCAGCTGACCATAAGACAATACGAGGGTTTAATATCAAGAAGCAGTGTTGCCATCAGCACGGTGTAGCTATATTTATTTTAAATTTTAGTTATTTTCAAATATCTGCATTCATGAAAGGCAATCCCTCGTCCTAACTTACCTGTGGAGCTGGTGTCCCGCGTGATGTGACAGCATAGGGCAGCCCCGCCGCTATTGCTCGGCCTTTTTTAGGAGCTGTGCATCCTCTGCCCTGTCCCCGAACCAGCCACTTGCCCCGGGTTTCTTTGGCAATCTGGATACAGAAAGATCAAAGGGACCTAAATACTCTTCAGAAAGCAATTTTCCCTTTACTCAAAGCAGCTTTGTATAGTACTTATGTATGATTGGGCTTAAATTGTACAAACGTTTGCAGGCTCTGGGTATTCTATGCAAAAACAATTACTTTTGATAAAATGAAGGAGTGGTGCTTTCTAGTGTTGCTGTTCTGCTGTAGTGGAGACTGCGAGCATGATATTGGAGCTATAAATTAGATCTTGCAAAGCAGCTCTTCTGTAGGGAGTCTGCTGCTTCAGACTGACAGGCTATAATTAGCGTTTTCTTGGGGATATTTTTGCTCTGTTTTGATGCAGTATCTTCAGCGACAAAAGTAGAGCAGCAATTGCAGGCTGCGTCGACCCTTTGTTTCAGCTTGTGACCGCAAAGGGTATCGAAGAGCAAATATGCTTTATAGATATCTTATGCTGCTTTTCTAAATACACCTTTTTAAAGCAACTGGTATGTGGTTTGAATTTACAGGCAGAGAATCATTTCACCAGCACTGGGTGTTTACAGTGTCAATGTCAACATCTGAGCTTATACCCAGCACTCCTTTTACAGTCAATGGAGAGAAATGTGCACGTTTAGAGGAGTGATTCATTTGATTATTTTAGACATCTTTTTTCCAGTGAGAGGGATTGTATTCTAGAAGAGTCTATTTCTCTCCTAAGCGATAATTAATCCTGGTATAATTAGTTCAGGAAAGGCTATCTGTAGTTAGGAGAGATGGATCCCATACAGCTTGTTTCTGAATAGCACTGTATTCTCACTCTGCTATTAACACTGTTTGCTTTTTTTTTTTTTTTAATGATCAGATTACCATAGGGAATAGACAAAGATATCACTTGTGTTTATAAGAAATACTTGGTTTGCTCCCTTAGAGATTTTTACGGCTGATAATTACAGCTACCTTAATTGCTTCCTGTGAAAGCTGGTTTGGTAGTTGTATTGATCCTGTCCTTCATGACTCAGGTACCAGTTTGATGCTAAACATCTTGAATGAAGACTGCATTCTGGGGCACGTTGGGTACTTGGGCAATACTAAGGGACATAGGGCAGAAATCTCTGAGAGAACACGAGACTTCCTTGCACTCTCCTGAAAATGGCTTCAAGGAGCCAGATGAATGGGGCTGTAGCACATACATGCCCATTTTCAGGAGTGTTCAGGGATGAGGGATAAGGAAGCATAATTTGTACTGGGGAACAGTGTTGATGCCCTGTTCATTTGGGTTCACCTGAACCATGCTTATGGGTTCGTTCAAGTAGAAGAAAAGCCCCCAAAGCTGGTCTCTTCAAGACGAGTTTGCCATATATGGCAGGGCACAGAGGGTAAGTAGCATCTTAGGAGACAGAAGAACTTCCTGTGAAGAGCTCTCAGCAAAAAAAGAACAGTAATACCTAGTAACTAAGGAATCAAAGTTATTTCTGAAGTGTATAAACAGTCACAGAATAGGAGTAATAAGGTGTTATTGGTCCCATGTTTGTCATTTGTCACTATATCGTACTGGTGCAAGCAGATTGATTTTTGGAGGGTGATGGCTGCTGAAAACATGTTCTCCAAAATCTATAATTAGTTTTGGAAGTCTTGGCTTTAGAGTAGAATTCTCATATCTGGATTATTGACATGCAAAACTTCAAGGCTCCCTAGTGTAGCCCACTGAGCATTAGTTTTCCTCTAATTAATCTTCTGGTTGATTATGTAGTTAATTTTTCTAGGTGAGTATGTATTCTGTTTCTTTAATGAATTCTTTCACCTCAGCTTTGCTTATTCCCTCTTTTGTCAAGGTCTTACGTTAATATTTACAGCATTACCTAGTGAGATGTGTATGCATTTTCTTTTTTCTTTTTCTTTTTTTTTTTTTTACAGATGTATCTGAAATCGCACCACGCATTTTGAAGACTTCACCAACAGATCAGCAGCTGAACAAGCTTGCGAGGAGACTGGGACCCGAATGGGAGCATATAGTTCTGTGCTTGGGTTTGTCCCATACTGACATCTATCGATGTAAAGTCAATCACCCTCACAACCTGCAGTCGCAGATCGTAGCTGCGTTTGTCCTGTGGAGACAGCGTTTGGGGACAAAAGCAACAATCCAAAGTCTGCAAGCCGGTCTGATGGCAGAAGAAGTGGATCCTTCTGTGATACAGTACATGCTTGAGTGAAGCTTTGCTGTTGATTGGGGGCTTTCAAGTACTTTGTTAAATTAATTAAAGAGGAATCACTGAAACGTATGTTGAAGATCTGACGCCTCAAACTGGAAAAAATGGGGTTGGGAAGTGTGGTTTTATTAAGCTTAAACATTCCAGTTTTCTGTGGCATCTTGTGACTTGTAATTCTTTTCATGCCAGATTAATTTTTAGCAGGCATTAAAAAATGGATCTCTCTTTCCTGTTCGCTTTTGTACTATTCCAGTGGGGATATAGGGTGACACTTAAAGTCCTTGCAAGCAGGAGGCCCTGCAGTGAGTTCAGCAAGGTTTCTCGTTTCATTGCGGGAGCAACACTTGGTTTAACCTATTTTCTGGACTATGTAGGAGCCTTTTTTACTGCTGTTCCATGCTAGTTCCCTGATATCCCAGCAAGAAATGAGAATAATCACTGTTACTAATTTAACAATTTTACAACAGTTATTGCAGGTGGCTAATTTCACATTTATAAAAGTTTTAGCACATACCATTTCTTCCTAGGATAGATGGCTGCCACCTTAGTCTGCCTTTGAAACTGGCCCTAAGTGGAAGTAACAGGAACCTAGTGTGCCTGTGAGGGTTTCTCCACTATTTAATGTGGTTTCGCAAGGAGACAGGCACCATGTACGTATGCCATCTGTTAGCATAGCATGGCTGGGGAGTTCTCAGTAAGACACGCAGCAGAAAAGTGACCAGAAGATAGGCAGAGGTAGCAAACAGACCGAGAAGGGGCCTAAAAAAATGAGACAACTTCCAAGTTATCCATGTTTGTCTCCACTAATAAACGGGGAGACAACCTGGCGCCTGCTCAGTCTTTGTGCTATGCTCTAGATCTAGGTAATCTTGTTTCACTGAAGTTTTTTACTCTTAGGTGGAGTGTCATAGGCACCTTTTCTCTGACCACCGTATGCCCAAGGGGGTATTGAAGCTTGCAGGTCTTTTCTGGTCAAGATGAACTCCCCACTGCACTCCTTCCAGCTTGTGCCATCCAGCAGGCTCGTTTGCTTTCTACTGGCTTTTCTGCACCTAATGGGGGCAGCTTCGACACTCCTGTCCCTAGTTCTTTGCCAGCTGTAATTGTAGCACCAATGATGACTAGATTTTATAGAATCATAGAATCATAGAATTGTTTAGGTTGGAAGGGACCTTAAAGATCACCTAGTTCCAACCCCCTGCCGTGGGCAGGGACACCTTCCACTAGACCAGGTTGTTCAAAACTCCATCCAGCCTGGCCTTGAACACCTCCAGGGATGGGGCATCCACAGCTTCTCTGGGCAACCTGTTCCGGTGCTTCACCACCCTCACAGTGAAAAATTTCTTCCTAATATCTAATCTAAATCTACCCTCTTTTGGTTTAAAATGGTTATCCCTGATCCTATTGCTACACTCCCTGATAAAAGAGTCCCTCCCCATCTTTCCTGTAGGCCCCCTTTAAGTACTGGAAGGCGGCTGTAAGGTCTCCCTGGAGCTTTCTCTTCTCCAGGCTGAACAGCCCCAACTCTCTCAGCCTCTCCTCATAGAAGAAGTGCTCCCGCCCTCAGATCATCCTCGTGGCCCTCCTCTGGACCCGCTCCAACACGTCCATGTATTTCCTGTGCTGGGGGCTCCAGAGCTGTACGCAGTACTCCAGGTGGGGTCTCACGAGAGTGGAGTAGAGGGGCAGAATCACCTCCCTTGACCTGCTGGCCACACTTCTTTTGATGCAGCCCAGGATATGGTTGGCCTTCTGGGCTGTGATCGCACATTGCTGGCTTGTGTTGAGCTTCTCATTGATCAGCACCCCCAGGTCCGTGTCCTCAGGGCTGCTCTCGATCCAGAAGAACAGTAAAGCTTGGGCTTTTCTCCTCCTTCCCTCCTGTCAAGGAATTTTTCTTCCTGCTGGAAGAAACCACTGAGGTTTTTGCTGACCAGGTGAGTGGGGATCAGTCCACAGGATATGCATCCAGAGGCAATGGAATTGACCAGCTGCTCTCTGAGGCCTAATGATAAGAGGCAGAATACATTTTAATTTGTCTGGGCAGTTTGTTGTACAGTAAATGAGGAAGGAAGTTTGGATGCAGGGTTTCCAGGTCTATTTATGAGCAAGTTCTTGTAGATTGTTTCATCTACAGAGTCTTTGCCAAGTAACTTCCCATCGCACAAGATCTGCCCTGTATAATTTAACAGCTTAACAGCCTTGTCAGAAGACTTTATTGGAGCATGAATGAACTTTGCTGCCTTTTTTTTAGAAAAAAAAAAAAAGAAAATTCTTCCTATACCCAGATTTTGGAACACGTCTGGGAAATTAGGAAAGACAAAGAGATTTTAAGGACACGCTGTCTGCCTTGTTTTTCAGAAGCATGGAAACAGAAAACATATCCTGGCAGGATCAGTTCCTACAGGTCCCAAAGCAATCTGGTGGTATTTTGGTTTTAATCTTCTGTATGCAGTTCTGACCTTCAGTGAATCGTGATCCTGTTATACCTCGCTCAGATCTTAACTAATCACATCCTATTACGGCTACTTACAAAGTTAAGTTAAGTCTATCAACAAGTCCCAAATAAACAATGTAAATCAATTTAGGCCTTGGGATTTATTTCTTTTTCTGTTTCATGATGCTTTAATGCCAGCATATTCCTTTTTGGTTGAAAACCATCCTAGAGCAGGTGTAAAGACATTTGGCAAATTCAGATGAGCATGGCCCAGCGCTGAGAGTGATGAGGACTCTCAAGCAATTCTGCTAGTGAGATGGGCAGGAGCATGGTCTGCACGTTAGGGAAGAGGGGCAAAGCAGTGTTCCTGGCAGCAGTTTGGAAGAACAAAAGCTGGAGATGGAAGAAGCTACTGAAAACATGATTTAGAGGAAGAAGCTGACTCCGAGTCACATAAATGGAAGTACCTTACCTTGTTCTGAGTTGGCATGGACCAAGTCTTAACACAGACTGGTCTCCAAGCGAGTCGTCCCCAGTTAACCCAGCCTGAAGGCAGTGCTCTGGGAGGGCAACCAGTCTGGACGGTAGGGCAGTGTAATGGGCACACTCACGGGGCCCTGGTACCACCACCTTTGGGTGAACTTTGGATGTCCTGATCTTCCTTTATAAGACCAGTGTCAAGTTATCCATAACTAATATATTTAGAGCATTTTTAATGATTAAGAAAACAGCCTGGAGTAGTTACGAAGTCTTATGCCAAAGAAGCCTTCCTTGCAAGCCAGGCATCCTTCTGTGTATCTACTACGGGCCACTGGAATCCTTCAGGTTATTTCTCCACAGTCTTTAAACTGGGCTAAATTCTGCATCCCGGCAGTGGTACCAAAATGACAGGAGCCATGGCTAGACAAGGAATTTAAAACCTGACCTGTCGTGTTGTAGAACAAAGCACTTAATTCATAATTTATAGTTACTTTCACATTCCCAGGCCCTAAATTAATACTGTAATACTTGAGTTGCAAATACTGAAGGGAGAGGTTTACTTATTTTATGAGGCTGTTTCCATTGCTGTTATTTTTAAATTCATGGAAATGTTCCTATTAGACTCTTCAGTTTTATTAAAGCTTGTTTTTGCACCACACAAACGCAGGGACACATTTAACTTGACAGTAGTATTCCTTTAACCCAGTGGATTTTTCCATCCACTTAAAAATATTTTTCTTCTGTATGTAATGCTTTATTTTGCACAAGGATGCAATTAAGACAATTTAATTCTTCAGATGTATAGCAAGGCCTCTCATTCTCTCTTAGGACAGCCAAAAGGTCTTAAAATGTTTATTCTTCTCTGGCTAATTTGGGAGCAAATGTTGTTTATTTACATCTCACTCATAGACAAGCCTGCAACTTGAGTATTGTTCAGGAGTGAGGCAACTCACTTAGCAAATTTCCCCCTCGCCTCAACTCCCATGCGCCACCAGTTTGAGTGACAATATGGGGCTTGTGCAGGGGCTCCTGTGCCCCCAGGACTGGTGCGTGGGACAGGCTGACAGTGGGGCAGCCCCCCAGCAAGGACTTGTCTCTCTTCCACAGCTTGTCACTTGTGGTGAGTGGTGTGGGCACTCCAGGCTTCGGGCTAGTGCATGGGCTCAGGGGCAAAGGTTAGCCAGCAGCAACTGTTCTCTGATGTGTTTGTGTTTCTTAACTGATGTTGAAAAAGCTTTTCTAGTGAAAATGGTATTGCTGCTATCTACTTACTTGTAGTAGTGTTTAGGAGCCCTGAGAGAGGAAAGCATAAAGGTGGCCCCTGCTGGACCTTCCACTGAAACGGATGGGTTAACTTCTGGTCCTTGGAAAAAGTAGTCCTCGATTTTCTTCCTTGGTCTGTAAAGGAAACTTTGAGATCCCATTTAACTCTCCTAAGTGATAAGTAGGCTTTATAAAAGCTGTTTTGTACTCTGGGAGTACAGGTGGACTCTTAGCATAGCAATAGGCGAGGTCTAAGAGCGCTACTTCCCACCTGTATAAAGCAGCACGGATGCTCACAAAGGAGGGATCTCCTCAGGGCAGAACCATGTCAAGGAGGCTTTACGCTGCATTGAACAGTGGCTGGAGTGTAGAGCGAAACAAAAATGCAGTCATCTTTGAGCCACTTCTCCCACATTATGTGGGGGAAATTTCCATCTTGAGTCATATGTTATGTCAGTCATTGATCTATGGAATAAAACATTTTGCAAAAGGCTGGAAAAATAAACAAAATCATATTATATTCAAAGAACATAAAAGGCATGCTCATCTGATGCTAAATGTGGTCATGCTGCCAATTTTGTTTCTTACTGGAAATAAAAACAGTCTCTGAGAGCTAATCTGTTTATAAGCTTCCATATTCTCCATAGCCATAGGCTAATGTCAAGGCACAGTAGAAGCAGAGCTGAAGTAAAAGCTTTATGTATTTGCAGTGAATATTCAAAAGCTTTGTCCAGATTTCACTAAATTAAAAGAATTTTGACTTTCAAGGTGTTTTTCTATCACCTGATAAACAGACCTAAAAATAAATCCAGTGATTTGGCTTTTTTTGGCCTTAATACAGTGTCTTTTTTAACTGATTTCCTGAGAAAAAGGGACATTTGCCGGAAACGGAAATGATCTTTCAAAATATCTTTCCACATTAAAAAAAAAAAAAAAAAAAGAAGTATGTGTTTTAGCAGAATTCACCGCTGAACCTATCATTTTAGTTGTGAAAATAGATGAATTGGCAATTTCCCTTTGAAGCTGTTGGGGAGAGCTGAATGGTCAGGAGAGCTGATAGCAGTGCAGGAAGACTCCCGGCACTCCTGCAGCAGTGACTGCACTAAAACGTCTGCACGTGTTACAGATACCATTTCTGACACTAATGTCTGGTCCAAGCCCCAACAGCAAAGAGGCAAAAAGTCTCTTATTAACTTCAATGCGCTTTGGATTAGGCCTGCTTTAATTGGAACCTGCTGAAGCATGGTACTTTTACTACCTCCCTTTGAAAAGCAGTCTTTATGGATTTGGGGCAATAAAAAGGAAAGGGTTTTTTGTGGGTGTAGTAAGCACTCTAGGTTATGGGGTCCTCTTTTCACTGCCTCAAGTGCTACTTTGGACTATTCAGTTCAAAGTAAGCGTCATGAGAAAGGAAAAAGAACAGAGGAGGGGAGCCATTCAGCAAAGGATATCGGTGTGTTTCCAAAACCGAGAACGTTTTGAGTTCTGGAATGTGAATAATCCCCTAAGAGGTGGGATTTGATGGCTCAGGAGATTGTTAATAGATTCATGGTGTTTTCCACCTCGAGATCAAGGATACAAGCCCACATTGACCTAAAAGAAATCCAGCCTAGTGGCAGTCTGTGCAAAATGAACTGTGCATTTTCTTTCTTTAGGACTTTCATTTCTGACCTACGCAGCACCAGCCTTTGCTATCGGACTTAGAAAACGGCATAGAGGACTAAATGAGCCAAGTACGTGAACTGCCCTCTGCCCAGAAGAGGGGCAAACCCATTAGATCCTGGGAGGGCAAAGTGGGCAACGTGAATTGCCACGGCCCGTGTTAATGTTCACAAGGTGCATGCAGAGAGGCCATCAGCTTTCTGAGATGTCACCCAGACCTCCTCCACACCGACTGCAAGCTCATTCACAGAGAGAGGACACACACAGACCTCCTTAACAACTCCTTGCCACGTACGGTCAAAGGCTGTTTTCACTTGCTGGCTAGATATTACTCTTCTGTGCGTGCTGTCATAGCCCTTCCTGAAGAATGTGTATCCAGGCATAATATTTAACTGCCCAAAGTCCTGTTTCTGCATGACGGAGTCTCCACGAACAGGTTCAGGGCAGGGTTAGGACACCTTAGCTGGGAGCACTGCTCATGTGCAGATTCCATCAGCAATGTTTCTAAGTTGAAGACACATTTCAAGAATCAGGGTTATTTTCTGCTTAACAAGGCCTTTTTGGTTTGGGGTTTTGTTTTGTTTGGGGTTTTTTGTTTGTTTGTTTTTGGTGTTTTTTTTTTCTTTTTTCTGAAATTCAGCACTTGCTTCCTGGTTTGATTTCTGTGCTGGTACAGTGAGTTTTTCCCCGTCATCTGGATGCTTGCACTTGGCCATTCTGCAGCTGTATGTCAGCCTGCCCCATGGCATGCAGCTCAGGCATAGGCTTCAAAATTAGCCATTCTGACTTTCAAAATATGCAAACTCTTGTAGCACCTGGGACACCTGCATGTTGCTGTTCACTGTGGTTTCAATCATTGGCTATTTTATTTTCCTTGACTCCAATCTTCTGTCTTTGCACCGTTAATTTTGGATTATCCTGAAGGGAATCATTGCAAACTAGAGTGGGGGTATTATTTTGTGCACACGCTGAACGCTGTTCCCTGAGAAGCAGACAGACGGAGACTGTTACACTCCTTTGGTGTTAATTTTGATTTTTTAGTGATACTTTCTCTGCCAGGAGGGCGATGCTTCCCAGCTCACAACCCTGTGAAGTCCGGGAGGGGCTGGGAGTGTTCCCACTCGGCTCAGGCTGGTTGGGACAAGCCCACAACCATATTCGCCTTTGTCGCACCTTAACAGCAATGGTGCTGGGGACGCATAGCACCATCATTGCCATTGAAAGCCCAATCAGCACCCAACAGCCCTGTAAAAAAAAAGGATATAAAGACATACTAGCAGGAACATATAACTTTCAATTCTCGCAGCAGGCAGACCTCAGTGATACCACCTTTTATGAGGTAATTTTATTTTTTATGGACACTTTTGCAAGGCTTTATTTAAATAAGAAAGCAATTGAATAACTAGAGCATGTGGAGACTCCTGATAAGGATCCGTCTTTCAGGTTATTAAACAAACTGCATAGCAAGTGCTCAATTATTCTTCAAAATGCTTAAGCAACACCTTTTGTTCAGATTCCCATCTAGAATTACCTCCCAGTAAGTTGCCTCCCAGTAATTTCCAAGAAGCAGTGTGCGATCAGCACACACCCCTGTTCTGGATAATAAAGACTTCTGAGAAAAATCTCAGCATTAACAAACAAGCCACGTAGGGACCTGGAAAATCAAGCCTTCTGAAGGAATTTCACTTGCCTTGCGCTGGGCTCGCTGTGCCATCAGGTCTGATGTCTGCATGTGAAATGAGCCTCAATAATTACATATTCTTCCTCTCCATTGCTGGTCCTGACTTTGCAACATTTGAGAAACCACTTCAGGCTGTGACTTGTAGAGCGATGCAGACTTCTGATGAGCAGAGTTTGACAAAGGTATAGCGAGCCTGAGATTATTTACTTAATGCACGCTTGGGGTTTGCTGTCTGAGCAAGTGGCCGTCGCGTAGCGAGCAGGGTGGAGCACTGAAACCTCGGCAGAGCAGAGAGAGCTCTGAGGAGCATGAGCATGCTTCTCGGCCATGGTGCACAGCATGTCAACACGGGCCTTGAAGAGGTGACCAGACATTTTCCTCCTTGTGATATACATAGGTTTTCTCACCCAGCACCAAGTATTTGGGTCCCACTGAACTCTGAAAAAAAAAAACCCAACACAAACTCTGAAACTAGCTATCTAAGGCAAGAGTCACATCATAGATGCAGGCAAAGATCTGAAGAAAACCAGACTGGAAACAAAGCCCTGAGTCTGGCTGTGAATTTGAGGATGGTGATTTTTCTGTTTCAGCAGGCTCTGTGTCACGGGCTGCCAGCTTCTCCACTTCCATATCAGCTTGGGGCTCTGGTGAGTCAGCCCCTGGGCACCTGGTAAAGATGGGGAATAGCAAACAGGTCAGCGAGGGACATGTATGCGTGAGCATGTAGAGGACAAGAATAAAGGGATCGGGAGAGGAGGGAATGAATTTGGGAGCTCCGGGAAGGCTCGCTCCCAGCATTGGCCTGTCCCCAGCAATGCTCCAGGTCCCTGCCTGCAGGCTCCTCGTCCGTGCCACGAGGTCACACACCAGGAGATGTGTCCTCTGACGCCAGCAGATGCCACAGCAGATAGGATTTTTCTTTCTTTTTTTTTTTTTTTATTTTCCCAGGCAGACATAACTGACTCATCAGATTTCACCCTGAAATCCAGCTGGCGGGCTGGCTCCAGGTTTAACATGCTTTCCTAGAAGGGACATTGCTCACAGGGCACGCAGCTGCGATTTCCAAAAGCTAATCCCATGAGGCGTGCATCTTGGCAAGGTGACAAGCCACGAGCGACTGAAGCAAAGTCGTCACCCAAAAGAAGCGCCAGCAGGCACCTGGCCAAGCATGGCTGACAGCAAACACTTCTGGCCATGGCTGCTGCCCCCCCAGCCCCACCAGAGGGGCGCGTGGCCACCACTGCCTCCCCACACAGGGGACGGGAGCGCTGGGCCAACTTTGCGACATGCGCCATGCCAGGCTGGATGATGAACCTATCCACGGTGTCCTGCTGGCTGTTGGGCCTCAGTTTTTGGACGTTTTTAATCACCCGAGCCATTGGGTGTAGCTTTGGTGGAGCTGGAGAGCATCACAAGAAGGCCAGGCTCCATCAGCTGGAGAAACCTGTCTGCTGCTGCTCTGAGGCTGGAAGGGGTTTGCCTGGCTCTGGTGTGAGGCTGTGAGTCAATACATAGCCTTTCTTCAACAAACCGGCAACTGAAATATCTGCTTCCTTGGGAACCAAAATAAGTCAACAGAAGCATCAGCTGCTTCAGAACCTCTCTCAAGTGTCTTGTCTCAGAAATGCAAGTTTGTTCTCTTAAGTGTTATAAATAAAGCACTGTGAGCATGGAGAGGAGGAATGGGTGAGTGCCAGCCCAACATGGAGACCCGTGCTCCTGCCTGCTCCTCAGGGTGTCCCTTTGCTGTACACCCGGTGTGGGCCCGACCCGCGCTCTGCCTCCCCCACCATGGACATTCTCAGCAGGGGCCTGCATGGACCCTCAGGGTGGACCACGGTGGCACGTTTCAGTCTGTCTTGCTCCTTCTCACCATCCTTCCCGTGCAGAGACCTCCCTGCCAGAGAGCAAAGGCCTGCACGATGCCATTGGCCTGCCCGCCCCCATTTCCCATCCACTCCATTGGGATGCACTGGGCACAGGAGTCATCTGGGTGCCTTCCTAAGTAGGACTCAAAGGTGGCCTGCACAATCAGTCTGTTCTTAACGACACGGTCTGTTCTTAACGACACGGTGGCTGGGTGCTCTGTGCAAGTGCCCTGTAGCACACAGGAGCGATACTCTGTACCCGGGTGGCAGTGTGGGCATGGCCAGAGCGACCGCGTCCCCCCATCCCCCCACAGCGTACGATGAGTCTGGCCCGAGTTATCCATGCAGTGGTAAATGCCACTTCCCCTGGCAAACAGCGGTGTTTTTCATTAAAAAGCCAGCGTTTCTCAACTAGGGCCATTGTGTTCCTGTGTACTTGAGCATGTTGGCAAACGCTTATGTTTTTTAAGGGCCATTACAGCAACAAAGTAGGAGTGCTGCACAAAAGTAAGCCAGAAGTGTAGCCCATCAGAAGCAGCATTGAAGGGCTGCCACGTTCGCTGCTGTGAACTCTCCTGGGAACATAAGCTTGGTAAGACAATGAGGAAAAGATGAACAGCAGCATTTGACAGTGGCTATAACTAACATCGTAGGAAAAATCCAGGCCTAGTGTATAAGAGATGATCATATGGCATAACAGAATTGCTCATCTGTTAAGCATTACTAAATGCTTACTATACTAAGCATTGCCGATCTCCAGGAAATGTACCTAGGTGAAGCTGAAGATTTTTAAATCTAAAACTGATGGCATAAATCAAACCCTTCTTAGGCTCCTGCAATAAGAAGAGAAAAGGAAATTGCTTTTCAGCCCAGAAAGCATGCTCCTGGTAGCTGATAAACTGGCTGTGACTCCCCACAGAAGGCACAATGAATAGTGAGAGAGCAAATATCAGAACTATAATGAGCCTCCAAAGGGATACAGGGAGTGGCAGCAGCTGCTGCCAGAGGAATCTGGGGCCGCAGAAGATCCCTTTGGGAGGGAGGGCAGTGGGTGGAAGGGGGAACTGCACCCTAAAGCTAAGGGACTGTAAGGTGCCCGAAGTGGAGCTGCTTAGCATCCAGAGGCTTTCCTGTGTCACTTTAACTGCTTAACCCTGGAGCCAGAAAAGATATCTGAGGAAAAGTGAAAGCACCAATGCATTTGCACCATGCCAGCCAAAAGATGAGCTGAGGCCTTACTGAGGTCGTGGATGAGGGTGTGATCCTGAAGCAAAGTAAACCTGTGAGATGGGGACCTGACTTGATCCCCTCTAGCTTCCACCTGGCCAACCATTTAGTGTTGAAAAGCCAGAGAAGGATCCATCTAACTTTAGACATCTACCAGAGAGACACCTACATCAGAGCTGATCCCTGCACATCCTTTTATAGTCAAGGGAGAGAAGCAGGCACCTTTTGGGTGCAATTCATCTACCTTTCCACATGTTTTTGCTAGGATGAGATGAACTCACACCCCATTGACTATAATGGATGCCTAGTTCAGCTATAGGTATGCACATTAACTGAGATGAATCCCACCCCTCATGTCAGATTAAGTGAACCCCACTACAAAGTCCTGATTTTTTGAGACCATGTGCTCCATCAGGAACTTGATGGTTCTGGCTGCCAACCTGGATAGCCCCTGTGGTACCACTGCCACCATGCCAGCTGTTGGAGGTCCTGACAACATGAATTTCAGGGAGGCCGTTCAGGGGGTAATAAATGGCTCATGTATCCAATAAAAGGAAATTGAAACTTGGTAGACGAGCTTCCCTGGAAAAAGACCTACTCAGTTTGTATAAACAGTTCACACACAGAAAGAGGGATTCTGGAACAAAACACAGCCTTGTAATCCAGTTCTAGTCCTAGCTGTGTATAAACACAGAGTCAATCTCGGCTACAAAAATAGATATATCGGAGGAAGCCAATAAAGACAAGGCTGCCTAACAAAGGTGATAAGCTACCAAGCAGTAGATTGTATATGTTACCTTTACCAAGATACATCATTGTCTGCTTTGTGAAGCACCAGAGCAAAAATGTTCCATTTTGTGCTTTGTGAGAAGTTTGGTGGTTTGGGGTTTTTTTGTTGTTTGGTGTTTTTTTTTTTTTCCTCTTTCTTGCTAGAATTTTAAAAGCTTGAATTTGGAATAGTCTTGCATTTCCTCATGTCTATGTGTCTCACCTCAGTGCCATTAAAAGTCATGACACGTAATAGAGAAACAGCTGTGCAGGAAACTTCAGGCATCTGTTTAATATTAATTGCATGTATTCCTAAAAAGTCATAGCATGTTTTTAAAATTTCACTGCACATCTGGTGCGTCACTGCTTAGAGGGTTTTTTTAATAGTTTTTATCTGTGAGTCACTGAGAATTATCAGCCACAAGCCGGCCAGACAGTGGGGTGATACACAGGCAAGTAAAATGGAAGAAACCTTTCTAAATAGCTTCTAAAAAACCACAGCTCTGAAAAAAAATGACAAAGCAACACTGACTGTTAGCTGCCTGTCAGCAAACACTGAGCTATAGGGAATCTAGGTTTAGGGAAGGAGAGCAAATTCTATTAAGAAACACTGTATGATTTAAAAGATGTGTCTTCTGTGTGAATCCTGTCCCAAACCGTAAGCTTAGGATTTCTTTCTCAGCCAGAGGAGGATGAGTTCTTCCTCAGCCACTCAAAAACCCACAACTTGTCCCCTTCTGCTATACCTCTTCCCCACTTCTACCCCAGCTTACTTGCATTTAGCCATAAACTGCTTTTCCTGCAGGCTTGGCAAGTCTCATGTTGAAGAAAGTGGTCTCCTGAAGATACGGTGAAAGGTGTGTTCTTCAGCCTGACACAGCCTTGCAAAGCCTCCAGTTCCAGGTGGTCCTCCCCGCTGCTCTGCCCTGTGTTAGCCCAGGGGACCACAGAGCCGCAGCATCCCCAGGGAAGGCACAGCAGCTGGTCCCACTGGCATCCATGAGCTTCTGAAAATTATGCAAAGTCTCTGAGAAGCTTTTTCTGAATGAATGCTGGATAAAGGATTTTTGCATATTTTTCTGTATGTCCACTCACCAGGAGGCAAGGACCCCCAAAAGTGTCACTACAAGCGACTCCTTTTTTATTTTAGAGGTCTTTTTTCAAGAACTCGTCTTGTATACTGCTCATGACAGGGTGTTTCCCACTGTCTGCTGTTTGAAATATTTGCTGAGTGGTGACAACCGGTAATTAAGTCAGTAACAAATGATGATTTGAGATGTTTATTAATGCATAAAAAAAGGACTAGAAGACATTGATTTGGAAAAACACAGCTTTGTCAATGTTACAGAGCAGGTGCATCCTGCAGCGAGCTCAATTTAGAGAAATATGGGAGTAGGTCTACGGTGTGTGCATGCCTGTGGTTATCTGCAGCAAATGAGAGGACCCACAGGGGCTGGGGCAAGGGCAGGAGGGAGGGAAGCCACGGGCACGGCTCTCATCCCAACGTGCTGCAGCAGGCACTCACACCCATGTGTAAGAGGGCGTCTATGGGAGAAGCATTCCTCGGTCCCACGCATTGGAAGTAGAGAGTAAAGCCGAAAGAGTAAAGGTGCGTTGCTGTTGTCTACTTAGAAGGGTTACAACTTTCTCCCTTTGAAAGAGTTTCTCTAAAATCAACCTTTTATTTGATACCTTCCCCCAGCTCTGAGGGGAGTCTTCATTTTGAGCTACCCTTCACTGTTTGTTCCTGTGTTTGTAATGGGGTAAACAGCCTTGAGTGCCATCGTCCTCTTTGGGGGGAGCTTCTAGTTTGGAGTTGGTGGCCTAGGTGCCCCAGCAGCTGTGAGCTCAGTGTAGCCCCCTTCACGTCTCTCTGCTCACTGGTAAACAGGGGTGGTGGTTTTACCCTCTCCTTGAAAATTGCTTTCCCTTTTTCAAACCGGGAAGACTTGCAACATCCAAGAGCGAGTGGGAAGGTGTGAAGTGGGTGTGCTCCACAGGTGCAGGGACCAAGTGGCCATTGCGTGAACACCTCTGTTTGCATTGCTAGCACAAGGAGTACCTCCCAGTCCGCATTTTTCCTGTCTTAAAATCTGTGGCTCTCTATTAAAACCTATTATACCTCTATGCTAAACAAGTTTTAGCAACCCACAGACAAGATGAGCTCCGGGCCTCTGGGAATCAGGGAAGCGGCAATAAGGGGGAACTCAAGAGCAGCGCAATGTATCCACAATTTGAGAGGCGAAAAGGGAAGGCTTCTCTGAACCTCTGCCTGGGGACCCAGCGGGTGCCAGCTCTGGCAACCGTTTGAGCCGAGTGTGTTTGGTCTTGATGTTTTTACAGATATGGATGAAATTTAATTCCTGGCAGACAGCAAGTACATTATTTGTGGATAGAGTCGAAGGGGGACAACACAGAACCTGCAGAGCATTATTTAAAAAGAATTTTAGTGAACAGCTGCATTCATAGGCTGCACAAGAGAAAGAAAGCTCATGGGACTCAAGGCAGAGACAGTATTTAACCTGCGGAATTGCCACAGCCTAAACACAGAGGCAAGGGTGGCTTTTTGCGCTGCATCTCAGCTAAGCACCTCGGTTGTCCCTCTTGGCCCTTATGGACTTCACATCGCTGGGGAGGGATGTGAAGACAAGCCCTCTCCTGGGACAGGGGCAGGGAGTATTACGTGGCTGCTGCTGGTGGTATCAGCATATACCTGCTCAGCTGTGCTGATACAGAATCCAGCAAAGATCCTTTAACATGATAAGGAGCTATCTAGGCCAAAATTAAACCCAGCCAGCCATGCTAGATCTCTCTGAACACGGGAGAAAATCCCTGTTGTGGGCAGAAGGGCAAGCCTGACCCTGGAGCTAAGATGTGGGGGGGTGGGGACCCGAGCTCGTCTCTGCAGCCAGGCTGGGGTGGGACACTGCAAAGCCAGGCTTTGGCACTTTGTGGGGAGCAAACTTGCGTGGTTTTCTAAAATGGAGCAACTTTCCTCCCTGGCTGGTGCCCTGAGGGCACAACCCCTGGCACTCTCTGCATGCCGAGGCTGGTAAACAGACACCGGGGAGGCTGGATGGCTGCCCTTGCTCACAGACCCTCCCTGCTGCTGCCGGCGGGGCTGTTCCGGCACATGGCAGCACTTCTTTGCCCTGGGTGGGAATGCCAACGAGACATCCTGACCTGCCCTGGCTCAGGCTGGGCTGGGATCACTGTCCAAGACCTTTTCCTCGGTTTGCAAGGGGTGCCAGGATCCGCCCCAAAATCAGCGAAGGAAAAAGATCTCGCCAGGGCAATTACAACCAGGAACAGGTTAAAGGCAGGAGAAGCGCCGAAGAAACCACCCAACATGGATCTTCGGGTGTTTTTTCCTTGCCGGCGTGCCTCACCTTAAAGCAACTTTCTCCTAGCATGACTTCACCCGGCGCTTCTCTGCTGCTGGCAAACAGCAACACGCTGCAAAAGCTCAAAGCCTGTCTCTGTCTGAGGGACGGCCGGGGACAAGCATGGTCGGACACCCCCACATCGCAACACTCCTGGTCGCCACGTGCCCTTGTGTGTGTGTGTACACACACAGGATTTCCACTGCACCGGTGTGTGTGTGCACGCAAAGGGGCAGAGCTGTAAATTACAGTCTGGGGCCGTTCGCCTTCACGCAGCAATTGTTCTGGCAGCGCAGGACAACCGCGGCAGTGCTGCCAGGAGGGAAATGCAGCTTGCAGCACGCACCGAATCCTGCGGGCCGCTTGGGTGCCGAGCGGGCTGGGTGCGGGGCCGGTGCACCCCTGAAGCCGGGTCTCGGGGGGATGCCAAGGCGGCAGGAGGCGGGAGGCGGGGGACGAGGGGGGAGGCAGGCACTGTGCGAAGGCGACCGCCAAGCCGTCGCAAGAGAGGGAGCGAGCGAGCAGCGCACGGCGCGCAGAACAAGATCTGTTCAATTCCATCAGTCAGCACTCTCTTCCAGAAGATGACCTATTGAACATTTCCAGGAATAGCTGTGCCAAGCCTGTCGACTGTTTCTTGGAAATACACTCAAGAAAAATGGCTTCCTTCCAGTAGGGATCTGCAGAAAGCCTGGACTGGATCACAGCTGCAGTCAGACGCTGCGGTGATGATGCTGTCACAGCAGCTCTTTCGGGAGCGGGCGGAGGGGCTGCCTTTTCTCCCCCTTCTCCTCCTCCTTTCACGTCAGATGGGAACGATGGGGAGGGAAGGGGTGGTTTGTTGGGTTTTGGTGGTTTTTTTTTTTTGCAGATAGTCTTGGCTCACTAGTATATTTATCCTTACTTGCGGTCTCCAGCAGTAAGCAGATAGGAAAACCTGCAGTGCTGCACGCGACTGGGCTGTCAGCCCTGCACACAACCTACCTGGGCTATTCCATAGGCAATCGCTAGCATCAGCTGCCAGTCCGGCACAAGCCCCCGCAACCATGACTCGCTCCCAAGGTGGTATTCTTGGTATTCCCTTATCGCTTTATTGCTGGAATTAACACGATAACCTGATGTTATTGCTGTGGTTCTGAGGTTTCACTCCTTGTGTGGGTGGTAGGGTGGGGAGCAGGGTTGACATGTGCCCTGGGAAGGTCCTGTCGTGGTGGCCCTGTCCCAGCTGGAGGGTCCCACTGGCTCCTATCGACCAACAGGGAGAGGGGTTGCAAGTTGCAGGCGATGGGGGGTACCTGCTGGGGCCTGTCCCCACAGCACACACCGTGACCTGCACCCCTGCCGTTGCCAAACCCACCCCTCTTTTGCCAGCTGGAACCAGCGACGTACAAACCAGGGTCACATGCCACTGACCAGAGTCAAAATTTAAGGTAATTTTCTTGCATTTAAATGTCACAACGTGGTACCGGTGCAGCAGATGGCTTTTGCAAAGTCAGGGTTCGAGTCCGTCTTCATGTCTCACTGGTCACTTTCCACCGTCGTCCTCTGACATGCATCTGGATGAACAAAACCCGATGGAAATGAACATTTCCTCAGCGCTGGGTGAAACCAGGCAGATGCTGCTCTGCCGTGTGAGAGAGATCGTAGAGGTGCCTTTTGGAGTTGCTCTGGATCGACTCCAGATCTGGATTTGCTGTGGGTCCTTTCTGACGGGTTACAAATAAACCAAAGTAATGGGATCTGGCATGGCTTGGCAGACTGTTAATAGGATATAGAGTCTTTCATTTCTGGGCCATTAATTCAAACCAGCCCAGATCAGTAGTGGCCACATTTTGTTGCAGTCTAATAGCTGTATAATAACCTCTCTGAACAGAATTAGGGAGTCCATCACCACAATTTATTTTAATTATAATAACTTTTGTTGGCTCTCTCAGAAAAGAAACCCGGGACGGAATATGCCCCAAAGCGGGGGCTCCCCGGAAAAACACGGGCAGGTGGTAGCTCTTTTTTCAGCAGCTAAGTGCAGCTCCTGGGGCTGTTCCTCTGTCGCTGTTTACAAGGCGAAGTTCCCCGGCATGCAGAGAGACCACCTGAGCAGTAAGCATCTTTGCAGCTATTAAAAACTGGGCTCCAGATGTAGCCTCCAGCTTAGAAAGTCCCCGCAGCCCATGCTTGACTGTTGGAAGTGTAGGATAGGTCTATATTTGCTTGCTTGCTTATATTCTTTCCAAAGCATCTGTTACTGGCAACTCTTCAAGTTAGGACACCAGGCTGGCCGAGTCTGTGTTTGACCTAACAAGGATCTTTTTTTTTTTTTTTTTTTTTTAACATTCTAATATTCTGAAACCCTCAAAGGGGACGTTAATGGTATGCAGTGCACTTGTCTAGGATCTATGCACACTTTTACCCCTAAATTCACACATGCACTTGTATATGTTCACGCACATCCAATGTTTGTCTGCATTTTTGGAATGGCCCAGTAATTAAAAAAACCTTTGAATGATTTATAATTCCTTTGTGAGGAAGGAGAGCTGTACTGCTTTTTTTTCTCTTTCTCTGTCAAATCCAGTTAGCTGGCAACCATCTCATTTCAAAAATTAACTAAAATAAGCTTTCTGTTTTCCTGGGAGGAATATTTTCATGTTTCTTTCTGGGTGTGGTCAGAATTTTTGGCAGCACTTTGCTGAACTGAAGCGTGTGTCTGACTAATGCAGCAAACAGGCTAGTACACCATGCCGTTTGCTGAGATTATTCACTTCATACCATCCGATCACATCATTTGTAATTTGTTGCAGTGATTCCAAAGAGCGCCGGAGCTTGATGCTAAGTCCACTTTACATGTAGGCACTTTCAACATAAGGCAGAGGGGTCTGGGAGGGGAGGGAGGAACGCTATGAAACTCATGGATATGATAGGGGTGGTGGAAAAGGCCACCACCTGAGTGTCAGCGGTCTATAAAGGAATTTATCTACAAGGACAGCTTTTCATCAATGGGTTGTCTGCAGCAGAGTCATTTGTCACAGCTGACAGTTTTCACTTGATTGCATCACTAGCTGTGCCACTCTGATTCTGTTTTTTTTTTTTTAAAGCATTATTATTAAATATATCATTCTTTTAAAAGAGGGGCTGAGGTCCTTTCTTTACTAGACAAACGAACAGAACCATGAGCATCTCGTGGCTGACTTGCCGGTGTCCTTCTCACAGAATGGCCAGGGTTGGAAGGGACCTCAGGAGATCGTCTAGTCCAACCCCCCGGCCCAAGCAGGGTCACCTACAGCAGGTTGCGCAGGATGGCATCCAGGCAGGTTTTGAATGTCTCCAGAGTGGGAGACTCCACAACCTCTCTGGGCAGCCTGTTCCAGTGCTCTGCCACCCTCCAAGTAAAGAAGTTCCTCCTCATGTTAAGATGGAACTTCCTATATTCAAGTTTGTGCCCGTTACCTCTTGTCCTTCTGGGCAACTCTAACTCACCCACCACAGTGTCTGCTAGCAAGGGTTGCATTTAGCACTTTTTCTTCTAGTTTTCCTGGTGAGGAGGCTTCCTTGTGGGTGTTAGTTTGCACCATTATATTTGAGTGGTCTCCAAGTCTTGCTCCCACCCCTTCCCCTGTGTTGCCCTGCCTATCCATTGTGGATCCAGCCTTGAGCTTTAGCACCTGCAAGTGAGAATCAAGGAGCGGAAACGTGACGGAAGAGCAGGAGTTAGATCCTGGGGACCCTCTTTTGAACACAGGAAGATTTTGAACCCTCTTGTTCCCCACAGGGCTCCATTCTCATAGTATTAGCAATACAATGGTGTTAATGAACTGCCTTGAGGCATAGGGGACTGTAGTTTTGAAAGCCAACTTCCCCAGATAGACAAGAGACACTCAGAAATTATTTGTTATGTGCAAGTTGTTTAAACTGGACACAGAATAAAGCAGATCAATTGCAAACACTTCAAGCACTGAGTGGTCAAGATGCCATTGGAGTAGCAACTCCAGATATTATTTGGATAATACAGAGGTTTACATGTGGCACTATGAATTGGGATAAATTTTGGAAGAGCATAATCAGGAGCTTAGAGGAGTTTGGAAACCAGTGGTAGTAAACAAAGTAAACAACTGGAAACCTAAGTGCCTATCAAAGCATGAGTGCTGCAAGGTATATAGATAGATCTTAGCTCTATTAAGACAATCATCAACATTCCTGTGCCAGTGACAAATGGAAATAAGCCTTTCAATGGGCAAAAACTTAATGGGGTTTGCAAAGCTATTGCAATTTATTGTGGAGGCTGCCATTATTTGCCACAGTCATGAGTATGAAATTAAGCTATTCTAGGAAACTTTCCTGAACAATAACAGCACAATTCTCTTGCAAAAGCATGATCAAAGTAGACAAGTAGCTTAACTCATGAGTATATGAAGAATCCTGTGCTCATTTTGGGGAAGACTATGCTGATTAAAACTGCCCCCACCCCCTTTCGCTACCACTGAAAGGAGCTGCAGACAGCTGTTGGGTGCACGTGGTGTACTGGATCGTGTAGGGCAGGAGTACGGGTGCCTTAAGGCTGAGGCTGGGGATTGTGCTGGAGCATGGGCCTCGCCTTGGGACAGCCCCACTCCATGTCTCTCCACAGTTCTCCAGGGCAGGTGTGGCGGAGGAGGCTGTGTCTGGCCCAGGCATAGGTCCAAGCTGGGCAGAATAGCAGCCCTGCACTGGGCATGTTTGAGGCGTCTCTGAGCAGAGCAGCATGAAGCAGAAGGTAGTTGTGAGAGTTGCACACAGAGATCGTGAGATGTGACTGCTCAGATACAGCTGGAGAAAGGCTGAGACTGGACTGATGAAAATCAGCATTGGTGGCTGCCTGCCATTGTGCTTCCCAATTCTTTCAGCAGCCATTTCCTAAGGGTACAGGAAGATCCGCAGTCCAGGACTCTCCAGGTTTTGGTCCGGCTTAGATTTAACCCAATGAGATTGTAAGTGGGAAAAGTCTCGAGACAACCCTTGGGCTAATTTCTGAAGCAACCAGCAAGAAAGCTAATTGTACTGACCTTGGTGACAGCGTTGGTAATTTGATCGCTTATTCCCTGAGAACTGCACTGAGATCAGCAACTCACGTCCCGTGGGTGGTGAAACAGCCATCCTGGGAGACAAACTTTTGGTCACCACCAACAAATCCTGGCTTTCAGTCTTCAATTCTGCCATCTGGTGATGTGACGTTGCCAAATCCTCATGGGCGCCATGGGATTGCTCTGTACACAGTCAAAATAATGCGTAGGCATATCTAGCTAGGTCAAGAGAGGCAACCCACAAAGTGTAATAGTCATGTCCCAAGCCTTTCTCTTGACTGTACAACCCATTACCCTTAGCATATTGATCAATCCCCATTTAGGAAAGATGTAATATGGATGTCTTCCACATTTTGTGCCAGCTCTTGTGCAAAACAGCTATTGCGTATCTCTGAAAAGATAGTGCGTTTTAAGTGGAGGTAGGAGTGCTCGATGAGTTCCAACGCACTTTGAGATCCTCCACTGTGTATACTACAAAAATGGACTGTATCATTATTATTTGAGCACAGATGTGAATATTGTTCCCATGTACAAGTCTGCTGGGTTAGCCATTTTGATTTTCCCCATCATTTAAAGGAGGAGACTAATTCCTTTATTCTGCCTACACCCCTGACTGGAATTCAAACCTTTATCAGAGTCTTCCTTGCAGAAAACCACAAATGCTCCATTGCTAATTCTTTGCAAATGAAACCAAGCTCTTTATTTCATTTTATGTCTAGCAGTGAGCTCTTTTGTAGACTGATTTCCTAAAATAAATTCATTTATGGAACTGTGCTGTCCCTATGTGTCTCTCAGCCCCTTCTTCATAGATTTCACTAGGTTGACTAGATTCCGCCATATTTGACAGTGAGGTAGATCCTGCAAGTCTTGGGATAACAGGCAGCTGTGGAGAGGAGGAAGATGCAAATTCATGGCCTTTCTGAGAGGAAAGCTTCTATACAGTGGATTAATTATTTTAGCTAACATTTATAGCTTTATACAGCATAGTACGTGCTGACTTCTGTCCAGGTTGCAACTGAGGAACATTGAAAACAGTTGATACAGAGAGGGAACAAGGGTGTGAGGGGAGCAAGGAACCTAGGAGATGCTGGAGGAATTGAAAATCTTGTAGCAGGGGGTAGTCATTGGAGCTCAAAGTTGGGAAGTAGATTTGCTGTGGCACAAGGGGACAAAGGTTGAGGAAGGAAGGGACAGAGAATGCAAATCCCCAAGGAAGCTGCATGTCTTCCACTCTGCTGCACCTAGAACAAAGCGTGCCTCTAACACCCTTTACACTGATCTTTCACTCCTCATCTCTTCACCACCAAGCAGCAACTGCCCATAGGCCCTGCCATTGACTCAGAGGACTATCTATTCACCTCCTGTTAGCACAATTTGCTATTTTTAAGATGCCTCTGCCTAGCTACCATTGACAGCAAATCACCTGTACACCCTATCCTGTGGTGGTATATTATTTTACCCTTCTTCATGCAGAGTGTCATTTTACCCTTCTTCATGCAGAGTCCTCAAGGTCCACACGCCTGAAAGAGATCCTCTTTGTGCACTCCAGAAGTTTTCTTTGCTTCTATTAAAGAAGGCACCTCTCTCTGCAGTGCTGCTGCTCTCTGGGCCATCACGGTTATGTCTACACCACCTGGTGCGAACTGCTGTAGGGCTGCTCTCAAGACCAGACTTGCCTACACTTCATGTGAGCCAGCAAGAACAGCAGCAGGTGTGGCCAGGGCTCCTTCTCCGAAACACTCCTGCCTGTGTGGCGGGGCAGAGGGGCAAGACCAGGGTAGCTCCAACCGATGCCCCTTTGGAAACCTGGCTCTGGCCTGAGAGCTAATCCACTAAACAGCTCCTGTTCCAAGTGCCCTTTACTGTTCCTGGTAAGGAAGTGCCCTAATTAAAATCCCATAGTTTAGTCTGGTAGGCTGCTTTTTAAAGTAGTAGCCACTTAATTCAAGCTTCCTAATCAAATAATGCTTGGGTCCAAGGCGCTGCTAGAACACACTGGGTTGACGTAAGAGCCAAGAACTGCAGTGCAAATGGCAACCTCATGCCTGTTCGTGTAACAAGGGCTCATTCTTATCTTCCCGATTTCCTTTCTTTTTCTGCTTTTGTTTTGTGGTCAGCTTGAAGTGTAATTTTGAAACTCAGTTGTCTTCTGGTGCACTCACATAAGAATTTTCTGTTTGAAGTGTCTTAGAAAGAATTGCAGACATGTGCTAATAATAAAAATGTGGGTTGTTTTTTTTTTAAAAAAAAAAACAAGCTTGGCCTAAAACAAGAGAGATTTGAAGGCTGCCAACAAGAACAAAAAGTGCTTCAGACCTGAGGCTCCCATCAATGTTTGCCGACTCACGTCTGACTAGGTCTGAGTCTGGAATCAGAACTTGATCACACAGGATGCTTCAGGGTAAAACCCTGGGCAATGGCTTCGAGCTTTTCACTGCTTTATAGCCCTTGGTGTTTTGGAGCAGCGTAAGGGCCTGAGTGGATGCTGTGATGTGATGGCTCACCCTGGCAGCTTGCCTACCCTCTGCACAAGGTGGCTGTGGGCAGTGCTGGAGCAAGGCAGGTGGCATGGGGATCATGTCCTGCTGGGGACCCCAGCACTGAGCACCCATCCAGGCACGCGGCTGGGGGCTGGAGCCCCTCTGCCTGCCTCCACCATCCCCTGCTTGACACAGAAGATGCTGCACTGAGATGGCTGCTGGAAGCAACTCCTGAGCCTCCTGAAGCTGCTGCTGCCTGCTTTTTGGAGGAATGCATTACCAGAATGACTTGCTTGTGAAATTATATTATTGGGAGTGGTGTGCATATGCACACATCGTACCACAAATGGGCACAGAAAATCAGACACCCTATCTGAAAAATACGTGGGTTTTTTTCTATTTTTCCATCCCTTGAGATTTTAATGTTTTGTGGCCCAAGTTGGTGGCACCTTCCCATTTCAAATTATTGACAGCCAAAATACCTGTTCCTCCCCCTCTTTTAGGCTCAAGTCCCCACCAACAGGTGTCTTGTGTTTCTCTCTTCCATTGCTGACACTGGTTGAGTTGCTGCTTACTTATTCTGGAATTACAAAATCCGTACTTTTACTCACTGAAGCAGGTACCTAGCACAGTAAACACAGCACAATGAAGTCTTTCTTTGCTTTGTCATGGATAAAGAGAAATTAAAACAAGATAGACAGAGACAACACACGAGGCAAAGTCAATAACTGCTCCCTTAGCAAACAAGACACACATAGGGAGAAGGTAGGAAGTTTTCACACTCTGCTCAGATGGCTCTCTGTGTCTCACTTGCTCATAGTCCTTCCTCCTGCCAAGCAGGAGGTGCACCTTCTCTCCCCACAGCTCTACGTATGGACAGACCCTACGGATCCACGCAGACCATGCAGGGGAACATGCTGGGCTCTGGCTGCCTGGTTGCTCACATCTGCAGCGGCTGACACTGTCCCCAGGTAAGCTGTAGGCTGCAGCAACTTTCCAAAGCCAAAACACTTGTCCAGAAGCCTTTCCGCTTCCAAGGGTCCTCCATCAGTTTTGCAGACACCTGTGCGGCCAATAATTTAGGACAGCACTTACACATGCCAGTGAAGATGTGAAGCTGCCGTGCACAAAGGCTTTTTATAGCACTTACTGCCTGTTCCCACACGTGCTCAGCAAGGAGCCTGCCCGTGCTCCCCATCACCAGGAAGGGGACGCAGCAGTTTTGATAGCCTTATCAAGCGAGAAGCCAAAAGTTCATGCTCCCATCCAGCTTTTGCAATGGTACAAAGAAAAAATGTAGCTTGTGGAAAAAATAACAACCAGGTGAGCCAGCCTGACAAGGCGGCCACACCTGCCCGAGGCCGCAGGCGGCAGAGGGAAATCCACAGCGATTCTGTGAAAGCTGTCAGGACACAACGACAAGAGAGCAGGAAACCTTAGTAAAGCAAAGTTCACCCCATGAAGTGCCCCCCTCCCCCTCCACCCTCCTGAGCATGTCTTCGCAGTCAGGAGCAAACAGATGCAAGCGAGTCCTCGTCCCAAAGCCCTGTGACCGTAATAGCATGTCACTGCGCTCCCACCGGCTTAATATGTTGCGGTCAGCGCTGTGCTAACACAGGACTGATCCCGAGCTGGCTCGCACCCCTGGCACCCTGGCAGAGGAGCGGGAGTCTGTCTGCACCTGCTCATCTGACACACTTGGGCTGGAGCAGGCGTGCAACATAATACACGCCGGGGCTGCAAGTGCACAGGCCCGTTCTCTTGTTGCACTGCTACCTTTTTATTTACCTTCCCTCCTGACTCTGCTTTCACCCAGGCTGGGCTGGTTTGGGTCTCAGCGTGGCGGTAGCAAAGTGCCACCCCTTGGTTGTGCCTATGGAGGTAGTAAGGGTCAAGAGAGAGCTCCAAGGGACACCTGAGTGTTTGGAAAAAAAGCCCACGTTGGCTGTCTTGTAGCTCACTTGTGGGGTGGTCTCCAGACTTTTCTATACAGTGGTTCCCACCGCAACCAAATAATCCATATTGATTAAATATGAACACAGGAGAGGGTGAGGATCACAACCACTGCCTTGTGGGTTTGCTGATCTTTGGCAGAGTCTTGAAACTCACGCTGCATTTGAGAGACACGGGAGTCCCAAGCTGGTGCAGCGTGCGGGTAGCCACGTCTCAGGGAAGGAGCTGGAACCCATCAGGGGTAACTGCTCGAACAAGAATCCTCTATTTATTCCCCAAACCTGCTGGCTGCGTGGAGAACAGGAATGTTTGCTATTACACCCAACAATTATCCTCTCAGATAACACCATCAGTTATGCAAAATTGCAATAAACTTTTTTCCCTTTAGGAAGTCGGTAAAAACTGATGCTTTCACCAGGCAAGCTCCTCTATTTAAAGCTAGTACTAGCAAGGCAAAGCAGGCTGCAGCCTGAAGCAGCAGCCTGCCCCTGGCCCCAAAACAGCCCTGCTGCCTCTTCCCTCAGCAAAGATGGGGAGCGGTTTTCCAACGCCAAGCTTTTCTCAAGCCCTGGGTGCCACGCTGCCTTTGTCCTGCCCAGCCCACAGCCAGGCTGTTGGCTGTGGCAGGCAGAGGCATCCCCATCCCTCTCAGGAAGCCTGAGCTGCGGCCCCTTTCAGGGCTTCAACAGCTCCAACCCCACCTGCGCCCACAGGGATGCTCAGGCATCCCCCACTCATTTCTCAATAGCTAAAGCTCCTTCCAGTTCCATACACAACATAATTTATAAGCTCTGCCCATTAGTCAGTGAGGGTGTGCACCTCTTACGGTTGCACATGTGGTTTTCCAGTGAGCACGTTGCAGCTCTGACTGCCCTCCGCAGCAGGTCTGCATGACAGAAGCACTAAGAGAAGCGTTTGATGCTATAAACTTGCCATGTGTACTAATTCAGAGATCATCTTTACAGTCCGTCCCCATCTTGTACAATACGATGAGAAGTGTTTAATTGCCTCCCAGCCCAGCTGCAGCTCTAAATCAGGACTTTTGTGTTAGGAAGAGCAGCAAAGAGTGGTGAAGTGGTATTTCTAGGACTGGTTTCCCCCGAAGCGCGGTGTTGTGCCTGCACAGGGCTTGTTTGTGGGAGTATGGGAGCTGCTATAAACACACTTTCAAAAACCCATGCTCAGCCCTGCCCCATGGGGTGGAGAGGAGGCAGCAGCCCCCACCAGGTAACAGAGGGGCCCTGGCAAATGGTGGAAGGTGCTTGGGGTGGTTGCCCCTGGGTGGAGTCATGCCCCACACATGGCATAGGGCATCGCTCTATGCAGAGGGGCCACCCCGAGCACGGCCACAGGGCATTTGGGGTGTCTCTGGGCAGCCACCCTGCAAGGTTTGTGCTCCATGGGCCAGCCGGAGAGCCTGGGTGTGGGGATGTGGATGTGATGGGATGCTTTCCCCCTTTTCATCCTGGGCACATGCCCTCCTGGTGGGATGGGGAACGGCACTGAATATGTCCCCTGGTACACTCTCGGTGCTGGTAATTCAGCAAAAACTGAATAATGTCGAAATTGCATGTGTTCCTGAAGATTTCCTGGTTTTAATTCATTCTTACTGTGAGCGTTGTTCAGTTTTTGGCAACCCAATGAACTAGGCAGCATTGATGACAGTGACCCTAACAATGTTTTCATTCCAAGAGGGCCAGATATTGGGCAGCCGATGCCAAAACCGGCATGCAGGTTTTCACCATCCAGCAGAGAAGCTACAGTGAAATCCTCAGCACCACTTCAGTCTCATTGGCTTTAAAAGAAAGCAAGAAGACACCAAAAATAATCCTAGAACCAGATTTTTAAACGTTTGCAAGTGTCTCATAGGCTTTAAGTGGTGGGCATCTAAATGCCTTTAATTTTCACTTGTTTCAAAAGTGATTATACACCCGAAATCCTTAAGAAATGCAGGCTTTCCTGATATAATTACATCTCCTATGGTTTTGATTTTTCTTTCCTTATATATGTTTATGTCAGTAAAAGCTTTTGCAAGGGCAGAGTTCAGCTGGGAAATCTTCGTTTAGCTGGTCCTACAGTGAAACAGTCCATTTTTAGCACTTCGATACTCAGTCTTTAGGGGTTTTGCTGCAATTACCAGCTTAAGATTGATTCTCGAAAATCTCTGCCTCTGAGATGCAACTCTGAATCTTGTGCTCAGATGTTCCTCCCATCTTAACAGGTAGGTGCAAAAGTTGAAAAAACAACAAGAGTACACAGACATAAAAACAGTAAGTGCATGAGTAGAGGCAAGTTCTGGGGTTCCCAGGTGCTCAAGTGATTTTTGAAAATGGCCCTTAAGCTCAGCAGTGCATCTGAAGCTAAACTGAAAGGTCTGATGCAACCTGAAAGTGGAAACACTGCAGCCCACAGAGGTAAAGCTGCAAGGCCGTAATATTGATGGCCTGAAGCCGGCGTGGGTCAGGAAGGGCAGTTCGCCCTGAGCTATGACAAATCACTAAGACAGGTGTTCTAGTAAAAAATTGCCCTTAAGTCGTAACTTATTTACGGTGCTCTTACTGCAGAGCCGTATCTAATCCTGTTACAAATGATTCTGTGAAACAGAATAAGAGATTTTGAACCTGATCATGCCCAAGGTAAATTAAAAGAAAGGCTCTTAATTTTTTTGTTGTAAGGACAATGTGCTATAATGCTTCCAGTCAGGAGCCTGTGAAGGAGGGGACCGGGAGGAGGATGAGTAATTGCAAGGGGAGATGGAAGAAGGGCACCGGGCAGTCTGGGCATCGCCCATTCCT
>NW_009647830.1:2711755-2749230 GCF_000708025.1 Charadrius vociferus | reverse complement strand
CTGCTGCCCTGCTGCCTGGGAGGTGGGACAGACTCCATGTAACTCCACCATGGGCTTTTAAAACAAACATTAAAAAATAACGCAGGAGACCCATCACACATTAGCCAAAGTAGTAAAAACCTCTGTAACTTAACTGCTCCCTCCAGGTTATTAGGTCAGCCAAGCCTGGAAGAGGCTGGAAGAGTAACACTAATGGCTTTTCATCATTAAGCCCACTGACCAGCTGAACTGCGGAACTGTTTCCAGAGCTGCAAGGCAGGGAAGGGGTGGCCAAAGGGGGTGTTTTGGTGATGCAGGGACACTTAACCTGAGGCAGAAAGGCAAACCACAACCTGGAGGACCTCATGATGAATTAGTGAAAGCAAGCCTAAAATACTGCTGGTTTTTAGTCCCACATGCAGACCGCTGGAGCACAGCTGGAGTGCTGGATATCTGAAGGGGGTTTCTTCCCTTGTCAGGCAGGTTTAGGCTGGTCAGATGCTCCTACTGCTCCTGCAGCACCTGACATCTCCAACCCACTGGTGCTGCTCTGGCTCATAATTTCATCCGAACTGCGGAGAGCAGAGAGCAGGTTATCAAGCTGTTATCAAGTTTGATCACTGCCGATGGTGACCCTGTCGCCCGGCAGGTTGGGCCATTGTCAGCAAGGCAAAAATCCTGGTCCTAGGGCTCATTGCAGTGATGGGGTGGGGTGTGATGACTAAGAACCAAGTAAACTGTGTGCCAAGTTTTATTTCTAACCACAGTGTCCAGGGGTTTTTAATGTCCAAGGATTTGGTCTATGTATCAAACAAATTTAGACCACATTGGGGAGGTGGATGGCATAGCTTCACCTTTGAATTTCACTTTAAGCAAATGGAAATGCAAAGTCTGATGGACTGAAGCCTGTGTGAACATGTGATTCTCTGCGTGAAGAAAAGAAGAGGTTTGTTGGAACAAAAAAGAGTGATGTGAAGTCACTTTACAAGGCTAGAAACCCTAAATACGTCCCGGGACAGGTACTGTCCTAAAGAGCAACCAGTCTTTCCCCCAGCAGCACCTCCTAATCCTCAGCCCTGGGCTCGCAGAGCAGGTCTGTCCCCCCGGCACGGATGCCCCTCTGCTGAGGCTGT
This sequence comes from Charadrius vociferus, assembly GCF_000708025.1. NCBI lineage: Eukaryota > Metazoa > Chordata > Aves > Charadriiformes > Charadriidae > Charadrius > Charadrius vociferus. Next base: position 2,748,118 of record NW_009647830.1, on the reverse strand, counting down.
GATGAGCTCTGCCAGGCAGTTTTACAACAGTCTGGGAGAGCCTTTTCCTGTGTAAAATCACACGGGGATCCTTCATTTCCATCGGATAAAGAAACCTTAGGATAGATAATGATTTCTGCCATTAGTTGTTTGGACGCTTTTTGATTATTTGATTATGTGTACTCTTCCCAGTCCTCTGCGGTGCGGACTTCATTATTTTACTTCCTTGCGCTGTGGTACAGCCTTGTGGAGTAAATGCTCTGCTAATATCAATTAAATTCTAGTAGGAGTAAGCTTCCTTGATTGTAAAATTAATGGCCACATTATGGAGCAAATGTGAAACAACTGCACGTAATAGAATTATTTTGGATTAGTGCTGTTACAACTGGCAGCAGATAACCAAGCGCTTTCGGTACTCAAAATTACAAAGCCTAGCTATCTTCTTTGATTACAAAGCACAGGGTATGAAATGAGAAACAATACCTAATATTATTAGCTTTTTGAGTATAAGTATGTTGGAGGGGGGTACCATAATTTTGATCTTAATTTTTCTTGTACAAATAATTTATAGAATTTCTATCAGCATTCACAAGGGCTGAAGGAAATGCAAATGAAACTGTTCAACAGAAATTTGACTCCTCAGTTTCCTAATTCTCTGTGTGTATGTATGTAGGAGAGAGGAGACGTGAATGCCCATTTTCTCCTCACAGTTACATTTCATTTGTATTCATTTGGAGCAAACATTTTTCAAATGCAGTGAAGTGCACAAATCAGGTTTTGTTTTAAGCAGCTGTGGATAAATGTTTCAGTTTTTGGAAGATGGAGAAATTAACTGTGCTTTTCAAAATGTATGATAATAAGGTTTTAATAATCTCTGGTTTGTGTAGGATGGAAAGGTTACAAACACTCAGCTGTGCCTGTCTGCAGTGTTTGTGAGAAAATGAAAATTAATAGTATTTAGCATTCACTTGAAAATGCATTTAGCAAAATCAAATGAATGATACAAAGATTGGAAAGACTGAATGCAAAGCCCGAGTCCGTTTCAAAAGCTGCCTTCCAACTTCTGCAGGGAACACTGGGGAGTCATTAATGTTTTAATTGTTAGAATAAAGCTAACAAAATATCTGCTCAGAAGTACCCAAAGTGATATGGGGTGGGTTTTTTTAATTGTGGCAAGGCACGTGTCCATCATGTTTAGCCCTGCCAAGGGAAGAGTCCCATCAGTGCTTACATGTGGGGAAGGGTCTCACTTTTAGTGCTGGGGGACAATAGCACTCCCGAGCTTTCGCAGGGTGGGATAAGGGACCGGGGGCAATGCCTGGTTCTAACAGGGAACCACCTGACTGCTTTAAACTGCCCCGTTTGGGGGAGAAGGGAGTGAATGGCACATCACACGGAAAATCTCAGTGCTGATTTTAGCTCAGACGCTGTTATGTGGCCACTGTCACTAGGTACGTCCGGTGGCGCTGGAACATTAAATTTTGGGGCGCCTTGCCATTCAGCACCCCCGCGGGCTCCGGGGCTGCTGGCAGGGGAGTGGAGCAGCCCTCTTGTCCTGGCAAGCTGGGTTTGTGCAGAAGTAGGAGTTGGCCTGCATGTCTGGGGGAAAGACTCATGAGCTTTGCAAAACTCAAAGAAGGTGTCGGGTTGAGAGTTGTGAAATCTTTCCAGTGAACTAAGGAAGATTCCTAAACATTGGAATAATCCCTTATTTCCTTTCGAGTCCTTGGGAACTGGTGTTTTCTCTCTCTCACTCTGAGTGGAAATGCCCTCTATTAGACAAGTCTGCTGCAAACCCTCTTCCCTTCTGTTAGGTGCCAGCAACTACATGCCTCACGTCGCATGTCAGATGTGCACATTGGGAACCCGGAGTTGCAAAGCTGGAGTTCCCACGTCAGCCCCAGCAACCCCATGGCCTCTGTATGTTATCCCTGGTCTGCAGGACAAGTATTAGAATAATTCTTGGTTGTGTGTGTCTAGATTATGGATAAATAACAGCCTTTAGCTGGAAACCCATGCCCAAGTATAGGTTCCTTCACTTAAAAGCTTCTGTTTTTCCTGTGGCAGCACCATATTAGATTTTTAACCCACTGACTAGATTGAGGGCTTCCTCTGTGCAGCCTGGAAGAGAAGCAGCTAACGGCATATGTCATGGCCCATGTTAAATCAAAGAGAAATCAGGATATACAGCTCCAAACTTAATTCCAGCTTCTGTTAAATCAGAATGGCCCCACTGTGCGATTACTAATACTTGATGATATTTGACTACAGCCCTTCAACATAGCTTTCCCATGTCATCTGTTACAGTTACAACACTCACACAATTTTCGAACAATAGTGATTGGGTGTGATTTGGCAGTTTGAACCTCAGGAAGCTGTATATTTCCCCATGACACAAGATTATCTAATATAGTGGCTATCTTGGATTGCAGCAGCTCTGAAAGCTAGTGTAGGGGTTATGATTTAAGGCAAATAATAAAATCCATTTATTGCTTATTAGACACGAAGCAATAACATTTCTGGCATTCCACCTCCCTGCTCCTACCACGGTCTCTCCTGAAGCAGAGGGAGCATGCCGTTTGAATTTAAGACTTTTTGCTGGCGTTTTTAGAAGAGCATGTTATGGTGGTGGCCATGCTTGGTGTAGCTGTGTCCCTGGCACGCCGTGGCTTGGCACACAGAGCCCAAATGCATCTCCTGTGCTCCTCTACTTTGTCTGCTGTAGTAAAGGGAGGCGCTACACACTGCTTCCCAAACTTGGCCATGCGGGAGGCAGTGGGGAGGGGGATGTGAGGCTGAGCAGAGCCTGGCTGGGCATGCAGCCCGTGCTGGGGGGCTTCAGGCAAAGAGAGAGGGGTGGTAGGCAGCTCACAGCTCACCGGCTGGCATGCCTGCAAGAAAACATCCTCTGGGACGTGCCGCTTGGGGCACGATGAGGTCGTTGGGACTGGCATAGACAGCAACTAGAGTCTGGACTGGAAGGCACCACCACGTCTGGAAGAAAGCCCATTTTAGGGACAGACGCAGTCTGTGGTGTTGATAGTCTTTCTGTCCTCAGTAATTGAATTACAGTTGTTATTTACTGTAGAAAACCTTCGGGCATGTCCTATGACTGCTATTAGAAATTAATTGAGAGTTTTAAAATCCTGTCTTTGAGGCTGTTTCTTTCTCATTGCCCATTTTTCTTCCTGCATTTTTGAAGAGCTCTTTCCATTTCATTTCCCCTCATTTCATCACCTTTTATTTAATGGATATTATGTACCTGTTACACAAAGGCAAATTATTTCTGCAAATTTGGCATTTGGTTGTTTCTTATGTTGAGAAAGAACCCGAGTGCGAGACAACTGACCGGCTAACACACTCTGCCGTGTGGGCGCTGCTGCGGGACAGATCCTGCTTTTGTTTACACTGACATAAACCAAGTTGTTTTATGACATCTAGTCACGGTATTCTGTATATACATCAGATGTGAGAGCTGTTGTCCTCTGAACCCCACCATAATGTGAAAGAAATAAGCTTTTGAAGAAAGTATTCATTTTTTAAAATAAAAAAGTATTTTGAAAATTATATTGGAATTAAAAGAATATTTTATGTAGTTAACAGCACTTTAACTCAATGTACTTTCTTATTCAATATTCACAATGCCCACATGTTAGCTGCCAGTGCTGCCTCTTGCCTGTTACCATGATCTTCTCCCAGCACATAAACTGTTCAGGATCTGATTTTCCTTTGAGTGTAGCCCCTCAGATTTCCATTCACAGTGCCACACACAGTGTACATTTAAAATACTATAAAAGGTATTAAGAATGCCTGAATCTACACAGCAGAGCACAGAAAGAGAAAGGATAGAAAAGCAAAATATAAATTTCCTTGTTGAAATTTTAGCAGCACAACCAGATTAATTCTCCAGCTCCTGCGAAAGGCGTCATGGGATCTTTAAAGACCACAGACAAACTGGGCCAAGGTCTTTAAGTCCCTTCAAGAGTAATGCTCCCTTCACACCATATAAACCATATAAAAGATTTGCCGAGGGAAAGCCTCCCAACAATTTAAACAGCTGTGTAACACGTAACCTGACGCCGGGAGGGTTTATGTGTCCATGCACTCAGCGCATCCTCCTGATTAGTGCCGAACATTGTGCAACGTGTTCCTGCCAAAGACAGATGGACGTGTGTCACCGATGGTGCGTAACGGACACTGCGCGGCGGTGAGGCCACGCTGGTGGCAGCTGAGCAGGGAGAAGGCATTGCCTCATTACGGCAGCCTCTTGAGCAGATGTTTGTGACTGCCCAGGCTGCTGCAGATGCGTTTAATGAGATTAACTCCCCAAATAGAACTCTTCAAAAGAAGTGCATTAATAGTTGCTTGTATTCTCCCTTTAATGAGACACATCATCTGCTCGGGACTGAAATAGAGGCACACCAGCCCAGGCAACCCCAGCGTCACAGCAGTGAACTGTTTCTCCGAAGGACTCTTTGTTGGCCAAGTGAAACGCAGTGAGTCGAGCTGTTGTCCTTCCTCACCCCTACGCCAGGGCTGGACCCTGCCACAGAAGGTCCAGCTGGGACAGGGGCTCTCCTCATCTCTGCAAGGTAGACATGGGAAATGGAAGCTTTTCCTGAGTTTATGAAGGAAGCAGGGGTTTCCTCCTGCCCAGCAGCATGCCATGGCCAGCGTGTCCTTGCTGCCCAAGGTCTACAGGCTCCCTTGGCCAGGAGGGGAATTAGTAGTTGTGGGCGATGCAGACACAACTCAATAGATTTTACTGACAAATGACCAACCTGAGCAAATCCCAGATATGTCCAACCTTCGGAGAGAAAGGAGAAGCTTATAATATCATCATGAATGCAAAGAAAACTGGCATTGCCAGACTGACATGAAAATCTCGGCGAAATAACATGTCTCCCAATCAAAGGAAGGAAAGTGAGAGCAGAGAGAAACGAGTGCAGCAGCAGGCAAGAGGCAATGGCAGGGGAGTTAGTTCATCAGCGTACCCACAGCTTGGACAGCTTGTACCAACCCTAGAGACACAGTTCCTTGGATGTAAGTGTTTGATCTCAGAGTAACTAGGCCAAGAGTTTGCACATCAGAGGGAAAGCTATTCCTGACTCAGTCTTAATTAACACACAGGACTTAATTCAAAGATAATGACAGTAGCTGAATATTAAATAATTGGAGACAACCATATTATTAGACTCACAAAGGGAATATAAAACACTGGAAAGTGATATGGTTCTGGTAAGCATTAAAAAATAAGGCGAACAGGTTAGTTTAAAAGGCTTTTAAATTAAAATTAAAATAAAACCTCTAGAAAGTGGCCTACTTAAAATAGTTATGTAGTGTCAGAAGATATGCCTAGGGTTGAATAAAAGGGAACCAGACAGGGCAGAGCAATGCCAAGTGGCAAGATTTAAGAGGTAATTTGAGCCAGTCCTTCAGCATTTGGAAATCTGACCCTACTGAGAGTAATAAACAGGATTATAAATTATGGTAGGTGATAAATTAGCAGGAAATCAGAAGGATCAACATTGGCTTGAAAGGAATATAGCCAAAAAAAATAGTAAAGATAAAAAGATGTTTTCCTAAGTCTATCAGAAGTGATAGTCGTAGGAAAGAATACACAGGGCTGTGAGAGCGCCAGGGACTGAAGGAAGCAACTAAAGGAAGACAGGGCTATTTTTCAGAAGTAAAGCTATCTTTCAGTGCGTCTTTACCACTGATGGTATTCATCCTGTTCCTAAGGATGATGTGAAGCTGCTGGGGAAATATCACAACTGAGATGATGGAGCAAACTGAAAGAGTTGTATGTTGCTACATTCAGATAATATATCCAAGACTGGGAAGGCGCTCCACTCCTCAAGGAGGTTGATGGGCTGAAAGAAAGCAAGCTTTTTGTGTGTCTGAGGACTTCAAGTGGCAAGCTTATCCAGTATTTACTCACACATAAGGAAAAATCTGGCAACGATCACTAATTGACACATTTGTACCTCAGAACTGTTTGAAACTATCATTGAAACTAGAGCAGTAAGACATCTGGAAGCAGAACAAGTTGTTTGGATTTCTACAGAGATCTAGTCAGGTCTCACCCCAAACAGCTAGACAACGAAAAAGCGAGAGTCAGAGCGTTATCATGAGCCGAACATTGTGCAGGAGGCAGAAAGCAGTGGGTGGGGCTAAAGGCTTATTTTCGTTACAACAAAATGGTGAAAGACAGAAGATCCAGTCCTGGTGCCTGTGTTATTCACTACATTTATCAATGTTTTGGAAATCAGGATGGGTTGTCAGGTAACAAAATTATGGGTGATTCAAAGAAGGAAGTAGAGAAAGATTAATTAAACACATGACATTTTTGGCAGATGCTTGCCCAATCCTTTTTTAAAAGCTCCAGTGATGGAGACTTTACTGCCCTCCTTTGCCAGTCTGCTCCAGTGCTGCGCAGTCCTTACTATTGTGGAACTTTTCTTGATGAGTAACCTGTCTTCTTTGCTGTGATGCCTGACGTTACTCTTTATCCAACCCCCAGCAGACACCAACAAGAGTTTATTCTTTTCCTGTGACTTATCTTTTGCATATTTAAAGAATTATTTTTATATTTAGTTACTTATGTGTGTCTAAGGACTCATCATTAAATATTTGAGGACTTATCATCTCTCACTGGAGTCTCCTCTATCCCAAATTCCTCTGACCCTTCTCACTACCAACCCCTAAAGGACAAATCTTTGAATCACTGAGACCTAAACGGGACACAACTTTACCAGCACCACAAATAGCAAAAGAATTACATCACATTTCATGGGCTGGTCATTTTAATCCATCATAACACAGCTGTTGCCAATTTTGTGTCTGAATTCTTGACTAGGAGTGAATTTGCAGACTACTATACCCCCCAAGCTGCATTACCCTGCATTAAACAGTCATTCCTCTCCTATGTTTCTGGAGTTTGCTATTCCTTTTTAATTATTAAAACTTTTAATTTATCCTTTTGCAGTTGCACCCTATTTCTTCCAAGCCATTTCTTCAATTTGTCAAGATCGTTCCACCTTCACATCTTGTCCTCTGTCATCACCGCAGCTTCTCCCAGTTTAGTCATTCATGTAATTAAAAAGCATATGTCTGCTCTCTCATGTAAGTAACTGTTGAAAATTTTGAATAGTGCTGGACACAGTACAGACACCACTGAACCTCAGCAGATACTTTTTGCAAATTTGAGAACGAGCTGTTGAACACTACTCTCTGAGTACATGACTTTAACCAGTTATGGTACTTTCAGTACCAAATGATACTAACATATATACTTTTTTCCATGCTTATTTATGGGAATGTCATGCAAGGTGTGTTGAAAGCCTCAATAAACTAAAGCTATGTGCCATTAACTTCCTCCTTCTAACTAACAAGACCTGTTGCCCTGCCACTGAGAGTAAATTATATTAGTTTGACATGACAGATCCATGTTAAGTGTAATTCATCTGTTTTTTATCTTCCAAATTCTTTTATTTCTTCCTCCAGCATTTTTCTATGAATTGAAGAAAAGCTGATTGCCTTGTAATTCCCCTGTTCCCTTAAAATGATGAGAACTATGTTGACCTTTTTTTTAGGCTCGTGATTTATCCAAGTTTGCCTCTGACATTCAATTCTACCTGTCCTCCTCACCGCGATAGATCATGATTTTGACCTTACTGTAATGTTCAGGGTCTCTCCAATTTCTCTCAGTCCTTTCTCTCTTATATTTATTTTCTGCGTTGATCTTGCCTGCTAGATCTCTGAGTATTTTGAGGACTGCTTTCTTAAGTCCATTCTCTTTATTTTGGTCTTTTCTGTTCCTGCTTTTTCTAAGATTTCTAGGATATGTCATATCATGGTGACACTTGTACATGTCCCCTTCACTTCCATATTCTTATACAGAATGAAATGAAGAGGATCCTCTCTTTAGTTGCCTTCTCCATCCTCTGCATTAACAATGCTGCTCACAACACATCACAAGATCCTGTGGACTGTCTCTACCCTGCTATTTTTCTCTTCTAGCAAATGCCTGTGTAGGAGTTAACCTCATTAATAGCAAGCCTTATGTTTTGGGTGGTTCTATTAGTTGCTGAGAAAAAGTTGCATTCATCCGATCTTCCTGCTATTGCAAAATCCTGCTGTGCTCATGCCTGTGTAAATCTCCTTTTCTATTTACTCTGCAATTTGATGTCTGTGAAAGTATACGGGAAATACGGATTGTTTATGTTAGGTAGAAGATGTGGGTAGTTATTTCTCCCTTCTAATAATAGGTCACTGACATGTAAAAGACAAGAAATTTGAGATGGATAAAAGGAAGCCTTTTATTCCACAGACTTATCATTCGACCATTCATTGCCATGGGAACTCTTTTTAGCTGAGATGTAAGATTCAAAAAGCCACATGGGGCATGGATGTGGATAGAGTACATTTCCAGATAGCGTGCGTACTGAAAACAGTGTTGAAGAAAGATGCTAAGTCTTATTCTTCAAAACTCATGCCAGTCTCTAAAGATAAAGTGCCAGAGTGACTCATGAGGTGCTAAAGTGGCTTACCCTACCAAGATGAACAATTTTATGCAGGAGCTAAGGAAACTTTCTGAGCCCCAAATCAACTCAGCCACGTGTGGCATGTTTCTGATCACCAGTGGTATCAGGGCAGTACAGTGGGCTCTTCCTTCCAACCTGAGCACACCTGCATTTACCTCTGAACCCAGTTACAGCTCTTACACCTTCCCCTGAAGCACTTGCTGCCAGAATTTATGGAGGACATGTCAAGTTTTCCGGACTGAATCAGAGCAGGAGCTGCTTTCCTGTTCCTAAACTTCAATAACTTTTTGGCAGCAGTTTCCAAACTTTTATACTAACAATCCCACTTCCCGTGTCACTCATCTACTTCTGTTTGCCCTTCCGGACTTGTGAGCCCTTCTGCAGAATCTGCTGCTTTATGACATCATGTGCTCCCCACATTCCCTTCCTCCGCATCCACATCTTCCCTGCATTCCCACCTCGCACTGCCGCTCACATCCCTCCCCTCTCCATAGCTGACTGCTCCCTTCCTCCGTTCCTCTCCTGCACCACCACCCTGCAGATGCTGCCATGCTTCCTTCATTTCTGCTTGCCTGAGGTACCCTTTTACCCCTCAAAACTCTGTGAAAGTCCTGCTGCATTTTCAAAGTCCATCCAGACTTCCCTTTGCCCCCGTCCCACGTCCCTGAGCATGTACTCCCAAACTGTCCAACTCTGCTGTAGCATCACATTATGTCACGAGTGACAAAACTTGCTCATGATGGTTCTCAGATTTCAACGGGTGAAGAAGTCCATGTCAAGGGAAGCTGGAATTTTCCTAGCTTGTTTTATTAGAGAAAGTTGTAGGGAATGAAGAAGCAAGGTGGGACATGGACAGTTAAATTTGATCACTTATTAGGAATGGCACTGTAGTCTAAGGAGTCCAAAAAGCATATACATCAGAGCAGTAAAAAGCAAAGGGCTGCAGCTTCCTAAAGGAAACTTTATTAAGTTTGAAAGTGAACGATGAAGGTGTTAAGAAAGGATTGTTCTCAGTAGAGTCTTCATCTTTTCTAACAAAAAACGGCTTTTTGTCCCACAGTAAGTGACTCATGCACAGGACTGGATCTAGGTGCAAGTGGTTGCTTCCTAAGTGGGACAATACTGTCTGCAGGGGCAGAAGCGGTGCCTGTAAATTCCCTTGCACCTACCCCTCACTAGGTCCATCTCTGTACAGACTAACCATTTGGTTTCAGGGAAAGGAAGGAATGGGATTATTTAGAAAATAGTGTAGAGAAGGAAAGCTCACAATACATTAAAATATGCTTTTGCTGGCTCTGTTCTTGAAGAAGAGATTTTCCCTGACTTAGAAACACCTACAATGGCAAGGAAGACAAATCTCCTAGAAAATTACTGGAAAAAGTGTGTAAGGAAGAGGCTGATTAATTTCCAAAGTAATTTTCTGGGAGATTTCTCTTCATTGTCATTGAAGGTGTTTCTAAGAAAGAGTCTGATTAATTTCCAAAGTTACGTCTGCCCTTGTTTAGACAGAAAATCATGTTTGCCATGTTTCCACTCTGATGATTTACATTTTTCACTTTGGGCATAGGCCAGAAGGATTTACAGCTTGAGAAAGGATCTTCCATCTTCCTAGGAAGTTAAATCATTGGCACTGCTTCAGCTTTTGTGTATAAAGGAGATTAACATCATATTGACGTATAAGGTTGAACGAACCACAAAACAGATGTTTGGATAGTCAACTGAACACTGAACCCAATGGAAAAATTCCATTTTGATCAGTTTGAGGTAGGCCTAGTCATCTTGTGGCTGTGCAGGATACTAAAATCTGGACTTTATAAATGAAACACTCATTAAAAAAAATTCCTGGAGAAACACAACTGCTTCAGGCTTCTCATTTTATTTTTTTAAACTGCAATAATCTCTGGCATGGATGGTCTAGCCCAAGTGGAATACATTAACATTAGTTATTCTAATAACTACAGATTTTCAGATGACAGCCATTTCCTAATCACAGCTGGTCCCCATCTAAAATACTGCTGGTGCCATGAGGTTATCTTTTTGGTGACTTTTCACAGAGGTTGCTCTGGCACCGACGGTGGAGGGCCAGTGGGTCCTGCCGTGGAGAGGTGGTTCAACGCTGGATGTTTACTTCATTCCCAAAGAGCACTGTGAGGGATCACAGTTAAAGCAGACTGGGATTAACCATGACCAGTCTTTACAAATCACATACACAACGAGCCATAACGCAGGCCTGGGCTCTTCATCCCCGCAGCACAATCATGCCTTCAGATTGTTACAGTCAGGCAGCACAATTAGCTGCTGCTGCTGCGGATGTGATTTCCCTTTCTTAGGCTCACCGTGCTTTATTGGCTTTTTCAGTCGGGTATTCTAATACTTACCATCTTTACGGTGTATGGCAAATTTCCATCCTTTCCGTGCTAGCCTCTTTACCAGGCAGTAGCAATGAAAGTCTCCTTGGCTTTTTCTTACCTGAAAGGGGATTACAGCACTGACTTTTTTTTTTTATCTCACTTCTGGGGCGAAGGGGAAAGGATGGCCCCTCTACCACGTTATTAAGGTCTTTGTTTTAAGCACGCTTATTATTGCTCACTTTCTCTAACATAAGGAGTTCATTTGTTGGACCAGCAAGAGCAGCACTGAGGCAAACAGAACTGCAGTGTGCATTGATCATCATATGTTGCAAAAGTTGGACACTTGGGTCCAGCCCTTGCTCAGAGCCCGCGTAGGGGTGGTCAAGGATGCCACTGCATCTGCCACTCTTTCAGCCAGATTTGGTCAGGTAAGTGGTGAGAAACAGAGAATCAGCAAGTGTTGGGTTTGTTTACGAAGAATTTTTTCGAATATGCGGTACTACAAATACCAGTGTGTCTCAGATTAGATCACGGGCAGATTGTGTTTGTTATGGGAAGCCTGGAGGTGAATCTGACCTTTAATCATTACTAAACTGGGTAATGGAAAAAGCCTAAATTAAGACTCTGAAAAGGAGCGAGAGGTGGGGTTTTTTTGTAATTTGACCTGACAATATCTGTATAAGCAGAGGAAACACATGATACAAGTTGCAATTTTCTATTAAGCCTCTGAGTGTTAGCACCAGCATAAAAAGAAATGGTGCCTTTGAAGTACCTCAATAGATTGAGATACTTATTTAGACATGGAATGTGGGTTGCAAGATGGGGAGCTGGTCAAAAGCGAGTCTGCCTCTTCTGACAATGCTGCCTCCAAGTTCTGCTTTAATTGATGATATCCATTTGAGGCCTTTCCTTCAGCTACAAAATTTGCAGATGTGTTGACCCTCATTGATCTCTGAGATACTCTTAGGCTTACACCAGAGATGAAGGTGGACCCAGTGTGTGCACAATCCTTCATGAACATTATTTACTTTTCTTCTTTCTATAACTCCCTTTAGGTTGAAATTCATCTCCCCTGTCTTCAGCTGATTTACATTAAGCTACTCACCTGCTACACCCAATAGAAGGAGAGAGATGCCAACCATAGGGTGTATGTAGTTAATATAACTTATTATAAATTTAATTTCTCATGACTCTAAATGCAGCCTCTGGAAGTGACTTGCCCTTTTCACTGATCTTTAGATGGAGCATAGACCCATGAACCTTATTAGATGGCTTAAGGTAAATTTGATCAAGGAACATGCTAGTGACCATGATGACTTTACACTTTCTTTTCCCCAAAAGTCAGAGAGTTGAAAAGGAGAGAAATACTGCCGGTGGCATCCAAGGTGCCCAAAGGAAAACTCAGACTATTATCCTTATAAAGAAAATTCATATTTGCCTTTTCTCCTCCTTTTGTGCTCTCCTCCTTTGAGCTTTGCCAAATTTTACTCTTTATAGTTCATGTCCCTCTTAATTTTCTGAAATAAATACCTGTCACTGGGCTGGAGACCAGCCATGGTTTCATGATAAGTGAGCCCTGCTTAAACAACCTGTTTCATCATCATCTAATTTTGGTTTCTACTGTCATTTTTGTCTTTCTCCACTTCAAACGCTTTAGCAAGCCTGTATGTTATCCCAGCAAATATTTATTTTAGATCCTAACTGGAAAAGCTCCTTTCCATTCCAGGGATGTTTTGAAAGTCTGGAGGTGAGTCTGGGCATGTCTACGTGGATGGGCCCAGACAAGTACACTCATCTGCCATGCTCTGAGCTGATCGAATGGGAGCCTGTTCTGGTCTGGAAACCATCGAGCCATATTCCTGCAGCTCTGCGCCCAAGCTAAGATGCCCTGCAGAGGAGACCACATCTGTCTGGACTCATCTGCGTAGACATTCCTTGTGCATACAAAGCACTTAATTTTATTTTTCTCCCTCTTCTTGGTTGTTTCGCCTGATGCACAAATATGCACATGGACACACGCATGTGTGAGCACAGTCCCATTTCTTATGCCTATTAGAGTCTACAGGGGCTCAAGCGGCACCAAAATATCACAGGTATTATTTCTTTACAGATACCAAATACCCCCTTTTGACTGAACAAGCAATTGAAAAACAGCCTATATCCACTCTTTGTGAAATGTTATACTGGCAGATAAACTAGATGACCTGACAACACGTTCCATCCCTAATTTATGATTTGTGATGTAGGCGAAATTAATTGAAAGCCTGGCACTTGTAAACTCTTTACTCCAGGCAATACACTCCAGAAGGAATTAACAAAAGAGAAATGTTAGTTCAAAAGGCAATCTTTTCCAGCTACAGCTGCATTTAAGATTCACTCTGTGAACTCATAGGCTGTAGTGAAATGAGTAAAGGGAATAGAGATCCTGAATTTAGCCATGTGCAAACAGCATCTTGCTATGCAGATGCAGACTATGGCCTGAAACCAACTAATATGTTTTTTTACAGCCCTTGCTGCCCCCAGATCCTTGGAGGAATTCTGGATGGTGCAGACTTCCTCCTGGAGCATTAGCAAAAAGCAAGCTGGAGCAGCAGTGTCACGCCACCTTCAAAGAGCGCTCTCCTGGCCCCGCGCGCAGAGACAGTCCTCCTGATGCTGGTGTCCGCATGCCTCTCCTCCCCAGCCGGCTGTGATTAACGGCACTTGGAAGACCCCATATGTTCTGGGTGCCTGACGCTCATGACTGTGGACAGCTGTTTTGTGGAACACAACTGGGATGGAAAAAGCCTTGTATCCTTTTCCCCCTTTTCTCACATTAGTGGAAAAAGAACCTTCAGTAGTGCTTGAGAAATTACTTTTGCACACAGTGTTCCCATAGACTGTGGAGGGCGCATACTGATATATGAAGTGGATGCCTATGGATATATTTCTGTGTTTTTGGCTAAACAAATGTAATGGATACCTTCATTGCTAAAAGTCTACTCCAATAGCCAGCGGTGTATTTACCCACTTTTGTTTGCAGTGATCACTGAATCGCTTCCCCACCTTGTAGCATTTAAACAAGTATTTCTCTGTTCATACTGGTGGAGGTGTCTCTGTTTCTAAGGGCTTGTCTACAAGGGGAGGCTAGTGTACATTAAGATAGGGTATGAATATACAGTCCTCTTGGGGTATCCGCACTTGATAGAAAAGCTATAAGGATGGAAAATGTGAAATTACGCCTGGTGGAATGGCTTGTTTAGCTAAATCTGGTCTAACCGTGGATAATGCCTTATTCAGATGGCAGTTTTGGTCACCTGGCAGATGTTCATGTAAGTTCACATAGCTTTTGAATAATTATTCCACAGCTTCTCATCCCATTTTTAAAGCATGATTTCCACTCTCTCCAGTCACTGTTTTTCTTGGCCTCTTTCCAGATGTGAGTGATTTGATAAAATCCCTGTTCAAATGTACAGTTTCTGCAGCTGTAATCATTTCTGGCAGCCTGCCCAATAAGATAAGCTGATCTCCAAATATTAAAGAGATTGGACTGATACAAAGATTTACTCCATCATCCTTGAAAAACAAACAATACTCATCTCTCCATGAAGAGCTGTTCTTGGAAAAAGAAGATCTGATTTTTAACAAGAAAGCTGAGGGCAGTAATAATAGCTTTGCTTAATTTCTCTTCATAATGTCAGTGATGCCATGAGTCTGTATTTTTAAACCAAAATTTTCCTTTAAGCAATTGGTAGGTCTTATAACTACTTCTGTACAAAGACAGAGATTGAGTAGATGTATACTGGTATTTGTACGTCACTCCAGCATTCTTTGGCAGTGTTATTAGTATCTGCAACATCCAGACTTTCCTTTCCAAAGCTGCTGCCTTCCTGAATGTGCACATAAAAAGGCTAAAAAGAGAGCTTTAGGCTCACACTTACTCAGTGGTGTTATGCTGGAAATTCACTGGGCTTCAATGGTCATACTGACATTGTTGATAAAGAATCAGGCAGACTTACCATGTTAACTGTTTCATGTAATGACAGAACCATTCAGTCTGCAAGGGACCTCAGTCCAACCCTCTGCTCAAAGAAGGGTTAGGTCTGAGATTTAATCACGTTACTCAGGGATTCATCAACCTGGGACCTTAAAACCTCCAAGGATGGAGACTGCACAGCCTCTCTGGGCAACCACTGCTTGACTGTTCTAATGGAGGAAAAATTTCTCCCTACATCCAGTCTTCGCATTGTAGCTCAGTCATGAGTTGCCTGCTAAGCCAGTCTCTTGATACCTCTGCTTGTTTTCCTGCACAGTAGTATGATTTTGTGCTTGGAAGAGTTTGTCAGTAAAGACTTGCCAGTTTTCCTGAGCTTTTTTGCCCTTCAGAGGTGGTTCCTGTGGGATCCAACCTACCAGTTGTCTGAAGAAACTGAGGTCTCTGCTTTCCTGAAGTCCATGGTCTGTAGTCTGCTACTTGTCTTCCTCACTCTCTTTGGTATCTTTAAGTCCACTATTTCAGGGTGTCCGCAACCAAGCCTGCCATTGATTATCACTTCCTCAACCTGTGTGAATGCTTTGTGAATAGCAGGTTGGGGGGTTTGGGGGTGTGTGTCTGGGATCACATGCTGGCTTATCTGTGTCAAGCAGTTGGCCCTGACATCTTCCAGAAAACTCCTGGCTTGCCAACATCCTTCTCTAGTCCTCTTCCAGCATACACCAGCGCAGTTAAAATCTCCCATAAGAGGCAGAGTATGTGATCCAGAAATCTCTTCAGGTTGTTTAAAGAAGGCTTCATCTTCTTCTTCACCCCAATTAAGTGGTCATTAACCAACACCCACCAGATTGCCACCATTAACTGATTACTCACCCTGTCCTGACCCACAAGCTCTCACCCAGCCTAATTTCCAGCCCACTGAGGAGCTCCATATATCAGAGCTGCTCCATCACATATATGCATACACACCCTCTTGTGTCCCTGCCTGTCTTTCCTGAAGACCTGGTATCTGCCCATCACAGCACTCCAGTTGTGTGAGCTGTCTTGACATGTCCCAGTTACTCCAATGATGTTGTAGTTCCTCTTCACCAGCCAGATTGAGGAGACACAACCTGGGCCCCCATGACCTTAGACAGGACCCCAAAATCCAGGTGCTCTCTCCTGATATGCTTGAAATCCCTAGCAGTAATGTTGGTACCCATGTGGAAGAGCAGCTAGGGTAACAGTCCGAGGCCAGACAACTCTTGGTCATCTCTGCAGTGTCCCACACCCAAGTGCAGGTCAGGTTGGCAGGCAGAGACTTCTGTCTCCTGCAGCAGGGTGTTTCCAGCAATTATCAATCTCCTGTTCCTCTCCATGCAGATACGTGGTTGAGAGCCAGCAGGTCATGACACCTCCCTGAAGGGAAGTCGTCTCCTCCTGGTCCCAGGGCAATGCACTGGTTCTGTAACTGCAGAACCACAGGCCAAAAAGGACCTTACAAAGGATCCCTGAAATGGTGCAGCCTTCCCCATCTTGCAAGCTTCCGTGCATCAGCCCTCTGTGGGCTGTCTCCAGCTGTCCTTCCCAAACACAGGCTTTGAGCTCCTGGCTCTGCAGGATTTCTGCAAAGACTGTTTCAGTCTCCTTCCCCTTACCGTCATGGATGGTATGTGCCCACTTGCCTCCTCCTGGCACTTCTCCTTGCAGGCCCATGAGGCACATTGCCCATTCCCTCACCCAAGACTGCCCTTATATCGAGAGTTTCTATGAAACATCCTTTTCTTCTGCCTGAAAATCTTGTCCAGATGGGAAAAAATAAGTTTGGCCAGATATCAAACAGCCCAGTCAGAGCAGAAACATTATTCAGTGTGCATGCAGTAAGTTGGATGTATGCAAGAAAGATGAAAGATGCCAACAACCTCCCCTGTCCCTCAACCAGCAGCATGGAGTCTTCGGGTCCCTGGTGCCACAAGCACTGCAGGTGGTAAATAGACCCTGGGCTGCGACAGTGGTTATGGTAGCTCCGCGTTGCAAAATTGGGGCACAGCTCCTCAGCAGGGAGAGGGGAGAGCCATTTGTGGGCATCTCCCTATCAGTGTGCCAGCCCTGACAGGGGGTCAGAGATTCTGGAAGGGGGAAGCACACAGTGCTGCAAGCCAGACATGCTCCATGGCATGCTCCATGGCAGTGGAAAAACTACAGAAGGACGTCTGCGCCCCACTGGATAAATGACCCCCAATTTCCCCAGCCCAACAGGCCTTCTCCTGCCACAGTATCTTAATGTGATCTTGTTTTTCTTGCCCTTTGCATGAGAAGTACTGGTGTGAGGTAGTCCAAGTGTGTGAGTCCATTGGTCTGCATGTGCATAGGAGTACCAGCAGGCTAGAACCAGTGATGGGACCAGCAGGAAAGCAGAGGCACATTCACGGTGGGGGCACTTGCTCTCAGGGAAGCAGGGAGCTGAGATCCCCATGGGGGATGTCAGGCAGAGGTTTGCGCTTCCAGTGCAAGCCCGGAGAACCCAAAAAAGATTGACAGCTGGGACAGCTCAACTGCGGCAGGCCAAGAAGCACTCATGGGACTCCCGTATCTCCAACCTGGGAGTGCCTGGGAGTCAAGCCTCCTCCAGACTCTGGGCTATGCACAGAGCCCTCCTGGGTTGGTAATGGCTTCTAAAACACCAGTGAAGGGTATCACAAGGGCTAGAGGTAGTCAAGACAGATAGTCAAAAACTGGCTTGAAGGACAACCTGACTTCCTTTGAGGTGGAGTAATATGAGTCATCACAAAAGTTACATCTGCAACCCTGAGGGGATTTCTAGCTGTCAAGGTAAAAACACAAGAACAATTCAAACTGGTGGGATATAAAAGGAGAAAATTAACATATAAAGCCACTAGTGTGATTTTTTTTTAAACTTTATGGCATTTATTTTCCACACTTCTCCGTCAGTAATGGAAATGCCATCGATGCCTTCCAGCAATGTGGAATTTTCTTCTCATGAACCCCTTCCCTGACCTCTGTCTCCAGAGAAATGAAATGTCATGGCCTGAAATCAAGCAAGCAATTCCTATAATTATCCGCCACTTATAGTGCCTCTTTCCTGCACAGAGTAGCAGCACCCCATCAGCTTCATCCTGCAGCTGGGGAAACTGGAGGAGAGCAAGTTAAGTGATTGCTCTGGGTCTCACAAGAACTGGAGGATAAGTGAGTGTCCTGCCTTTCTGGCCAGCCCTTGTCCTTCAGGCCATGCTGCTTCCATCAATGATTTGGTAGTGAAATCATGGCACTGGTATGCCTAAATCCTCTACTGTCTTCACTTTTTTTAGCTATTGTAAACACCAAATCATTATCCTAGTTATCTTAGCTTAGATAGTGGACAAAGACGAGCACTTAGAGGGAGAGAAAATAACAGGGATGCATAGTGTGGCTTCAGGAAATCAGTTAATGACAGGATGTGGAGAAACTCAAAGACAAAAATATCAGAAGGAATGACAAGAATGGTGCCACAGCAAAGAATAGCTAAAATGCAGAGAGCAGAGCGAAGCCCTAAAAAGGCAGGCTTGGAGAGAGCTAATATAACATCTCACAGGACATTGTTGTGTGCCGCGCACTAGAGGGATTAAATGACAGCGGTGTTACCCTGACGTCAGAAGAAAAGGGGGATGAAAGACAAGCGGGAGTACAAGGGGGTGACAAAGGGCAAGTGTATCTCACCCTTACTCTTCGCTGCAAGTGTTTTTTCACAGTTTGTGGTAACCTGCTACCAAAGAGATCAACATCAACTGCATGGTGGCGTGTGTGTCAGATGCACACATGATGACTGCCCCAGGAGTGAGGGCTGCTGCCCTTTACTTTCACCCATAGTATATGCACTACCAGCTGCTTCAAGTAAACGAGCTCCAAATCAGAGGAGACAGATTGCATGGGAGAATCTCGCCCTCTGTTACCAGTCCGTCTCTGGTCCAAAACCCACAAAAGTTCGGGGCCCCTAGTGGGAACTTACATCTAAAATTAGAAAACTCATGACAAAAATAGAACTCTGTTTCTTTTAATAGCCTGGTTTTATTTTGAGATACCCTTCAGGGAACGCCTCACTGAAATGTGATCGGAAGCCAATTCTTTGATGACACAAAATTTGTCTTATCTGTCCAGATGGTTTAGTGGACTACTTGTGGACTACTTTTTATTTTTACGTAGTGGGCGATAATTAGAAAATGATTGCACAAAAAATCAGATGATGTGTTCTGAAGATGCTGGCAAAGTGGGGTGCTCAGGCCATTAGCAGTGAAGGAGAAGGCAATTTTCCCCCTCCCCAGTGCACACAGTGACAGGAGGTCATGCCACATCCACGCAGTGCTGAACTGGGATTATATGCCCAGTGTCAAAATGTACCCGGTGGTGTCTCAAGGAAACCTCAGGAGGGGACAATGCTACACTGAGAGCTGGGTACGTCCTGGACTGCTGAGGATTTATTTCCCACACTCTGACTAGCGCAAGTCTAAGGGTTAAATAATAATGCTCTTTGTTTAAATGAACCTGATATGCTTTAATGGAATTTTTTCAGCTCCTCTCTTATTGAAGTCTCAGTGTATTACTGAGCCTTCATGTCCCAGATTTACGCAGATGCAATTCCAGCCACGAGCCAAGTCATAAGATGGCAAAACATAAGCCTCGAGAGCAGCAGGCTTAGGAAAATATACCGTTTACAACCCCTGCCATAAAGTACTCTCAAAGGCCTAATTTTAGACATACGCACTGGAATCAAATAGCAAAGGGATCAGTGGGGTGAGGAATGGAGGACTTTTTATTCAAATGTCAATTATAATTAACCTAGAGCATGATGATATTCTCCTGTCTCAGAGCATTCGTAGTGGCATGTAACACCATCCTTGGAAGCCAGTAGGACATCCTGAAAAAGATGTTCCTCACCTTGGGCAACAAAACCACCAAACGTTTCTGCCGATGCTTGTCCGTGAAGGCTTGCTTTGGTCTCTGTCCATCAAGGGCTAACCTCAGGCATGAGCAGACCAAGCAGCTTCCCTTGGCCCTTCCCACCATCCTTGCCACCTCTGCAGGGCCACCCTGAGGGCATGTTCCTGCACCATGGCCCACGCCATCATCTTCCTTTTTCATATTGCATAATTGCGAATCCCAGCTGCTTGGGAAGGAGCAATTGCTCTCATGGTGTGAAGGGAGCTAAAGCTCCTGGTGCTTGGGCTCCAGGAGGCTCAGAGAAATCATGAGGTAGTGTCAGTTCTCTCCCATGGGAACGGCCTCACCACCTGCACCCCTGGTCCTCCCAGTGTCTGGCTGTGGGATGCCACGTACTGATGCTGTGGGCATGCCTGGGACTGTTGTGCTCCTCCTCGCTTTCCTATTTTCTTTTTCTCCTCTCTTCCCCTTCCTCTGGAAGAGGGTGGCAGTCATCCGTGAGACAAGGTGGATCTCCTTCAGCAGCAAAGGGAGTCATCAGAGTCACACTGCGTGGGTTTTTTCTCTACTCATGCCGTAGGCTCTTCCCAGAGTCAAACAATTTTGCTGTGTTTTGCCAATATACTGCTTAGCAAGACAGCATCAAACCTACAGTTATGCTACAGCAACACATACATAAAGCCTAAGGCCAAGAGCTTCAAAATCTGCAACCCACACTTTGGCTTGTGGCATAACTATATGCGAAAAAAAAAGGGAGGATCCTGATTCCTTAATCCACTCCGGCGGTTTTGTGCTATTTTAATGCTCAATTTCCATGTAATGAGGCTGTAATAAAAGAAGCATAACGAAGTAGAATGGTGGAGGCCTCATTTACAGGGAATCCCAGAAAAATCCCTTTGGGACCCCCACAGCTCAGAGGTGCTTGCCACTGGCTCGCCATGTCCAGACACCTGCTCCCGAGCAGAGGACAACCCCGTTTCCTCCAGGGTCCTGTGCTGCAACCTCTCAAACTGACTTCCCCAGGGTGGGAGATGCACTTTGCCATTGCCACAGATGCTTGGCCAGGGACCTCATTTCTCACTCAGTCTTACTTCTCCAGACTGTGTTCAAGAGCTCGGGCCTGAACAGCAACAAACCCCGCTAACCCTTTTGGTAGCTGAGATCAGAGTTTGGAGATTATTCATGTTTCACTCCGCACCCATTTCTTTACCTTCTGTTAGCTGAGGTGAAAAAGATCTGGATCTTCCTCTTTTCAAACCATTGCTGGAGAATCTTTGGTGAGACTAAACATCCTCACATGTCCAGCTGGACAAAGTGGGGTTTGTCTGACCAAATGTGGCTGTCTCTAATGTGGGTATCAACAGCTGACACCACGATCTGCACTCCCTTTACAGCTGACAAATGTTTTACATGAACTTCCAGGCTATACTTGCTGCATACTAAGGCAACATCTCAAGGAGACCAGATGAATCATGCTTTCTTAAGCAGGATTTCCTCAAGCGCCTCTCTCAGATGTGGATATCTGCACAGGAGGAATCTAAAATAGGCAAGATGAACTCTATCTCTAATGTCTCTTTCCATACTTCAGTAAGCTTCCAACAGTCATTAACTGCATTGAAGCACAGTGCTATGTTCCAGTTTCCTGGAAAAAGCTTAAATCACAGACAGAAGCTCCTTCTCATATAAATTGCATGTGCAATACATAACAACTTCCTGCTCCCAGCCAGGGGCTGGGATTACTGAATGCAGCTGCATGACTGCATTTTGCTTGTCGAGACACGAGAGCAACAAATCCCTCCTGGGTAATAATGGGGTTTGGAAACCGAGCCACCTCCTGGCTTCATCTTTTAAGAAATACAGTGACAGTGGAGTTTTAAATGCACCTTAAAAAAAAAAAAAAAAGTAATGAACATAAGATGAGAATGTCACGGCAGCTTGTAGACTTCAGGTTTTATGCATTTGACAAATGTTGTCATGCTCTGTGTCAGACTTCTGACAATATTGCTGTGGTGGATGGTAGTCAGTCAGCACAGACCTGCATAAACCCAGTGCATGCAGATGCCTTCATTTGTGCTGCAAGAAGGAATGGTGAAACACCTTATTGTAAAGATAGCTGAAGCCATTGCCCAAGCAAATGGCCAGCCATCACTGCAAAGCCGAAGCAAAGCTAAGACACCACCAAAAATTCAGAGATTCTCTGAAAACTGACTGCAAGCCCGGGATGCATCAGTTATATCATAAGCAAAAAGCTGCAGTAAGCAAGAGAAAGGCAGCAAATGAGGATCAATATTGTAAATGTCCCGAAGAGAATACACAGGCAGAAAGTGTACTCCCTGGAAGAGTCGCCTTGGAAATGATGAGCAAGGAAACTGTCAGATATTTGTTTTAACTGCGTTCAAAGAAACAGGTTTTGTGTAAAATGTTGCATTCTTTGTAAATAATTGGCACAATCCCAGAGAGCTAGTAATTGACTTCTGTAACCAATTCTCCTTGCAAACCGTGAACATTGGCTAACCCCTCCATCCAAGGGGCAATAATGTATTGTCCAGGAGCCTGAGTAATTAGGGACAGGGTAGACTTCTGTAGCTTGCAATGAAAAAGGTAAAACTGTCAGTACCTTGATAATGCATTGGCCAGGACAACTTTTTATTTGGTGATTCACTGCTGAAAGACTGTTCTGTATGCTACTTACCCCTCTGCTTAGTTTGGACACACTGTACTCAGGGATGCTACCAAAATCAATATCGTAGATGAGGTTATAGACTTGGCTAGAGTCAAGGAGATGCTGCAGGGAAATAAAAAACAGTAATTTGAAAGTGCACGGCATAAAGAGTACCCTATTCATTTCCAAGCGACTAGCTACCCATAAGGAAAACTAAAAACATCCATGGCAGATATCAAAGAAAGTGTACTGAGACACCTTCCTTCTTAATAGATTTGAAAACATTCCCCATGGAGAAGGACATAATGGAGACAGAAAAGGGCAACTTAAATGGTTAAAGTGATTTATGGTGCAGCCATAAAGCAACACTAAAGGTAATAGGCAGGGAGATACTCTGTAGTAACCCTAGTATAACAACTGGGGATGCTGGGGAGTACTGGAAAACAGACCACCAGGGACCATACACTCTCCCAAAACAGCATCTCCATTGGCTCTGTCCATCCTATTTCCCTCTTGGGGAAAAGGAAAAGAAAACAGGAAGAAATAAAATTATTATGGGGTGCAGGAATAAAGGTAAGGGAGAGGAGTGGAACTCAAAGAGTGAAAAACAGATAAACGTGGCACCAGAGGGAGACCCTGAACAGAGCATCCAGCAGTGCCCTGGCAGGAGGCTGGGCAGCAGAGGGCCCTGCAATGATAACACCAGCACCTTTTTTCTTACAATTTTATGAGGTTTAAAAATAGCCCTTGAACTGAGAAGAAGCAACACAGGTGAAATTCTGAGGGACTGGGGCATGTCCTTTCCTGCTTCAAAGCAGCAGCTCCTCCCAACTATCCCTCAGAAGGATTGACATGGGATAATGATCCCACAGAAGACTCAAATGAGGCATCTGGGAGCCAAATGTGTGATTGTTCCCAGTGAGGAGAGCAGGGTCTTCAGTGAAAGGCAAAGAGCCACCACCTCCAGCATCCAGTACCACGGCAAGGCCGGCATGGAGGTCTCCTTCCTCTCCACCATTTCTCTTGAATCTTTGTCTCCCATCCCATGATCCTCTCCACCATTTCTCTTGAATCTTTATCTCCCATCCCATAGGGTCTGACCTCAACTCTCAGTGCCCTAAAATGTACTTTCCTAAAAGGCTGCAGTGCCAGGTGGTGTGCATGCTTGGTGCTAATTCAGGTGGCTTGGCAGAGACAGTTATATTCTGGGGAACAGAGCAACCAAACCACCCCAAACTAAACCATCATGCAGAATGGAGACACAAGGGCTGCCTGGGTTATTCCCCGTAACATGTGGGTCAGCAACTGAGATCCTGCATGGGCTTTTCAGGCTCAGAAAACACTCTTCAATGACAGCTGAGCTGCGAAAGGTCAAAGTGTTTGACTGAAGAACCGGCAGAAATTTGCTATGAAGTGCCTCTTTGTTTAAGGAGCTTAAAAGGGGGAAGTTTAGTAAAGTACAATAAATAAACTCTGGCAATCCAGTTTGAACAAGTTTCTTATTGATGGTTTCAGAAAAGAGAGAGAAAGCAGCAAGTCTGGGGTTGAGGCAGTGGCAGCAGGTGTCCTGGGAGAGGCACCTGCCCCAGCAGCACCCGGGCTCCTCTCCAGTTGACTTATATTTCCATTTGAGCACACAAAGGAATAATAAAAAGTTGTGCTTTTTAATATAGTGAAGACTTGTTCTTTTATCAAGAGCAACCGTCTGGCTTCTCATTTACATATGTGAACATGGGGTTTGCATCCCCATCGGGGAGGTACACAAGTGTCAGTGTCTGTCCTGACTTCTGTAACAGAGCTTCTACTAGCAAGAGACAATTAGGCAGGAAAGCATGTGTAAATAATTTATTACAGCATATAAATGCTTTCAGGAGATGGAAATACTAGCTACGAAAGTGGTGTCTGCTCAAATGGGTAACGGCAGAAGTTCAGTGGCTGGAAGCTGAAGCCATATAAACTCAAATGAGACATAAAATTTAGATTTTGACCAAGGAGGCTGTTTAACGGTGGACCAGAAATGCATGGTGAAATTCTCATCTCCTGCTGTCTTTGTATCAGAAGTGCAAGGCTTTGAAGAAGGCATGTTTTAATCAAGTGCTAACTGAAGAACCTCCCAAAAAATGTTGGGCAGGCCAGAATGAAAGCATTTGCCATGGACTGAGGGACAGATATAGGCAACTGCTGGTTTCCTTGACTTTCAGGTCAGTCTGTGACTCCGTGAAGTTACCTGCCTATAATAAAACTCACCAACTCACTCTTTTGAAATCAATATAGAATCCAATAACCCCATATAATACAATTTGTGTCTTAGATGTATTTGTTCTAAATTTAACTCCCAAGCTAACTTTTCTAATACCTAAGGACCTTTAAAGGCTACACAATCCTTAACTCAGCTCTCAACTTGACCGTCTATCTTCTGGTTATTTCAGGAGCAGCAGAAGTTGTACAGAAAAAGTCAGAAGCTTGGTTGGCCAGCATGTCAAGCAGGGAAACTGCAGTCCCATACAGACTCTCTACCGCTCAGCCCATTACAGGGCAGATCAGTTCTCTCCAAACCTGTCCTAGGGCCGGGTTCTTGGCCAGGAAGGCCAACCATATCCTGGGCTGCATCAGAAGAAATATGGCCAGCAGGTTATGGGAGGGGATCCTCCCCCTCTGCTCTGCTTTGGTGAGACCCCACCTGGAGTACTGCGTCCAGCTCTGGGGCCTGCAACGTAAGAAGGACATGGACCTGTTGGAGTGAGTCCAGAGGAGGGCCACAAAGATGACCCGAAGGCTGGAGCACCTCTCCTATAGGCTGAGGGAGTTGGGGTTGTTCAGCCTGGAGAAGAGAAGGCTCTGGGGAGAGCTTATAGCGGCCTTCCAGTACCTAAAGGGGGCCTATAGGAGAGCTGGAGAGCGATATTTTATAAGGGAGTGTAGCAATAGGACGAGGGATAACGGTTTTAAACTGAAAAGGGGTAGATTTAGATTAGATATTAGGAAGAAATTCTTTACTGTGAGGGTGGTGAGACACTGGAACAGGTTGCCCAGAGAGGCTGTGGATGCCCCATCCCTGGAGGTGTTCAAGGCCAGGCTGGATGGGGCTTTGAGCAACCTGGTCTAGTGGGAGGTGTCCCTGCCTATGGCAGGGGGGGTGGAACTAGATGATCTTTAAGGTCCCTTCTGACCTAACCCATTCTATGACTCTATGGTCTTATGCTGTCCATGCCAGGACAGCACCAAATTATTTGACATAACCTAATTTTAATCATAAATCAAATCATCCTGTTTAATTTTGATTTTGACTTTCTACTTATATTTGGATTTTAGATTTATTTTCCTACATGCAGACTGATTCTCACTGGTTGGTAGCTATTAAAATATGTTGGTTTGTTACTAAAAGTAGCCCATAACTACAACTGGCATTTCCTTTTTGGCAGCAAAGGTGATATACTATACATGCATTAAATACATAGCTTAAAAATACGATTCCTGTACTGAATGAACAAGAAAAGTTTTAATTAGAACATGCTACACATTTACAACAAAATGATACCTTAGACAAAGAAAGCATTATTCATAGAAAATTAATTGAATTAATGGTTTCTGATCAGTATGTTCTGCAGCATTTTCAAACTAATAGATGTCACCCTCTCACACCTAATTTTTATAAGTAAATTGGAAGAGGAAACCTGGCTTTTTTTCTTTTTTTCAAATCCCTGCTGGTTTCTCAAATTCTATTACATTATTGAAGTAGCTATTGAATTGAACACATCTGATAGGAAGAAAATATCCTTCCAGCAGAAGAGACTACAGATTGCCAAAAAGAAATTTAATGCTTTAGCAAATTCTGTTTCCAGAGCTCAGTTAGTGATTTCATAAGTAAATTGACTTTTACGTAAATTTCATTTAAGCAAATATATACTGGCTAAATATAACCCTTATATAACCTAAAGGTTTTTAATAGCATAAGATCAGGAGTTAATATAGGTCATGATGATTCTTTAAATGCATTTAAACTAAGCCCATCAAAGTGCATTTATTTTTAATAAGGAAAATAAAAATTTCGTTTTATGTTTTTATTTAGACTTTTGTCAGCTCAGTGCCTGCTGCTATATTCAAAGACCCTTAGGACCCTGAGAAGCTTTTTGCCAGTCTGCTGCTGACAATGGTCCTATGCAAACTTCTTAGTCTTATCACAACCTTGTGACTCACTTCTGTACTTGGATCACCTAAGGACAACTAAAGAAATGCAAGCTGGGCAAGATGAGAATATCTCTTTGGCTTCAAAGCCCGTAAGAGTTCAATCTCATAGATTCAGGGAGTTATATTTCTCTTTTTTCAGTCCTGTGCTGGTTTTCTGGACTTCTTTTTCCCCTTCTTACCATGCTAGCTCTGCTTTCATGGAGGATTTTGGAGCATTTTTCTTCCTTCCTGAGGTATGCAACAGCAAGGCTCGCCTGCCACAAGCTTCAACATTTGTGTTTAAGCTATTGCCCTGAAAAATACCTTTTGCCTTTAAAACAAAACAACGTTCTTTCAGCTCTCTAAATATATGAATGGTTTTATTTACCTTTACATTATAAAGACCTGTCGCCTGTGAAAAAATGCTGAGTTCAAAGATGCATAGATGAATGAACACGTATATATATATGTGGTTATATACTTCTTAAAAATACATATATATGTATATATAGACACACACATTTGTGCAAGATTAGCCAAAAATGTGCTAAATCCAGGAACAGATTAAATAAATTGCTCTAAGAAAATTGACACCTGGACACTTTTCTTCAGACTTAGTATGAAGCAAGCAAAGATCCTTATTTTTGAAATAGTGTTTAGCTTAGATTTTTTTTTTCCCCATGACATTTTACAGGATTAATTATTAGCTTTACTGACGTTTTCTAATATCTTTGCTGCTCTTTACCTCCTCCTGCTGTGCTCCATTACAAACCCAGTGCCTGGAAAAAGTTTATTTCTTTTTGTATTCTCCTTTTCAAAGGTATAATTAGTGGTTTTCTGTGCGTGAGGGCCAGCACATGTATATATGTGTGTTCGTGTATGCTTTATATCCACAAATGCATGTGCATATATATATATACACACATATACATATTGAATATTGTTTGTCATTACAAATACTCTACAGTTGAAAATTAACAGCAAAAATAGTAATTATGTATAATTTTTATGTTTCTGAACTGAGGAAGAAGATGAGAAATTATTCCCATCCCATCCATTATTACCAACCCATAAGAACATGAAAAAGAAGCAAAGCAAGGGATTGTGGTTTCCAAACAAATGTGATATCAGCTGTAATTTGCATAAGATTGTGCCACCCTGATGTACTTCCATTGGTCTTTCCTAAAATTTATAAAGAATGCATGCATTGCCAATGGAGTTCAGCTCTGCTATTGCTGTTAATTGGATTGCCTTACAGAAAGAAGTTCAGATTTTATTAAATAAGGTCATACAGTGGTCATGAAGAACATTTGAATTGTTACTAGATTAGTGTTAGCAATCAAATAAATCAGAAAAGAACAAGGATACTTTATCACAGAACACAATTTCTACCTTTAGTTGAACAGACTACTTCGTAAATAGAGTCTCATTAGTATTAGCCTAATGTAATTCTGTACTTTGTTTTGTAAGTGAAATGAAGTTCAGGAACCTTCACTTTAAAAGGTTATAGATGTGTAAGAGTGAAAGAAAGATGAAAAAAGAGCAATCACACCCAATTTAGGATGATTCATCTTCCAGAGGGGAAGAGACAAAGTCTCTTGTCTTCTGGAAAAAAGAATATGCAAAAGAAGTCAGTAAAATCATTAGGCAATACTGAAGAACAAATAAAGCTACTACCAAATAGCACATACAATGTGAATAAGAGTGAAAATGTGTAATTATAATGCCTGTAGGCAAAAGTTAATGGTCTAAAACCAGAGACAGATGAATGGAAATGCTTGGGTCTAAATGAAGATATTGTTATATGAGATTGTATGTGAACTAGGAGGAAGGAAAGAAAATTAGTGTAACACTAAGGTAAAAATTATATCAAAAGTATAGCTGTCTGTGCTGGTGGAGAAACAGTATGTGTGTTACAGAAAGTTGAATAGTATGACTAAGTCATCCATGTCAACAAGTCCTAGGGTATCACTGTGGATTGAAATTGTGGGTTGTAGGTTAATACCAGGGCAACAGTCCACATCAGTGGAGCACAGTGGTGACCACAGACAGCCTCCAGGATCAGAAACAGAACAATAATGGAAAATTTCAGTCATTGCTTACCCCCATGACAATGGCATCACACAGAGACAAAAGTTGTAGACTTCATAAATGACTGTATTTTCTAAAGAAAAGTGAAAAAAACCCCTTGTCTAGATGAATACTAGACATGTACAAGAAAAAAGCGTTTTGTGGGCGTTGTACAAGATACAGTTCAAGATATAATCATAGAAAAGATACTCTGTAGTGCCTATGCTACCAAACTTCAATGTTGTAGTAGGAGATAAATGTTGAAGTCAATTATATTATCACAGCACTTTAAGAAGGGTGATTAATAAAAGCAAAGAAGCTTGTTAAAAAGATCTTTTTTATAAGCGCCTTATCAGAGTCTTCGAGTAAACATAAATCACCTACAAAAAAGACTCAAACCCAAATGCAGGCCTAAAAATCAAAAATATAAAAGCCTTTATGATTAAGCATTGGAGTAAAGGAGCTGCCTAGAATTGAAAAATCCAAATTGACTCCAAATGAGGAAAATAGACAAGAAGGTATATCCTGGTAGTTAAATGCAAGAGTATAAGAGGGCATGCTAAAATGATCTTGAGAAGCAACAAGCAAATGGCAAGAAAATTATCAAAAGCCTTTTCAAATGTATCAGAAGCAGGAAGCTCATCAGAGTCAGACAGGTAAACAAGGTACAGAACAGGTGCTCAGAGGAGTGAGGCCATATCAAAAAAGAAAAAAGAAAAGGAAAAAGAGAAAAGAAAAAAGGAAAAAGAAAAAATGGAAAAAGGAAAAAGAGAAAAGGAAAAAGGAAAACGAGAAAAGGAAATGGAAATGGAAAAAAGAAAAAGAAAAACAGAAAAAAGAAAAGCCCTAAGACCTAAAAAAGAAAAATGAAAAAAGGAGAAAAAAAAAGAAGAAATAAGAAAGAAGGAAAAAGAGAAATAAAAAAATGAAAAATGAAAATGAAAAAGGAAAAGGAGACAGAGAAGGAGAAGAAAAAAGAAAAAGAAAAAAAAGAAAAAAAAAAGAAAAAGAAAAAGAAAAAGAAAAAGAAAAAGAAAAAGAAAAAGAAAAAGAAAAAGAAACGCCGAAAGGATTCTTTGTGTCAGGATTCAGCACAGAGAGGTTTAAGGAAGTTTGCATAACAAAGTTTTTATTTACAGGGGTGAGACTGAGGGGTTGCGTCAAATTGAACTGTCAGTAGAGAAGTTTTAGAGCAAATCAATAAAGTGAGTAGCAACGCGTTGCCAGGAGCAGGTAACAATCACTCAAGGGATCTAAGGGAATTCAAATATAAAATTGCTGAACTTTTCACAGTAGTGTGTAACCTATCGCTTACATTGGCCCGGGTTCCAGAGTAATGGAAGGTGGCAAATGTGGCCTCAATTTTTAAAATAATCTCCGGAGGGGAGCCAGGAAACCAGAGAATTGTAAATTTGACTTTTTGCTGAGGCAGACTGATGGAAGTTATAATAACGAGCAGAATTAGTAGACATGAATATATACAACTTACTGGAGATAGTGAACAGGGTTCATAAATAAAGAAATCATGCCTCACAAATCCTGTACAGTTCTTAGAAAGGATCATTGCACTTGTGGGCAAGGGCAACTTGAGCAAAAAAAAAAAAAAATTACGTTTGGATTCCTAAACCTTTCTATAATATCCCTTCCCAAACAATCTTACAGAAACCTAACATCAGGGGGAGATTGCTGTGCATTAATAACCGCGCAAAGGAGACGGAACAGCAGGCAGGAATAAATGGTCACTGTTCTTCCTGGAGCAGTTACTCGGGGAATCCCAGGGGGATCTGGCTGGGCATGGCCACAAATCACCTGGAAAAGCTGAAGAACAGCAAGAGGAGAAAGTTTGCTGGTGTTTTGGAAGTAGTTAGGAGAATCGAAACCAAAGCAGACTGGGGATTTTCAAAAGTTTGCTGCATAGGTGATTAAATGGAAGATAAAATTCATCCTTGGTAAATACGAAGCAATATGCTGTGGGAACACAGTCCTGTGCACACTTAGGCAATGATCAGATCCAAATTTAGCTGATTTTGTTTTGGAGATGAGGGAGAACTTAGGATGGTCCTTCAAAGACATCTGCTTGACAACCTTTCATTGTCAAAACAGCAAACAACATTAGGGATGGACTAAGAGAAAACAGCATTATGCTAACGAGACGGGGTCAGCTTCTGTCTCTGCCTCTGTCTCATAAAAGATGCAGAAGAATTGGAATACTTTAGAAAAAAAGGTCACAAAAATGAGCAGCGGCTTCTATGCAAACAGAGCTTAATATATGAAGACTGCTAACACTGGAAAAAGAAAGTCCAAACAGGGCACACCCATGATGTGTAAAAATCTTGAATGATATGGAGAAGAGGGGAAGGGAACAATTCATTTTTTTTTCTAATAGAAGAACTAGGATCATCCAACAAAAAGCTGAACAACACATCTAAAACAAATATAAAGCAATACTTTTCCACATAGGACGCATAAAATTATGGAAGTGCCATAGGATGCCACGGAGGTTTAGCATCTAAAGAGGTTCAAAATAAAACCCAGTGGCTACATGGAGTGACACCTGTGGCTGCAACTCTGTTCAGCAAGTCCCCAACCTCTGCTTTCCAGAAACCGGGAAAATATAACAATGTAAGGATTATACTCGGGCCGTTTCTCGTGGACTCGCCCTGCATCTGCTGCAGCCAGATGGGATAGACAGACCATTGTTCTGACCCAGGGTGTCATCTTTAAATTCTCTGCGTGGTTTTGTTCACTTCCAAAATTAGTTATTTGGCAGTGCTGAGGCAAGAGGGAGATGGCCTGGTGGTTGTACTGATGCTCAGGTGCACAGAAAATCTCAGAGGAAAAGAACAAGGTTCTCTCATACTTTCAAACAGCTCAAAACAGCTGACAATTCTCCAAGACCGAAGCCTGTTGTGTTAAAAAGTAGTAATCCCTCAACCCAAAGAGAAGCACAGGTAGCAGGTTTGGGTAGAAAACAAGAGTGTGCTGTAGTTGGAAGGAGGAAAATTAGCAACGCAAGCCCAAGCTGTTACCGATGAAGCTTTAATGGCATTAAAGGATAAGTGCCAGGGTCATTCATCGGGCACTTCGGGATTCCCCCGCACCGTATCTAACGTATGGATTAGCGCTTTCCCTTTCAAACATTGAAACTTCACAGACTCGGAAATCCATAAAATAGAAATGGGGGAAAGGTATGATGAGCTGGCTCTAGTACACAGTTAAATTTTTAGCCTGTGAAATAGTCACAGTCATTGTTAATGACACAAAATCTCATTTTTAAACTAAAAGAGCTCGTTTGAAGAAGGCAAGTTGCAGCTTTGTTTCCCACAACAAATGCTGACTACGGCGGGAGCTGCTCTGCTGGCTGACAGGTCTCCAACTCCTGGGAACTGCTGCTCCCTGGTGCCCATCTTCCAAACAAAAACTGGGACAGTTTCCCTCTCATCCTCCTCGCCCTGCTTTTAATGTTGCTACTGAACCACCTCATCAAGAGAAGAATCAAGACGTAGTAACTCATGTTCAGATGCATATCCTTCCTAATTAAGTGTTGGCAAATAATATGCACTTGAATTTTAAAATGGGCCTATGTAATGTGTAAATGAGGTTGAGTCAAGCTGCAAATTGGGCTTTGTACAGCATGGTGTCTTCTACACATGTGACACGAACAGTAAAGAAAATTGTAATTTTGGTGGTGGAGGCAGCTTAATTTAAACATTTTCAATAGAAACCGTCTAGACTCCTCATTTCAAAGCTATTTTCATTTTGAAATTGATGGCAGCATCATGAAAATAGGGTTAAATAACCTGAAAATGAAACAAAGTACTCCTTTTTGGAGTTGGATGTTTGAATCATTGTTTCTCAAAGAGACTGTTTGCTTTAAAAGGTGTGTAAATCTTATGTTGGGTCCCTACAGCCGCAATGGCCTTTGATGCGTTTTGCAAGTGATGGCTTTATTTCTGTTTTGATTTTATACTACAGAAATTACATAGCTGAAATAATGAATGATTTGGTAATATATCTTTCACTATTTATTGCTTATTTTCATCACAGTTCTGCCATTTTTATTCCCTCTGCAAGCCAGTACATCTTCCTTGATGTTAGAGACTGGTGAACTAAATAAATATAAAGCAGAAACTGTCTGCAGCGAAATTTCTATTAGGACTTCTCCCTTTTCCATTTTAAATAATTATGTCCTATAAACCGCACAAAGGAAATAACAAAGTCAGCCAGTAAATCAGCAGAAGCAAGTAGAAAAGCGGACTGTTGATGGTGTCCTTAACTGCTGAAAATGGATATATGCATGAAGTAGCAATACTTTACAAAGTCATAGTTATTTCTGACTTTATTGAAATGCCTGCTGCTCATTACAGAGATTTAAGAGGTTGATGCTATGAAGTATAACAGCTATATTTAATGAAAGTTGCAGCACTCCTGCTTTCTGGGCTCCTGCAATTATGTTTTACACAAACTGTAGAAGCATTAGGTTCACCTTTAGCTGACCATCAAAACATCCCATGTTGTTATTCACAGTGATTTCAACATTCATTGCTTGTAATAACTGTATGGAGTTTTTGTTAATATTCCTACTTCCCACTTGTGCTGTTTATGTTAAAAATGCTTGTATTTTAAATATTATATGCACTAATTTCTGGTGCAGAAAAATTAAGGCTAAGGGCTTAGAGTCAAACAAAGCCCCTAACCAGGTACTTATCCTTTTACTGTAAGAACAGCTCTGTTGGCCTTAAAGCACTTTGCTTACATGCTTAATGTAAGCCCATGTTAAGAGCTTTGCTGGATTTGAAAGTGAAATAGCTTAAAAGCACTATTTAGACACCCATGCAAAATAACTATGGAATAGGAACCTTCTTTGTGTGAACATCATTCCTCCTCTTTAGCTGCATTTTAATTTTAGAAAAATGCTATTAATGAAAAAGTTTTCTATAGGACAGAATGCGTATGTTACCATCTTTTTTCCTACTATTGCACATGTGGTCTGGGTTATCCCAAGCTACCACATCCCCCTCTGAATTCAGCATTTTTGCTGGTATAATTCTGACAGATATGGAAGGTAGAAGCATGCTGGAAGCTCATGTAATGAGTACCTCAGGAATAGCTATGCAAAGTTCAAATGGTTTAGGTTCCCTGGATAACCAAAGTACTCATTCATGTAAAATTATAGTCTTCAATTCATTATTCATTCACTTAAAATTATTAAAATTATAGATAAAATTATATATCCAATGTGGACTGTGTAAGTAGAGTGAGCAAACAAGGGGAAGGATCTGCATTCTTGAAAGAGGCGGGATTTAAAGACGTTTTTCAGAAAAAGATTGTCCATTTTCAGAAAACTACCTATTTACAAGAACCTTGAAACCAAGTTTTTACAACTGCAACTTCCAAAGGGATAGTTTTGATGCAATTTGTAATCAGTTTGCATTTGAGTCAAAAGCCACTATCAATCAAACAAGAACTTTGTCTATATTTTGCAAAACTGTGATCTGAAATAGCCTATTTTTCACTCTATTGGAAAAAAAAAAAAAGTTTTTTTTCTTGCTTACTGAAGGCTTGTTCATGTGATAATGCCGTACAGAACAGAGCTGTGTTTGTCACAGGACAGGAAACCAGGAATCAGGGATGCACATTGAAGGCTGATGAACAGTGCCTGATGTAAAAGAAATGGCGAGAAACATAGTCACTATCCAAACCACTTTCTTCAAACTGGTGACACCTTTTCAGTGTGTCATTATAAAACAGTCAGAAATCTAAGCTATTAGAAGAAGATTTCCACAGCAAAACTCATTCACTCAGAGCCTGTTCTATAGTCAATAAGCCATGTGTCACAAAAAGAAGAAAAAGATGGCAAAAAAACAAATCCAGAGGTGGCAAAAAAGACAACTGCACGCTTGAAATGTTTATGAGATGCTAAAGGTTATTTTTCCTGTTAAAAATCAACAAATTAGCAGTGACCAGATCAAACCTACCCACCATTCAATGAGAGAGGTAGGGAGTGAAAAGGAAGAGTGCAGCAAGAGATGCTTGTGCTGGCAAAATCTATGCATGTGTCTAAAAATTCAAAATACATTTGTCATGTAAGTATTTAGTGATTGTAAATTGTTAGCTCAGAAGTATCCTGGTTTATTTTGGTTTTCTTTTGAATATACAGTCACTTCATATAAATGGTACTTCTCCATACCATCCTTACATAGTAATTTTTATCGTCTCTTGGCATCATGTGTTCTGGGATATCTAGCTCCACAAAGGTTATTATTAACCTATAATTTGTCACTTACAAATGCAGGCTACATTTTAGCTGCCAACAGCACAGGAATCATCTGTGGTTATAGGTTCCAGCTGAATATTTCCAAGGCATCCATGTGTTGTGGTTGCAATAGAATTATTCTTCAGATCACCCCACAAAATTAGGAAACTATGAGGTCATTTCCAATAAACAATTACCATATAATTCACTGAGTGATTGAGGCAGGGGGTGCTGGTGGGGAATCTGTTTTTTCTTGCCTATTGTGTATTCCTTAAATAAGCACAAGGTAAACATTGGTGGAATAGGTAGAGAGCATGACCTGCAACTGGCCCCGAAATAGAAGACGGAAATATGGAGAGAGTGCTGATGAGGAAGGAGAGATTAGAGGTAGATCAATGGAAATTGAAGTTTGAAAGGATGCTGAGGGAAACAGAAGTGCAAACTCATTACTAAAGCTCACTGATGTTGTCAAGGTATTGGTGCTGCCCTATTAATGAAGAAGCTATTGTACTAGAGACGTAACTCCCAACAGTTGTTTTGGGTTAATGGACTCATATAAATCCTTTCATGTGTATCTTCATTTTCAGATTTACAGTTTGGGGGTTTATGAAGAGGAGAGGGCCATTCATACCTTGACTTGTTCTTTCCTGCACCATATCTGTCTCCAAGATCTGGAGACATGCTGTGACATGATGAGCGAGGTTTGGCTTCATTTTGCTTTCTTCTTTTCCTGCTCGCAATCTTTCCTCACATGCTGTGGTATTGCAAAGCAATGAAAACAGCCTACGTGGAGATGAAAGAGGTATCTGTTCCTATGGCATCTCAGAGGATCTGACCTGGGTGTAAATACATGGGAAAGGTAAGAAGCAAGAGGAGGAAAGAGATGGGGGGGAGGTTAAGGGCTGAGATACCCCAAGACAGAGTTCAGGAGGTGAGGAGTGTTGCCTAATGTTACCTTCCATGTGTCCTCCTGGGCGTTCGTTTGAGTAACCTTTTCACATATTTTTCACTGCAGCTGTGAACACCAGTGTTGGTACCATGGCAGCATGGTGGTCGCTGTCCTTGTGCTGCCGACTGCTGACAGGGGCAAAGCAACGCTGGTGCCCATTAAGCGGATGGCTGCAGGAAACACCAGGAAATACATTATCCATGCTGGAATGCCACAGAGGCACCGTCAAAGGATGAATCTTCAGGTCTGTTCCCTCTCAGGTTGGTGGTACAGGTACCGGAAAAAACAGAGTTATGCCAAGGCTGAATGGTCTTGAAAATCCTTTTGTTTCTGATCAAATGCAACTGCAACTGGCGGCGTAAAAGGTTCCCACCAAACATGCCTAGCAATTAGATCGAGGCTTTTTTGACTGCTCTCTATCATACTCTGCTACTCCAAAAATGAGACGGGCTCTGCCTGGAGAAAAATGGACTGCTGTTTGCATCAAGCCAGCAGG
>NW_009647830.1:2682204-2711628 GCF_000708025.1 Charadrius vociferus | reverse complement strand
CAGGAATGTAACTATCAACATATTGAGAAGATTTTGTGTGTAAAACACTCAGATTTGAGGAGCAAGGCCTGAAGTCCTTATATAGTCTGAGATGGTTCTAGATTTGGCCAAAGTTCAGAATCTTGTTTTCTGTCTGTACAAATAAGCCCCTGGAAGTCCAGTCAAGACGTTCCTAAAACAGAGCTTCTTACAGTTTAAGATTAATAGTCGGTAGTAAGTCATTATGATTTTACGTAATAAACCAGCTATAAGGGTTTGCAGCCAGTTCTTAAACTTCCTGGAACTGTGCTGCGGGATATAATGTTTCTATAGAGATCTTTTGTTGTGCCACAAAATAGGTCTACAAATGTGCAGCAGGGTGTCCCCTCTTCTACAATCCTTATATCTCTCTGCCATACAGTACAGTGGTGCCTCATGCAACAAGCGCGTGTCTTCCCGTAACTGTATTTTCTGAAGATGTCTTCATGCCTTCCAAAAAGATGGAGAGTAGAGATAGAAAAATAAGTTGAAATCTTCAGTTTTCAGTGGAGTAAAATCTGAGCTCTACAATTGCTGCTTATGTTTCCCTATACTGATACTTGTATTCTACACTTTTGCTCCTGCACATACAGCTTCACTGTATTTTTTGTTCATATTCTACTTTGAATTAGAAAAAAATCTGAGATTTAGGAATGCGAGGTTATTAGAAAATATTAATGTAATACCATTCAAACATATTTAAAATAAATAGCAAGCTACTATGACATATTGTAATGGAAATAAATTTTAAAATGTTTTTTGTACATAATTTTTTGTTGGAAGCTCAGGGAACTGGGACAGTCTCATAAGCAAAGTTAATTTCTTTTAAAAGTAAAGAAAATTGGAAGGAAAATCACATATGGAGTAGGATTATTGATATACAACAGATTTATATTGAGCTATTTCTTAAAGCTGCTAAAGCCAATAAGAGAAGCTGTAAGAATATTCCTTCAAATGACTAAATTTCTTTATTCAAATTATTTTAATGGATTTCTGTAGACTTTATGCATACTCTTCTGTGTTAAATTAAAAGAAACTGTAAAAATCTTTTTGCTGGAGAGTTGTTTAAAGAAACAGTGTAATTTCCATCGAAACTGCAAAACACTTTTCAAAATCATTTCAAATGTATAAACATGAACTCTTGCATTGGAAATCTGGCTCAGAGGATTAAGTGAATTGTGACTAAGACCACATTTTTATTCTGACATTTTTGTCTAGACACGGTTAACCAAAACAGTGAACTTTTTTTAATCAATGACTTAGAAGACCCTTATCATTTTTTACAGATCAAGATTTTTTCTGCAAATTATAATAAAAATAAAAAATAGATTCCAGAACTTCCAGAACAATGCCAGAACAAATTAAAGGTTTAGAATCCAAAGAGTATTAGTTTTTAATTATTTTTTCCAACAATATTGTTTCTGTAAAAAAAAACCAAACAAAAGACAGTTTCCGAACACCAGAATTGCTGAATAAAAGGAGCTGATCTCGCAACATGTTTGTTGAGAAACCATTAACGTGCTTCCCTGTTTAGGAGCAGCTGGCACATCATAGAAGACTTTTATGAACATTCTGATTTTAATTAATCCCTTGGGGTTCTCCATTGACCTCAGGACAGTTACACAAGGATGAGATTTGTCTTCTTGTTAGAAACAATTCTGTTTATAAATATGTCTTTAATTTTGGTAGGAGCTGGGTGGATTCTTCACTCTTTCTTAGTAGAGCACTATGAGTACAAAGCTGAGTTATTTGTTCTTTGTTTGGCTGCTGCTTAATTAGACTTCTCAGTTCTAACCAAGCTTGTTTTGGAGCTCACCTGTTGTTGGGCTTGTGTTATAAACTCAGCTCATCACAGTCTTGCACGCTTTTGTTTGTTTGCCTCTATGGCATGCTTTCCATGGTTTTCTAGATAAAAGAGGCCAAACCTGTGGCTTTCAAGACTTGGGTTAACCCAAAGGAGAAGGGCATGGTAGTACATGACTTCTTTTTCAGCTGTGATTTCTGTGTTCACATGAGCTGGGGACTCCACACAAAATCAACTGGGAACAAACCAGCACAGATTAAGATCTCAGTAAACCCTCCCTTTAAAACCACCCATCTTTGACTTGGCTGTAAATCTTTCCATGTGTCAACCTAATCTTTGATCGCATTCACAGCAAGTAGCTGTGATGTTACAAAGAGACTTCTCAGTCACTTGAGGAACGAGTAGCAAGAGCTGTTGAGCTTGTATAGTTGCGCAAATCCCTATTTCTATGTCAGGAAGCTTGTTAATGTATCAATAAGGAAAGGTGGGGAGAGGAAGGCACGTGGGAGAAGAGCCACACACATGCCAGCATTACTCCTTTTCCTGCAGGGGAGAGTGAGTCAGAAATTTTTGCCTTCCACGCATCCTTGCTTTGAAGTGGTTCGTTTTGGCTTGATTTGACTGTGCAGGAGACATCGCAAACCAGGTTTGTGCTGATACTGTCAGCCCTCCGGTGGGTAATGAATCTGGTGTAGACAGCCACCACAGCACTGCCCAAAACGTGTTCAAAAACATCAATCACAGTGATTACACAATGTACTTCATGGCTATTTACATGCAAAAATCTCAGCAGCTGGGTTAATCTTGTAGAAGCAAGTACAATTAGATGATATTTTATATGTATTATATACAGGGCTCTGCGCCAAACTCCACTCTCATAAACAGCAGCGTAAATCCAGAGCAACTCCCTCAACTTCAGTGGAGATTACATCAAAGCCGCGCCAGGATTCATATTCTAGGTTGCTTCCCACTGCCTACACACAGCCTACTGCGTTGCCTGAACTGAACCCTGGCCGCCGCATTTCTGGCACCTTAAAGGAATAGTTACCGAATACATACATATATATGTATTTTCATATCTATATACGTAGTGCGAATTGTTAGCAATGCTGAAAATAGTAACCTAACACCAAGAATTTACTAGTATGGAATTTACATTTCAACAAGTGTGTGTGTTCTTGTGCGTGCACCTACACCACGTTCATACAGTCAGTACATTTTATAGATGCGTGTGTGAGCCCTGAAGAAAAGGAAGAGAAAAGGAACTTTAGCAAAATGATAGAGAGGGAGGTGACAGGGTGATTTCAAGGTTATTTTTCCAAACTTACAGAAGTGACAGGCAACACTCAGGATGACTACAGTGAGGGAAAAAAGTCAAGTGTTATATAGTGTGTTTTGGACCTTTGACATGACTTTTAAGTCAGTTTTCCCATTTCCTAGTGCGTCCTTTAGTGAGGATATCCTGTGGCTTGGGTAGGACAATCACACAGCAAGAGCTTACAGAGAACCTATTTTTAGTCAAATTTCTTGCAGTTATCTGGCTCTTCACATGATTACAGAGCCTGGAGATCTGTCTGTCTTTCTCCTTGTTCTCCTCAATGACTCTTGGTCAGTTACAGCCATATCAAAGAGAGATGTAGAATTCTAAAATATATGAAATTCCTACAGGCTTTGTGATCTTTTGTGACTGGGTGGAGGAGAAAGACCTAAAATAGTGCTGTTAGTGTGAGCTCTGAGTACTACTACTAGACATTAAGGGAAGCCACCCAGGAGAAGGGAAGTTTAAATATTCCAGGTATAGGAAATGCTTCAGTCAGAGCTTGCACTGTATGAGGCGAAGAATGTCATTAGTCACTGAGGCACAAGTAACCAGAGCTCATCAGGTCTTCTGTTCAGGGAACTGCTTCTTAAAACAGTGAGAAACATTATGCCTCCACCCCAAAAGCTGATAAGGCATAGAAGGGTAAAATCGCAAGCAGATTTAAGTCATTACTTTAGTTTTCTAATTAATCTTTAGTAATTTTCTAATTGGCAGTATCCCTTTAACAGCTGCCTTTAGAATCTATTCTAAAATGGTGTCATTAATTTGTTTCTGTGTATTGAGTTCTCTTTCTTTATGTCTTTAAAAGCAAATCTTGGTATATTTTAGCACCTTGCATAGGAAATTCTAGTGAGTTCAGAAAGATTTGTTGCAGTTTGGTTTTAATCCAGAGCTTTCCAGCAGCCTTGTAGATAACAGCTTGACTTAAATATGACTTCATAGCCTACACCCATCTTAGCAGATACAACAGTCACTGCACTCACACCTCTGGATGGGATGTCCCCAGGAACTCTGCCATTCCCTGTGGAAGCTCCCTGTGCCCATCACGCCTTCCACCACGGTTCAGCATCCACTGAAGATGAAACGATCAGGCCAGTTCTCAAAATTTCGAAGAAACTCTTGAAAATAGATATCACAGAGCTGGAGCTTGCAGCTGTCTGCGCAGCGGCTGGGAAACACGAGCTCCTAGTTTTGTGCCTCCTTGCGGCTGTTAACTGTAAAGTTTAAAGCTGACATATTAGGCACCAAAGACAAACAAACCATGTGCAATTAATTTAGTACTCAACTAAATAAAATTGGAGTTCCTGTAGCTCATCTTCAGATGGAAAAAAAACACACAAAAAAACTTTAGTTTTTCAAATGCCAACAAGTCTTGCAGAGAATTTGTATCCAAGTGTCACAGATGGCAAGCACCATGGTGCAAAGTACACAAAAGCTTGAATTCATCCGTTGGATCCTTGATGAGGGTGTACTGTGCTCATACTTGGAAAAGAAACATTCAATTAACTTCCAGGAAGTCAAACTTTCTAAACTATAAAACTAGACACAAGGTAAATGCTTGCAGTCAATACTGATATGGTTTCTTGGCTGCTGAAAGACACCCTTTCACTTTGTTA
The DNA here is from genome assembly GCF_000708025.1 of Charadrius vociferus. Classification (NCBI taxonomy): domain Eukaryota; kingdom Metazoa; phylum Chordata; class Aves; order Charadriiformes; family Charadriidae; genus Charadrius; species Charadrius vociferus. Next base: position 2,706,869 of record NW_009647830.1, on the reverse strand, counting down.
AGCAGCACCTCCAGAGCCCTCCCCTTTCCCACAGGACGCTCCATGCTCCCATCCCCAATCACTGCAATCGCAAGGGTGTGCTGTTTCTGTAAGGCCTTTCATGGCACATCACGCCGCTCTACAGTTGTGCTTTCTGCCCGTGCCGGAATCCTGTGGAGAAAGGGGGAAAGGAGGTTCCCTTTGAAAACAAACAAAAAAAAAACCCCAAGCAAGCAAATAAAATGTCTATTGACACCTCGCCGCACCAGCCCTGCGTGTATTTGCTCTCCTGGGCAGCCCGCTGGCAGCTCCACGGCTGAGTCGGCTAAATCAGCCATGTAGCGAGCTGAACCCCATTGCTTCCCTACCGCCTTTCCCAAGCAGTAGCAAGGAGCCAAAGCCTGTGCCTTGTCTTTCGGACCATGCCCTTCGCACCCACGGCGGGTGCCAAGAGCATTGCTTCCCAGAAGACGTCGTTTCCCCAAAGCTGTCCTCGGCCAGCCGGTGGGCTCCGGGGACTGCCGGATGCCGCAGAGCACAGTGACCTTGCCTTCCCCCCACCTCTCCCCGCCGCCTGCTGAGCATCTTGAACACGCCGCAGTGCCAGAACGGGCATAGCTCGGGCTCCCCAGCCGTGCCGAGCGCTGCCCTTTGAATGGGGAGCAGCGGGAGCAGCAACAGCAGCCTCTCGTGCCAGGGGATGGCTTGGCCACCGGCTGCCTGCTGCGGTGTTACTCATTATCCCAGCCGCACGCATGGCTGGAGTTACGATGATTTCTACAGGCTCGAGGATAAAACCCTAAATGTACAATTTCCTGCCCTTAAGGCCTTGGCTTGCAAAGATATTTCAAATGTGGGCCTCTCATTTAAATGAAAGAGGAATAAGTACCTAAATCTCACTCAGGTACTGGTTTTAGGCTCTTCTCATCACTTTCCAAACAATCCCTCTGAAGCCGGGAAATTTAACAGAAACAGGCTTGTTCAGTTGCACTACATGAGCCAACTAAAACTGAAACTGAAGGACAGCAGTAGGGGAATTGGGGTCTGGAAGGCAAAGGCCTAATTAGCTGTGGTTCGTTGGAAGATCTGATAACAAATACAAAGCAGAAGGGTTTTTAGATGGTCTGCATCTGACAGGGAAGACTCCTGTTGTTTCTTAACCAAGCAGGAGGGTAATAAACCTCTTGCTGTGCCAGTTAGGACTGGAATGCATTGTGACTAAGGAAAAGAAAAGCAGCTCTGACACTTTTAACTGATGAGGGTTTTTTTTAATGAGACTAGCTGGCCTGACTTTCCAACGTTCAATAGACTTGTGCAGGGTTGAGTGGAGGTCGCTTCACAATTGTAATGATATTGCAAAGTAAATGCAGGCAAAGTTATGGGAAACCAGTCAGATGCAGTACTCTGAGTTACTGCAGAGTTCTACTTACAGACTATACCTAATGAATATGGAAATCGGCTGATTTGGAGATAAAAGGGTGTTAAAAAATGGTTCCTTGGAGCTCCTTCTCAGGCTTGTGTTTTGACACTTTTTTTTCACCTTGTGCCTGCCGTGCCAGGCTTCTGTGACTGCGGAGCTTGTTTGAATTCTGAGTTCTTAGCACTGGTTTTAATTTTAGTAATAGAGTTCATTTGGATTTTGTCTGGTCTCTGCTGTGCTAAAACACAGCTACATGAAACCACCAGTTTTTCAGTGGATGAATCTAACAAAAACTATCAACGTTTACAGCATTTACAACACTTAACATTTACAACAAGCAGATCAAAAACTTCAGTAAACATTTAGGATCCTGCTCATGATTATCTTGACAGTGAGTCTTCTGAGTTAAAGCAGGCCAAGAGCAAACCCCAAAGAACCTGGTGTCTGCAAACTGTAGACTTTAAATAACAGCTAAAAATCTACTTGTCATCTCAGGCCCCTTGGATTTTTTCCTTTATTTTGTCCAATTCAGCAGTTTGGTTTCTTAATTTGTATGGTAAAGCCTTCCTGAAGAAATAAAAAGCAGAGGGAGGAGTTTCTCCGTTTATACCCTGGCATCGCACTGGGATTCAGGATCACTGGGGCAGTAACTTGTTTTGATGAACCAGGAGGAGGTTTCTACAAAGACTGACATGTCCCACGTCTGCTCTCTGCAGTGGATGCTACCAGCCCTGGAGCCACCCCATCAGTATCTGCACCACCTCCTGTGCTGCCAGAAGGAGAAGTCGATGACAACCTTTATTTTTGTGCAAGCTCTACAGACAGGGCTTGCAGCCGATGTGATGTGAATGCCACCCCAGCATCACCCACTTGCCCCAGGGGAAGAGGCAGAGAGCACCTTCGGCAGGAGAGGAGGGCGTCCCTACGGTGGGACAGAGGACAGATAGACATTGACACAGCATGTAGAGAGCTCATAGCTGTCAAACTACCTGCCCTTAGGTGTCCTGAGTGACTACTAATGCAATGGACACTTGTGGAAAATAACCTTTATGCTGGAGGGCACTCAAGCCGGGAGGGTTGAGGCATCCTGTCCGAAAGGCAGCGGGAACGCTCTTTCACTGGGTGGCTCAGATGGGCTCCCACCAGGCAGGCAGTCCCCACAGAGCAGGCAGGTTGCCTGCAGCCCTGTGTTCCCCCCGCAATGTGCCCCACCATCCCCACGGGGAGAGGAGCCATCACCTTCCAAACCTTGACACAGCAGAAGGGCACATTTGAAGTGTTTATTTGAGGAACAAAAGCTTCCTTATACCTTGACAGCGGGGCTGTCTTCAAAGCCTTCGTTCAAACAGAGCTGTGTTTATCGAATTCCTCTGCAATGAGTATATTACATGCCTGAGACTTTAATTCTTTCGTAACTGTGAAACACTTGGTCTTCTTTCTATCTGAGGCATCAGGTTGGGAATTATTAGACATTTGTGCGAATTTTGGTCTGTTTGGATCAAGACTGGGCAAAAATCAAGTATGTGGGACTTCAGAGGTTTCTTGGGCAGAGAGACTCAGGAGGAGGGAAATCTCTTCTCCCCAGTGGCCTGTTTTGTGACAAAGCGTGTCATAAAATCTCAGACATGGAATAAAAAAGCCCACATATTGCTTTTGATAACTACTCACCCTCAGGCTTTCCGAACAGATGGGAGCACTAAACACCAAAATTCTTCAGCTTACAAACTGGCAAAAGGCCCGGCAGCGCTGCTAACAGAAGGAGTTGTATGAGCTCTTCATTATTTACAAATTGAAATTCTTCTGGAAAGAATTACTATAATACGTAGGACATGATCCCAGGTTTTGGCAAAACGTATTAGTAACATGAGCTATTGATCCTAGGAATTAAATTAGATCTTGGAAGGTTAAAGTGTGATGTTGTCTAATGTATCGGGAACTTTACCTCTAATGGAAAGTTGTTTACACCTGTTGCGAGTGCTTTAGTTAATGCATGAAAGTTGGTCTTTCCGTGAGGGAACAGGCCAGCCGTTCCTCTCAGAAGGTGCCTGTGGAAATCAGGCAAGCAGCTCTGGGCTAGAAGTGTGATTATAATACCCACTGCCACAGGACTGAAATGCTATATCTACTTTAGCTCCCATTTTTTGTCAAATGACAGCTTTTGGTCCCAAATATCTCATTGTGGAAACTTCATGCAAATAATTCAAAACTTAAAAAGCTGTTCATTAAAAGAATATTTTAAGAGGTGGGTTGGGGTTTTTTTTGCTTCTAGGTACTCTCAAACCAGTTTACTTTTAAGGATTCAACTATATCATATCCAACTAGACCTGCATAGGTACTACTGCCTCTTTAGAGCATAATCAAACAGGGTTTTGAAGCACTGGAAATAAAATGGTGGGAACAGAGGGCTCAGCTAGACAGAGTTGTTTCTGTAATTTCGGAAAACTAAGGAGCTCTGGGTTCGGTTCTGATGCCGGCGGGAGCTGGGAGCTGCCGACTCAGGCAGCCGCGAGGCAGAGAGGAGATCTGCTGGGAAGGGAGAGGGAAGCATCGTGCAGACATTTCCTGCTTCCCCAGGAGTTTCTGCCAACATGCTTCATCTCTAATTTGGGAAGAGAGGATGCCATCTGGCATACCGGCTTTGAAGGGAGCATGCCGGTGGTCTATATTGCAGGCGGCAGCTCCGGCAGGTCAGGGTGGAGAGAAACACCCAGGCACAAACTCAATGAGCGGTGGCCTCCTGCTTGCCAGATAACGTCCCCCCTGCCATGGGGTACCCCATCAGTGGGAGGGGGATGTGTCTCTCTCCGAAATACCTTCCTCATTAAACTTTCACTGGCACTCCTATTGTTTCCTTTAAATGTTTTGGTGTTGACATGTTGTTTTGTTGAAAAATTCCTGTCCGGATCTGCTCAGCATCTCGTCCTTCAGTAGGCTGTCAGCGCTCTTTGATTTGCCAGGCTTATGGCAGTCATATAACAAGGAAACTTGCAATATGAATCAGTGATATATAAGTGTCTCCCAGAGGATGCAAGTGATGGAAATCCCAGTTATTGGTTATTATTGTACCAGTGGGAACTTAGGGCTGGGAAAGAGATCATCTTACCAGTCTCACTGTAGTAAACAGAGCCCCTTCTTTGTTCCCCTGAAGCCACTAATTGCAATGGCAGTTACGTTCAGGCTCCAATTTTGGGACCATCCACAAGGAGTAAGGGACACTGTTTGAAGCACTCAGATTATCCTGCAGGCTCGAGCTTTTTGTTGGTTTCAAGTCAGAACAAGATCTCCAGAAGGCACTCAGACTACAATTGCTTCTGCAACGTGTTTTGGGAATATCCAAACCAGCTTTAGCCAAGAAGCAGTAGCGCCGATTTTTTGCAAGACCTGTGCAAGCTTCGGCTGAAGCCTGCTGCTGTTGTGCCGTGCTTAGAAAGCTAATAGAAGGAAGGAGGCGCAGGCACTGTATCTTTGGATCGCAGCAGAGGCAGAGTGTTTGTTCAGCTGTGCACGTGAAGGTGGGCAGGCTCTTCCCCCTGCTGAGGAGTTTAGTAGATGTCTCGCTGTTTTATTCTCCGGTCTTTGCTACAGAAGACTACGCTGCATTTTGGTTTTGCAGGAAATCTTAGATTCCTGCTCCTCCCAGCTTGCCTCTATGGGGCATCAATAAAAAGCAACTGAGTCAAGCCTCCTTCCGTGCATTTGCACTTTTGGTCTTGTCACATCTTTTTAAAAAAAAGCCAAGTTTGACCAGTGCTCTAACCAGAAAAACTCTAAAGGACAAATATTGTTGTCTTTGCTAAGCACAAGTATCTATGGTTTATCCACAGCTATCTGTTGGCAGGTCCTGCGGTAGCTGGTTTGTGTTACTCCCTTTCCCCCATCCTTCGGCCATACTCTTGATTAGCTTAATTCTTTGAATAAATATTGTTCTTTCCCACCGTTGTGAATGCAATTGTCAACCGTCTGCCAAGTGGCTTAGCAACTCCAGCCCACATCCTGAGACCTGTGAAAGCTAAAGGCACCGGCCCTTCCTGCCCTTACACCTGCTGCAAGCAGGCAGGTGAGAAACGATGCAAACTGAGAGATCTTTATTAAGGAAACGGGGACATGGTTATGGGAAAACACAACACCATTACATTTGGAGATAGGGTCGAGCGCCTGTTCTTCTTTTCCAGCAACTGCTAGTGCCCTCCCAGCTCCTACCCTAGCTCCAGCAAAATGGTCCCTTGCACCAAAGTCCTCCCAAGGGAGAGGCAAGAGGATGCAGAGCCCTAGAGCAGTGACGACAGCTTCAAAAGGAGCTGCTTGCCCCAATACACGAGGTCTTGGGGGCCACGTGTTCTCTTAGGGCACAAGTTCATGGACAGCAATAATAACTTCGCATGGTGTTAGCAAACCTGTGAGAAAATAGCTCATGCAAATAAAACCCCATTGCAGCACGTCTCTAGGGAAAAAAGAGTTTTAAGATGGTGATTGGGCTTGCCAGAGCAACATGAATTCGTTTAGAAGAAGATTTGGGTGTTTTGGAAGGTGTTTTCCTCCTGGTGGGGAGCAGATACCAAACTGCTTCATGTTCTCCACAATGAGATAACAGCCACAGACTGCTCAGATCCAATACCAAGGGCAATCCAGCTGCTGAGCTGCCACGGAGTGGGGCAGGAGTACGTATATGCCTACATACATGCACGCGTTCACGCGCACATCAGGCAAGAGACTGCCAGAGCTTTCTCTAAACGATTTCAGCAGAGTGTTTTGATTTCTACAGTCTGACACATTCCAGCCATTTAATGAGAATCTGGGGATTTTTATTGAGCTCACATTTAGGGAACGGAGCAGACTATTTTCCTATGGGAACATCAGTTCTGTACCTTGCATGGAAATGGCACGAAGTCGCCCTTAATTTCTTGTATTTACTTTTTTAAATCCAGGATCTTGCAGAATACAGGGAAGTGAAACAAGGTGATATATAACTAACAGAAAAATGTGAAATTCTTTTCAAAGGCTTGACTTTGAAATGCATGCCTGAAACTCACTGTTGCATGAGCTAATATCAGGCAAGTGAAAGCAACTGACTATGAATAGAGGCAAATTTCTGTTTAAAATGTGAAATCCACTCCACAATCAAGGACAACCCTGTGAGTTTATTTGTCGGGATCTCACCATGCTGCACTATCGTGAATTGATTTCAGGCAGAGGATCATTGAAATTATGTCTGCCTTGGACAGATACCAGCAGCATTCAAGAAGTTATGATTTCCAGGAAAAAATTATGATTTCCAGGATGACAACAGGGTCTCTATCACCTGCAGAACCATGAATTGTAGGTTAGTGGCTCCCAATTGTTTTGTAACAAAGGCTTACTAGAGAAAATTGTTAGTAGTATATCCCTTTCCCTTCACCCCCCAAATTCTGCTCCTTTTTCTCCTGCCACTTGTCCTTATTGCTGCTGCTACCACCAATCCCCTCTTCTTCTCTGGCCACCCATCACAGGATTGCCATCATGTCCTCCTCTCCTTTTGTCATTGCCTCTCAGAGGAGACCCAGGCAAGTGCTCTGTCAGTGGTTTTCAGCTGGCATCTGCCCAGATGTTGTTGGAGAGATGACTCGACAGCATCGCGTTTTCTCCCTCTGCTTGAAGATGCTGCAAAATGCTGACGGGTTTTTCAGTAAGCAGTTGCATCTGTTGAGCTGTTTGCTTTTCCCATGTTAGAAAATACATATTTTCCTAAACACTGGGGACTGCAAATAAATGTTTTCAGGTCTGAATGTATCATTAGTCTACCACGATGGTATTGCATTTACATCCGGCCGTTCACAACAGAACAAAGATCACTAAAATAGTGAGGACAATGTAAGGAAGCAGTTTGAAGCAATCTGCAGTTGATTAAAAAAATATCTGAAACAGTACTTTTCTAATGATGATGGAGGAGTTGTCTGAAGTTTGGAACAGGATTAATTGATCATCTTGTTTCACTAATACTTTTTATGAGTTCGTACAACAGCAGAGATGCATAGCTTATTTTCAGGAGCTTCATCTCGAATCATATCATAACAATTAGGGGTTTTAACCCTCTATAACCATATGGTGTTTATGAAATACCTCTTCAAGTTCTCTTTTAGATCTTTTTATTATTAATTCTGCTCACCTTTCACTTGCGCACTTTAATAAAAAGCCATTCCTTTGTGAAGAAACAGCTTGACTGCAGCTGAACTGAAGCCCATTGGCGACTGTGAGAAAAGGGTTATTGTATGAACCTTTGGACAACGGGCAGCCCCACAAAACCTAGTGTCACACGCTGAGTTCGAACAAGGCATGCTGTTAAAATTACGATCCCATATTTGCGGGAGAAACTGGTTTTGTCAACTGAATTGGTAGCGGCACCCAGTGGCTAAAATATAGACTGCAAATTTTACTTGCCCAAAGATTTCCCAACTCCAGTGTATTCGTGTCTACCAGGTAAAAAGCTTCCAGCTAAGCTCTGGGAGATCCTAGCAAGGAGAAACTGTCTCCAGCCTCTCTCAGGAGTACTAAAAGAGTTAGGCGTTGAGGTGTCTAATTATCCTTGGAATACGCCCTTTTGCACTGAAACAGCTAAATATACATATTTTCCTAACATTATTTTCCTGTGCAACTGCTGCAGTTGCCATGGGAGGATTATATAACGATTTGTGGGAAGGGATGTGATCCATGTAATTGCAAATAAAAAGCAAAATATCTGCATTGAGCTCCTGGCTATATATAGTCTATGCTATAAAACACAATAATATTCCCTGCCTCTGACATTATATATATTGCTATTTATATGTGTGCATATGAGTTATACATAATTACATACGTGTGTGTGTGCGTGCATGCACATGGGGCATTCTGTAGGAAAACAAATAGGCAGACCCAGAATATCAACACCAAGAATCCACTATTTACTGATCCACGTCATTCGCTATTTAAAAGCTGACACGACGTTGCGCAGTATCAGTGCTTCATGAATCAGTGTTTGTGGAGAAAACACCAGAGCTAAAATACTGCTCCCCCCCAAATACATCCGTCCCACGAAGGCATGAGGGCAGCCGATGCTGGTGCTCCCCTGCAGGCTTCATCCCCTGCTCCGGGCAACAGGGGCAGCAGAGCTGCAATGGCACAGGCTGTGACCTAAATTAATCAGACGCGCTAAGCATTCCTTAAGCATTTGTAGGAAGACTTCTGCTGTTGTATCTTTCCTCCTGCTGGAAAAACGGTCAGCGACTTCCCTGAGACATGGGTTTTTCACTGCATGGCCTTGGACCTTTGGACTGAGCGCTGGGATCCTTTCAGGAACTTCAAGGCTGAATCCTGGGGTGGACAGCGGGATGGTTGTCTGTAGAGGGGCACCTATTCTGACAGTAGCAGTCAGAAACATCTTGCTGTAATAATAAATGCATTTCTAAGTACTCAGCCAAAACTCTTAGTGCACCACATAAAAGTAAAGTAACATTTTCAAGGCAGTGTAAGATCAGCACTAATAGGAAAACCACCAACACACCCTTCACACAAGATAATGAATGCAGGTGGTGTGAGGTGCAGATAGTTACAAATATGTGGCCACCCACCGTAGTTTAGAGCGATAACCTGGTGTGTGGAAAGAAGAAAAAGAAAAAAAAAAAAAGAGAACGAGAAAGAGAAAGAAGAAGAAGAAAAAGAAGAAGAAAAAAAAGAGAAAGAGAAAGAGAAAGAGAAAGAGAAAGAGAAAGAGAAAGAGAAAGAGAAAGAGAAAGAGAAAGAGAAAAAGAAAGAGAAAAAGAAAAAGAAAAAGAAAAAGAAAAAGAAAAAGAAAAAGAAAAAGAAAAAGAAAAAGAAAAAGAAAAAGAAGAAAAATCTGGCTGCTGCAGAGGCGGTGAGAGCGAGCCCTTGCTGAGGGCTCACCACAGACCAGCCCTCGCCTGCCGGCTTGTGGTCGTAACTGTAGATCACCGCTGCCCTCGCAAAGCCATCTGTGAAGCTTAAGGGGAAGCTGCCAAACGCACTCACCATGAAGAGGTTTAAAAACACGGACCAGCAGATGCCAAGTTTTCTGTGCCTTGCGCACCAACATAAATGCCTGGTGAGACAGTTTCCAAATTGCTTTCTGTCCTAGTTGTTTCTCCTAGTTCTAAGCCTCCCTCCTACCACGCCAGACTTTAAGCACCTGAGAGCAACACACCTACTGCTCAACTAGTTACAGATGTGATCCTCACTTTGGTGAGTTCTTCCTCCTTTGGGAACTACTGGCCGAGAGAACGCCCTGCCATACAAACACTCACTTTGAAGTGGACGTTGTTGGAGTTAGGAAGAAGCAAACAGCTGGAGACATCCACATTTCTAACCCTTACCTCTCTTCTAGGGTTTCCTCTATCCACAGCAGAAGCAAATGTGTCTCAGCCACCCACCTTCATGGTTGCTTTCACAGGCGGGACCATGGGCTTGATACACTGGGGCTTTCTCCATTTTCACCCTCCAGCTGCTGGGTAGGCACCTCAGAAAGCAGGATGGGACAGGAAACCTTTTGTGATAGTTCCCTAAATAGCCAGAGAAGACCTGCTTCAGCTTATCCATTCAGGCTCTGCCTGTATGGTTCACGAAGCACAGGAATAGCTCGTCTTGGGAGGTAGAGGACCCTCCAACACTGATGACTGTTAAAAATAGGAGAGACAAAAATCTCTTGAGAAGGATTTACTTGTAATTGTTCCTCCATTATGAGAAAGAGGACAGACTGGAGGACCTCTTAAAGTACTGTTCAGCCCTATCTTCTATGATTTCTAGTTGTGACTGAAATTTTCAGTCTCTAGATATCTCTGACTGATGTGAAGGGACTTCCTACATTGATTACAATGCCTAACAACAATACAAAAAAGCAAGAACAAAAAACTCCAGTACACTAAGAGCAGTGATACTTCTTTGTAGCAAATGTGAAGTCTTATTCTGTCTTATGTATATTAAATACTGATTAGTTGTGGTCAATTAAAAAAGCACTGATTAATAAATGATATAAAGTTTGTGTTGCATTTAAACTTGTACTTAAAAGAGGATCCACATCCCTTTTTCATGCTTCAGTAATTGCTGTCTTTCATATCTGAGATAGTTCTTCTATCTTTAATAAATATGTATTAGTGAGATATTTTCTCATCAGTTTTCCCAGGCAATATTTTGAAAATGTTCTGCCTGCAAAATGTTTACCTTATTTTGGTAAACAAAATGTTTACCTTATTTTGCTTTGCTCAAGCTTAGTGGCATCAGCAACTATCACACTACGAGGGACCCTCCCTTTTCTCACAGTGGTAACAGAGAGGTCAGCATCCCCGAGAGGACTTGTGGAGCTTTTTTCCAATCCCTGTAAAATGCAGGATGTTCCAATAAGGATGAGAAAGTGAGAACCCCCTTTCCCACTCCCTTCCAGCCAAAAAAAACCCCAAAACAGTTTGAAGGGGAAAAAGGAATGATAAATACAGGGCACCGACAGAGAATGAGAGATAGAAGCAAATGCAATCCTAACATCATAGAGCATGTTATTGGCCTGAGTTTGAAGTGAAGATATGAAACATGAACGCATAAGACATCTTCCCCAATAAACGGTGTCATCCCTATACACGCACATGCATCTCCCTCTTCCAGTTATTCACTATTCCTGTCTGCTTAGGCCCAGTTATTTTCAGCAAGACAGAGTCAGAATGTCTATCACAAATTCGGTGGAACGCTGTGGAACCACCCAGGTAAGACTATGAAGAAAATTAATGCCATCCCAGCTAAAACCAGCACATCTGATTTCTTATCCAAAATTTTATAGCATTTATAATGGAGATAGGATTAAAACCTTCTTCCTTTGTTTTTTCCTCCCTCCTCCCCTTCTTTCCTTCTTTCCCTCTCCCTCCCACAATACAGAAAGTATTAGTACCTGTGAATACTTTAATACAGGCAAATATGACTAGTACATTCATGAATTCATATCAATGTCCTCTACCTTCAACTGCCTGTCATTCCTGAGCAAGGTTTATGTTCTTAAATACTGCCCAGTAGTTTACATTTCTTCTGACATTTCTTAATGTCCAATCTGAACCTTACTCACTGTAATTTTCCTGTCATGCAATCAACCACAGATAAGGGGAACAAACGGTTTCCTTTCCTGTTGGCACGGTTGAAGATCATCACAACCCTTTTCTGTTTACCCTTCTCTCTTTTACTCTGGAGAAAAATAAATTCAAACTGGTTCTAATTAATCCAGTCTTGTCTTTAAAAGCCCATTCTGGTTTTTGTTGCTTTCTACTGGTACTCCTCCTTCCTGAAGAGTGATGCCCAAAACCAGAGGCAACACATCAGCTGCAGCCTTGCCACTGCTGAGCAGAGCAGGAGGATTGCTTCATGCCCCTGCAGACAATACTTCTGCTTGTACAGAAGTTTCATCTCCGAGTGATTTTGCACAAATGCATGATGCTGTGGACTCATATTCCAGCTTGTGATAGGATACCCCATAGGTCCTTTTCTCTAAAACTGTGAGTTACCTTTTTTCTCCCAATCTTGTGCCTGTGACACTGGTTGTTTCAGTTACATGTGGAATCCTCTGCTTTCAAGGAACTTGCATCATCTTTCTAGCCATGGGTTTTACAGCTGAACAAATTATGTGGGTTTTTCTTTTCCTTTATTGAATTTCATTCTAGTTTTTCCCCCAGGCTACTTCTCCAATTTGTAAAGATCATTTTGAATTATAATCCTGTCTTCCAAAATGTTTGAAGCCCCTCCCAGCCTGGTGGCTGCCAACACGCACTGCAAACAATGACCCCGGGAGACTTTTGAACACAGCTGTTAAAAGTTGTCCTTTTTGCTGAGCTGCATCACCTACGGGTCAGTTTTGGAAAGTATTTTCCTTAGCCTGGATTAAGAGACTCTAAGTACATTGAAAAGCAAGAGACTTTATTTACTGTTACTCTTTTAAGGGAAGAGACATCTGGGCTGGCAAACTATGTTAATCCAGAGCATTCCTGCAAAGATTGTATTTCTGGTGGCTCTTCCCTGTGTAAAAAGCAAGCTTCTTGTTTTACTCTTTGAGCCACTGTCTGGCGTCCACATACTTCTGTAACTGATCTAATTCTTGAACCATCTTTTTGAATCCAGGCCTAAATGCACATATGTCGATTCATTTTAAAACTTTGTTTTTAAAGACAATGATTCAAAGGCTTTTTGTACATGTTGAATGTTCACAGAAATACTTAACAGAAGCGCTCATGCAGAAAACTAGTTCTCACTAGGGTAAATTTTGGATCATTATCATATAAACATAGAATCATAGAATGGTTTAGGTTGGAAGGGACCTTGAGGATCATAAAGTTCCAACCCCCCTGCTGTAGCCAGGGACACCTCCCACTAGACCAGGTTGCTCCAAGCCCCATCCAACCTGGCCTTGAACACCTCCAGGAATATCGCATACTTTATACTATTACAGAGTTTCAGTGTGTATTTTTGGCTAAGTGTCATGTTATCTGGTGGACGATTTGGATGGGAGGTCTCACAATAGATTATTTGGTGAACTAATGAAGGTAGAGATTATGAGATAAAACGATAAGTATATAGAGAATACAGAGATAGAGAGAACACCATATACTCTCAGGTATTGATTTTGCAGACATACAAATTATGGCATTTTAAAAATTCCTTTTTAATTTCCTTTTTTCTTTTAATTCAGACTAAATATTCTCCTCTGGTTTAGATCCTCCTTTTGGATAAACTGCTATTGCTTCATTGACCACAGAGTTGTGACATTTTATACCAGATGAGGACCTGCCTTTGTTATACTTCAACAAGAATATTAAAAGCAATATACTGTTCACATTAAAAAAAAAAACCCCACAACTGTATCTGTTACCCTTTCATGTAGATTAAGTCACGGAAAATTTTAAAGCATGGTACGAGTCAGCAATTTAAGCTCTATTTCAGTTTCAGACTGTACAATAAACCTTTCATTTCGTATAACTGGTGTCATTATAATACCTAGAGGGTTATTTGGGTAGGACATCTTCTAGTAGATCTGTGCTTATAGAAGCACAAATACAGGCTGGGTGGAGAATGGATTGAGAGCAGCCCTGAGCAGAAGGACTTGGGGGTGTTGATGATGAGAAGCTCAACGTGACCCAGCAATGTCTGCTTGCAGCCCCGGCCAACCGTATCCCAGCTGCACCAAAAGAAGTGTGGCCAGCAGGTCAAGGGAGGTGATTCTGCCCCTCTACTCGCTCTTGTGAGACTCCACCTGGAGTACTGCGTCCAGCTCTGGAGGCCCCAACATAAGAAGGACATGGACCTGTTGGAATGAGTGCAGAGGAGGGCCACAAAGATGATCCGAGGGCTGGAGCACCTCTCCTATGAGGAGAGGCTGAGCGAGTCGTGGTGGTCAGCCTGGAGAAGAGAAGGCTCAGGGGAGAGCTTATAGCGGCCTTCCAGTACCTAATGGGGGCTTACAGGAAAGACAGGGAGGGACTCATTTGTCAGGGAGTGTAGCAATAGGACGAGGGATAACGGTTTTAAACCAAAAGAGGGTAGATTTAGATTAGATATTAGGAAGAAAGTCTTTACTTTGAGGGTGGTGAGACACTGGAACACGTTGCCCAGGGAAGTTGTGGATGCCCCATCCCTGGAGGTGTTCAAGGCCAGGTTGGATGGAGGTTTGAGCAACCTGGTCTAGTGGGAGGTGTCCCTGCCCATGGCAGGGGGTTGGAAATAGATGATCTTTAAGGTGCCTTCCAACTCTAACCATTCTATGATTCTATGATTATGTGGTGAATTACTGAAGTTAGAGGATATGGGGAACATAAGGAATCCCAGATGCATTTGTGGACGATGAGAAAAGCCACAGGTATTTGTAAGAAGATAAAAAAAGAAGCAAGATATTTCTGCAGATAATAAATAAGCTCAATGGCATTTGTAACGGGGAAGATGACCAGTCTCATATACAACAAGGTTTCTTATCTCCACCAACTGTTATTCATGCATAGAATCCACCATCCCTGTTTTCCTCTGGCAATCCAGAATCCCCTGGCTTCACATTCATAACGTGGATTTCATTAGAGCAAGAGGGCAAATAGGGCATGCAGCATGGGTTTGTTGACCAGATCTGGCACTGAACAACATCCCAGACTAAAAGGAGAGGAACAGAGGAGGAATCTGTGGGAACATGCTCGTGTACTGGGGTGCAAAAAACTCCCATGGGAGAGGGAATTAGCAAAGAGCAGGCAACATTTTTAGAAGCACGAAGACAAATATGTGTGAAATATGGGGTGATAAGGAAGAAGTAAATAAGAGGACAAATAGAATTAGAATTAGAAATAGAAATAGAAATAAATATAGAAATAGAAATAGAAATAGAAATAGAAATAGAAATAGAAATAGAAATAGAAATAGAAATAGAAATAGAAATAGAAATAGAAATAATAGAGAAAGAGCAAGCAGGACAGTGGCAGGGAAAGAAAGAAAGAAAGAAAGAAAGAAAGAAAGAAAGAAAGAAAGAAAGAAAGAAAGAACGAAAGAAAGAAAGAAAGAAAAAGAAAGAAAGAAGGAAGAAAGAAAGAGAAAAAGAAAGAAAGAAAGGAAGAAAGGAAGGAAGAGAGAAAGAAAGAAAGAGAGAGAGAAAGGAAGAAAGAAAAAGAAAGAGAGAAAGGAAGAAAGAGAAAGAAAAATAAAAAGAAAGAGAAAGACAGAAAGAAAGACAGACAAAGTGAGGAAGGAAGAGAGGGAGGGATTGAAGGATGGAGGGAAATAGGCAGAGCAATCCCTGTTAGACTCTTCATTGCAAAAGTGGCAGCAATGAAAAGACTGGAGACTGGCTTTCCAAATGGTATTCCAGATTGATGTACTGGAAGTATAACCATAAACTATCTAGCTCTTCTGGGTAAATTTGTTGGTGAATCATCAGAAACAATGACAATTCAATCAGATCCTTCTCAGAATGAACAGAGTGAAGGGAAATATTATGAAAAAAAAAGAAACAATTTCAAGCAAATTCATATCATATTAAGGGGGTTGTCCATGTTTCCTTCAGAGGCACCACTGTTCAACAGCATTCAAGGAAAGGCAAGCTCTTGCATTTAGTGCATGTCACTAATTAAAAACAATTATTGTTGTAATTAAAATACTTAATTCCATTGCTCTCTGGTGGCAAAGGTAGCATGTATCTTGGGTCTTTCTTTTATCTCAGAGTGGGAACACCGAGGAGATATTTTGGCAAAACCCATCTTTGTAGCCTCTGGACACAAAACTGAAAGTTCACTTGGTTAATTTCATTAGCTTAATTAATTTGGCTAACTTAATTAATCAGACTTTCATTAAAACCAATGAAAAAAAACCAAAGTACTGCTGTCGTGTTGATAATGGCTTTTAAAATAACCCGCTCATAAAAAGATTGTTGATACACAACTTTAAAAATATTCTCTACAGAAATAGGGTTTTTTATGTGCCAAGCTTGTCTTTCGCTCTGTTGTCTTCTCGATTCCTCTTACATTACTGTGGAAGAAAAAAAATATCAGCTTGCAGATCACAGCCTGCAGGCACCGAATACCCTGCGGCATTGGGCTATCCTGTCTGCCTCTAACGTCCTGTTTCCACGCAAAAGTCTCTTCAGCAGAAACAAAAAAGGGGAAGCGAGATTGAGATACACAAAAAACAATTGCCAGAATGATGAATAAGGAGTTAAACTTGGGTCAGCTTGTACCTTTCCTGGAAGATTTGCTGCTGGAAACCAGCCATGGAGTCAGGGAGGAAAGGTCAAGCACCAGCAGTGAGAGATCAACTCTGGTCTGAACACCAGAACGGTTTTCAGGTTACCCCCTGAGCGGAGTTAACATCTTTCATTGCCTTCCTACGCACAGCTAATTGCAAAGTTATTTTTTCCTGATAAGCCATTCCTTTCACAGCATAATTGCATAGATCTTTAACTTTGGGAAACAATACAGTTATTTTTCTTTCTCTCACCAACAGTATTTCAAAATATAGAGGTCAGTATGCAAGGAGAAGTAGATAAATACATAAACAGGTACTTAGCTACGCAGTCCCTAAAGTGAACACACATTTGGAAAAACATTTTGTTTTCTATTCCAAAATCATTTTTAATTCCATGCCTCTCTCTGTATTAACCTATCTAAAACCAGTGTGTTGTTTCCATCTTAACTTACAAAAGAAAAATCCAAGATGCTTTTCTGCAGACATGTTTGACCTTTCTCTAACACAGGTAAGTATTTTAATTTGTAGAACTGGGTATGTGGAGGCCTGTACATTTGGTAATGACTGGGTGCCGCAGTTGGTGTTTCAGATGGGATCTCTCCCACAGTTAGCGTGTGGGCTCTAGGATGGCAGGACCGTAGGATGGTAGGACTCCCAGGCTGAAGGAGGAAAGGCGCATGGAGGGAACTGGAATTTCTGGCTGTCCTGCTTTGAGGTAAAACAGAACCAATTTTCTGTTCAGTAATTTAACTTTGCAGCTAAGCCTCCTCTAACTGATCTCTCTGAAATTAACAGCATGTTTTTCAGACACTGTCCACTTCCAGAGACTGATAAGACCTGATTGTTCCTAATTTATGCCAAGGAATGGTATGCAGAGACGCTCTTGCTTATACTTTTTGCTATAACAACCAAGGCCAGCTAATTTTGTTATTTGCCGCATTGAAGGGTCGGAAGTGGAAAAGCATGGAGGGGTCCCACCTGCGGGGAGGAGTGGACAGGACAGATGACCCAAAACTGACCAACAGGGTATTCCATCCCATCTGCATCAGGCTCAGTAAAAAAGCTGAGGGATCAAAGGGTCAGCTCTCTTTTTCTTCAGTGGCCAGCATCCGAGGAGGACTCTGTTCTTCTGCCTTTGATCCTGATCCTGAATGCACATGCAGAATTCAGTTCCCATCCATCACTGAGTCCAGTCTAGGACTTCCCCAGTGCCTGCTGGTGATGTGACTGTCATCCTGGGAACTTGATACAGTTTTGTATATCTTGTATATATTTCAATTTTTTAAATTATTTTATTAACATTTCATTAAAGTAGTTTAGTTTTTTCTAAACTCATAAGTCTCTTTCTCTCTCTTCCTCCTCTCCCGGAATGGAGATACTCTCCCTTCTCCGAAGCCTGCTCTGGCTGTGACCAGATTAACAACAACAACCTAAAGCCAGAGTTAAAAATAACAGTAAGTGTGTTTACTCACATCTGCAGAGGGATTGCACAAAATTGGTATCATTTTGGGAAATCCGGGAAAAGAAAGGTGGAAATAGGTAGTACTTGATCCATTCACAACCTATTCTAATCCTGGAGCATATCAATATGCAATAATGCTATGATGATTATTGGGCCAGTTCTGTAATTAAAATTGAGATGACGATTCTTTAAAGCAGTCATTCATTTTGCTTGTCCCTCAGGAAGATTACAGTATCTTATTCTCCAAATTTGAGCACTTGGTTCTTTCAATACTGAGTGAGTATTCCAAGTTTAATTTGAAATAAATTCCATGAACAAATTTTAGCATGCATTTGAACTTTTCTACGACTTGAAGGTTCTTATTAGTGGAATGACACAGGCTTTTCAAATCCTATCAGGTGAAAATTTCTTGAATTCAGTTGCAAAAAGCTCTATGTTTAAAAAGCTCTTGCTAAACTTACCCATTAAAAATTGTTTGAATATCCATTAAATGTTATGCTTGTTGGAAACAAATAGAGTAAGAACAAAACTGAGTAAGAGAAGGGTGCCAGATATAAGAAAATATTAAGGATTTAGGCAGACAGTGACTCTGCAAATGGTTGTGCTGATGCAAGATAGTGCTATGGTGATTTTGTGCTAGATGGTCTTAATGACAGCTGATGAGTCTTTAATAAAAAGGTAAATTAAGAAACACTCAAGGCGTCTGTGAAAGGGATGTACACATCTCAGAGCCTCAGTTCACATCAACAAGACATTAACAGAGATATACCCAGACTCTTGGGGGATTAGCCACCATTTCCCTTACCACTCCTTCATCTATGCCCAGCTGTTTACCACCACAACCCTCTGCTTGAAGTTATCATCTCTTCAGATCTGCCAGCAGAAAAACCTGCACAAGCTCTCCTACAGCTGTCTCGTTCGAATCGGATGGACTGGTTTAGACAGCTTTAATAGCAAACATGCTGACCCAACAGATTTTGTTTGCAATGGTTTAGTAAGCCTTCAGATGAGTATCTCCTCTGCAGGTGTAAAGGTGCAAAGGGGAAAAATGAAGAGGAGTTTAGGACAGGTTCTTGATAGTTTTCCTTTTCTACTGGCACAGTTGTTTTACTCAGGGCATGTTTGTCTAATACTGAGGAACTGACTTGATGCAGAAGTTTCTGGTTTGTATTTTGGCACACACAGGAAGGGCCACATCATAGACCATTTGGCCTTTTCTCCTTTGATCAAAATCGCTCTTGCTTCATACCTCGCTCTAGATCTTAGGTCCCTCCACTGTGTCATTATCATCACCGACTGAAGACACAGTGAGGTCAAGAGCCTGGGTCACTTTTAAAAGCATCTCAGCAACACGAGGCACTAGCCTTCCTAGCCGGTTTGGTATAAGAATGAAGCACTGGAAGGAGACTTCTGGGTCATAAATTCCTGCAGGTTTCCATGTCAGATACCCCCACCATAAAGTCATGAAGTTCCACTCTAAAAGCATTGCCACTTTCTGAACTCATTGCTCCTCTTAAGTTGTTTTTCAAGGACCACGTTCTGATAGTCAAAACCCACCCCAAAATTTCCAGCCCCAGTTAGTTGGAAGCTGAGTCTTTTGGTTATAACGTGCCGGTCCTATGAAGAGAAGTGTGAACCAGCATCCAGAGCACTCTGCTAGGTCAGAGATGCCCAGGTGTTGCGTATAGCTCCAGCGTTTCATCAGAAGGGAGCATCTCCCTGTGCAAGTGGCTCAGACACATTAGTGGGACTCCAGCAAAGCAACATTTTCCCTGGAGCCCATGGACTTATCACTGGTGGCTACAGCTGACGCCAGCCCACACAGATCCCCAAGGAGTTAAGACAGTATACTCCTTGTTAGCTCTTATCAGCCTTCTCTCCAGATTTATCTACGCTCTGCTGTCTCTTAATCTAAAAAGATTCCCTTCCCCTCACCTGTCTCACATCCTCTCTCATCCTCCATGGCTCAACCTTTTTCCCGAAGTAATCTGCAGCATTATCTTCATAGTCTCCCTGCATTTCCTCGTGTTACACCCACAAAGCTTTTCTTTTGCTCAAACCCTGGCACCTTTCATTCCAAGTGGTTGGGTTTTTTTGCCTTCAGACAGGCAGCACCAGAAAAATGAAACAATATGCATACCTACAGAGGATGGAGGGACCTACCACGGTTTTGAGACACCTTTATGCCTTCTTTACTCTGCATTGCTTTGGATGTTAGCAAGATACACTGATACACAAAACCCATCCCCAAGTGACTATAGGCAAAGCTCTCTGTCCGTAAGTCCTTCTGTGCCGGGTACTCTTTGTATGCATACAAACGGCAGATGCAAATTACACCAGCAATTAGCAGTTTCAGGTATATTACCACGTTTTGGCCAGTTCCATCTAGGCGCATCGTTCTGCTTCAGCGTGCAAACAGCACTACCCATGAACCCTGCCACCCTGCCGGTTGTGAAGAACAAAAAAAAGGAGGCTGGTATTGTTCAACTCTTATTCCTCTTTTGTAATTCATGGAGACCTTATTTTGCTGGATGCCATGGTGCAAACCTTTATAATAAATAAAATAAAAAGAAAATACATCCTAGGTAAAACAGTTGTTGATATGTATTACCTCTGGAAGTTAAGATAAGCTGAGGATAAAAAACCATTTGCAGTAATGATGTTACCTATACAGCATGTGTGCCTTCCTGTAGTCCTATAATTTTATTTCCCATGCACATAATACCTTTACTGGTGTGGATTCCCAAAGCGTCCTTGAAAGGTAAGTAATTTTACTTCTTTCATAAACAGTGGAGACAAACATGGGGTTCAGAGAGGGATTTGACTTGCCCAACATTATATAGTAATGTTGTGGCACAGATCGCCTAGAGCCCAGGCTTCCTGCTTGTTTTTCTGATATAAAATCAGCCTTCTCAGTGTCACTTTAATTTAGATTGTGAACATTTTTCAATGTAGAGTAGAGCAAACTATATTTTTCCTTTGTGCATATTCCTCAGTTCCTTTGCTGTAACATTGCTACTGTATCTCAAAAATACCACATTCGAAAAGAAAGGAAACATAATGTGATTGAAAAAACTGTGTTTTACATATATAATCGTGGTTTCCTGATGTCGTGGTTTCACCTCAGCAGGCAACTAAGCATCACACAACTGTTTGCTCACTCTACCCCAGTGGGATGGGGGAGAGAATCAGAAAAGTGAGAAAACTCGTGGGTTGAGACAGAGACAGTTTAACAGGTAGAGCAAAAGCCGTGCACACAAGCAAAGCAAAACAAGGAGCTCCTTCACCGCTTCCCATCGGCAGGCAGGTGTTCAGCCATCTCCAGGGAAGCTGGGCTCCATCACATGTAACGATTACTTGGGAAGACAAATGTTCCCCATTCCTTCTTTTTCCCCCCAGCTTTATATGCTGAGCATGACACCATATGGCATGGAGTATCCCTTTGGTCAGTTGGGGTCAGCTGTCCCGGCTGTGTCCCCTCCCAGCTCCTTGTGCACCCCCAGCCTATTCGCTGGGTGGGGTGGTGTGAAGAGCACGAAAGGCGTTGACCCTGTGTAAGCACTGCTCAACAGTAACTTAAACATCCCTATATTATCGACACTGTTTCCAGCACAAATCCGAAACATAGCCTTATACTATCTACTGTGAAGAAAACTAACGCCATCCCAGCTAAAACCAGCACATCTGATTTCTTATCCAAAATTTTATAGCATTTATAATGGAGATAGGATTAAAACCTTCTTCCTTCCTTTGTTTTTCCCTCCCTCCTCCCCTTCTTTCCTTCTTTCCCTCTCCCTCTCACAATGCAGGAAGTATTAATACCTGTGAATATTTTAATACAGGCAAATATGACTAGTACATTCATGAATTCAGATCAATGTCCTCTACCTTCAACTGCATTATTTGCAGACCTTTCACAGTTAATTGCTCATTTTTTGCAATAGCGACTGGAATTTCCTCTCGAGGGTCACAAAGGCGCCTGTTCTTGAATCTGCCATTTCCTCATTGTGAAGACCACCAAAAAAAATGCAGAAGGGTCAGTAACTTTTAGATTAAATGACGCATAAAAACAAAACTAAAAAGCAGAACTAAAATCCAAATCTGCAAACTCAGTTTCAGTATTCAAATGCACTTACCCTGCCAGGAAGGGAATCCTTCTCAGCATTTCCTTTTTATTTTCTCAACATTTAGTTACAGTACAAAATTGACTTAACTATATAATGAGAAAAGCAGTTATTTCAAGTGTTACACTGAGGATAAAATGCGTGTTAACATTAATGCTACTTATTATTACTTTGTAAATGGAAGGTTATTTACCGTTTGAGAAAAAACATTTCAGAACCAAGTTAAGGTAACCACATGCATTAAATAAACAAATCAAATCAAACCTTAATTGGGCTTGGAGCTTCAAAACAGGGAAAATATCAAAGTTAAGCTAAATAAATTAAACATAAAAAATTAATCTCATTTACTGAGCAATATTTTGTCAGATTCTCTGTGGAGTCATAAATTCAGAGAAATTTAGCATGCAGATGAGAAATAAGGAGGAGGGAAG
The DNA here is from genome assembly GCF_000708025.1 of Charadrius vociferus. NCBI lineage: Eukaryota > Metazoa > Chordata > Aves > Charadriiformes > Charadriidae > Charadrius > Charadrius vociferus. The sequence goes on along the minus strand of NW_009647830.1, from coordinate 2,684,747 downwards.
CAGGCCGATGAACTGTAGTGGGAAAGCAATCGTAAGTTAATTCAGGATGTGTTCTGCCTAATGCTGATGAAGATCTAAATGAGAGCTCTTTAAACCGTACGTGTAGAACCAAGTCCTGGTGTGATTCACATTCTAACTCATACGGCAGATCTCATACGCCCTGCTGAAATACATAAAGCTCGCTTTGGATAGTGATGGAAGCTCAATTTGGTTCCCTGTTTTTTTTAGAAATTTTGGTCAGAGTGCCAGAGTTAGGCAGCAATGCTTTGTAAAGTCTAATGCCAACAGGCAGACTCCCTTGTTTGCTGTTCCTTCAATGCCTGAAAAATAAACCACAGTGCAACAATAGGATAAAAACACCAACTATGGAACTGACAGCCAAGAAAATACAGCAAGAGGATTTGCCGTTGTCTGCTTAGACTTATAAGAGTATCATAGAATGGTTTGGCTTTAAAAGGACCTTTGAAGATCATCTAGTTCGAATATGAACATCAGTTCATGTTGGAATCAGTTCAATCATTAACTGACTGCGCTGGTTTCTAGTCTGCAGTATTAATAACAAATATTGTACTCTGCAGCATTACAAAATAAACCTGTAGCCTCCCTTTCTATTTCCATAACATCAGTAGAAGCTCAACTTTTCCGGTATCCTGATGGGTATCTCTGGAAGAACGGGTTGAAGATAGGAGCTTCTATTTGGTTTGACAGGAGTTGAGAATACTTTGCCGCTTCAAGAACTGGGCCACTCATGAGCAAAACTTCATGCACTAATTTTCAGCGCAAAGCTGCTTCAGTGGCTCTCAGAAGGGTATGCAAAATTAAATGTTGCAAGATGAGGCTCTGATCCAAGCTACTATTTCCCTGGGAAGAGGGAGGAAAGAACAGAAACAGAAATGTGACGCAGGCAGGGAAGAGTCTGCAGAATTGGGCTCCGATGGCTGTCCCTGGGACAGCTGGAGTGCAGCCTCCTACCCTACCCTACCCCATCCCATCATGGTAGTACCTGCTACCCCACACAACTAGACTGTTTTCTTGTGACAGCAGCCGTATGCAGTCCAGCCTTCCCAGGTCCTAGAAGAAGCAAATTTGAAGCAGAACATTGCTGTTTGGGCAGTTCAGAGAAGTCTGCAGCCTGAGGGGCCGCTGCTGTTCTCTAAGACTAAAATAAGCCTGGCCTCACCCATTTAACCAAATCAGTCATTTGGTGAAGTACACGTGCCTTATTTTAACAGTAAAGCCCGAGAAACAGGCTGTTTGGTCAGTCCTGAAAGCCATGAAAAGAGCTCAGTGATTTTGCAAAGGGAGGGATGTCTGCAGAAGAACTACTGTTGGACATGCTCTGTGGCCAGGACCAAAGATGTCTTGCAGATAGGAGGCTGGTGTGCTTTCCCAGTTCGCCTTGTGGGTTGTGAGCAAGACGCAGATCACTGAGAGCTGTATATTTGCACTGAAAAGCAACTAGAAGGCAAGGCGGTGCATAATGCACTCCAGCATGATTTGTTCAGCGTCCTTTGCACAGACATATAAATTGCATTTCTGTACACAGTCTATTTTGGTGATATTGGCATGAGGATTTACTTCGCTTACTTGTTGACTGGAAGTTCAGTCCTGCACGGGGAGCTGCAGGCAGTTTGTTAGTAGGCAGAGCATCTCTTCGCATCTGGCGAGAAGAAAAATTGTGCAATGATTCTGCGCCACATCCTCTGCTACATTTTGCAGATTTTGGATGCATTTTGGAGTCACTGTACAAGAGATAAGCAGATGAGTTGTGGAGGGCTCTGAAATTCACAGTAATGTTTCTCCTAGATGCTGATTGCTGCAAGATGGTCAAGTATTTTTGCTGACCAGAGCAGCATCAGTTCTTGCACAATAACTGCTGGGTACAGTAATGGAGAAAGATAGTAAAAATTTGCTAACTGTGTCTCACTTCCTACTTGAAAATGTTGTTCTTGACTCTTTTATGCAGAGGTTACTTTCGTTCTAGCTTTTATAGTTACAGTTATTCCCACTGTAAAGCTACTTTAGGATAAAAGCTGTGTAAATGGAGGGTCAGCCGGCCTCTCGGTTTTGAACGTTATGCCCTCATCTCTGTAAGAGTGGCAACGGGCCCGATGCCCATCCACACCCAGAGTTTCCAGAGACACCCATGAGACAACACTAAAACGCATCTTTTTGCTACCATCCATAAGCCCATTTTTCATTTAAAATTCAGCGAAACGATAATTTACCGTCAGCTGAGCCCACAGCCTATACTTCTCACTTTCATGAGCCCGTACCAGCAACAACCCGCTGGGAAATGAAGCAAATCTGTTGCACCATCCAACATGGCCCGCCGTCCTGCCCCCGCAGCGGGCTTTTGGAAGGGCATCCATCTGGCAGCAGAGCGGCTGGAGGCAGGCAGGACTTTTTGGTCTACCCTGCCGAACTGGGGAGAAAGCCTGGAGCCTTTGTTCTACCTCAGGCGAGACCACGACGTTTCTAAGGAGCGAGGAGCTGACACCTCAACCTTTCCGCCCGCCGCGGCAGCGGCTGCCCGGGCTACC
>NW_009647830.1:2665271-2680770 GCF_000708025.1 Charadrius vociferus | reverse complement strand
CTGTTGGTCCCTGGCCGTGGCGGCCACCTACTCGGCCGGCCGCTACGGGAACCACCTGGGTTGCGAGCCCTCCCAGTCGGACGAGGCGACCGTCATCACCGTGCGCAGCATGGTCAACCTGGAGTCCAAGGAGGAGCTGGGCATCATCAAGCGCAAGGAGGAGCCTTTGCACTTTGTCGACGCGCTCCAGTGGGGGAATCACCTCTTCCTTCCCTACTACAGGTTGAAGGCCAAGTTCAGTGAGGACATGGAGCCACCAAGCATGGCTGTCCTGCGCCAGCTGCGCCCATTAGAGGGTGGTCTTACTTTGCAAGGGCACGTGTATTTGGAGTGCGGGTGCAGGAGCCTCATTGTTTCCTCCAGCCTTGTCCGCCAGGGCGAGCGGGGCTGGTGGGTGGGTGTTTTCCGCCACAGCCGCAGCACCAAAGCCTGGAATGACACCGCTGTCTGCATCTTCGGGATGGAGGAGATGAAGGACCAAGCCTGTGCGTTCACGCACTTCAGCATGAACAGGGAGAGCTGTGTAAGTCTGGGCATCGTTTTGTTAAGCTTTCGTCCTGCACGCAGTTGTTGACACTGTTGTGGTTGTGGCTGGTGTCACTGTGCATGACTCCTGGGGTGTCCCTAACCTGAAGGCACATGAAGTTCACAGGGAACTTCAGAGCCGCACCAGGCTATGTGCATCAGCCCTGGCTCCATCAACCCTAAAGATTTCTGCGCCACTTTCTGTTTCTAAAAAGCTTCCGTTACTAAAAATTCTTTACCAGATCCTGGAGTGTCCTTCCCACCTACATCTCGGGAAAGACATGTCTGAGGGAACACTTCAGGGCATACCGGGTCAGGCCTGAGTCTCAGGCTCCTTGCTCAACGTGCCCTTTTCTGCCTAGGATACTTCATTGTATTTTCCGTGCAGCCTAGATAAAGCATCTCCTACCTTATTCGGTGCATTCACATCTCATGTCATTGCAGCTACATCAGAAATGGAAAAAAGCCCATCAAATTGACTCCTGTGCACTGGGCTGTGTGTGTTGTTATCCACATTGCTCACTAGTTATTTATGGTTGCTTGTTCGGTGGTAGGTGTTTCCCAAACCTCCCAGGATTGGCCTTGCTTGAGAGGGCTCACAGCCACCCCCCCAAATTTGTATGTGCAGCAGACTGCAATAGGCGATATGTCTTTGTTGTTGCAGTGGTTACGTTTTCACAGGCAGTGGTATCCCATGGAGATCCCCTGGTCACCTACTTCTCTAACACTCTCTCTTCAGCTCCTTCCTCCTTTTGAGGGTGAGCTGTGCACATGGAGGGTGGGATGGGCAAGGCTACCGGCTTTGCTGTGGCCATGGTAGCTAGTAAAGAAATGAACTAAAAATGAAATTCAAGAAGCTAAAAATGTAATTCAGGAGACAAGGTGCTTTTGCAAGGTTTTTAAGTCACACTCAGAAGTCTTTTCAGAGCTGTGGCAAAAGGAACAATGCTGAAATGTATCGGGGACAACCGTAGGGGATCAAGCAAGCCATCATAAAGCAAGCCCTGGCCTTTTGCATCTCCACCACCACCCAGGGACTTTGCGGCTTAACCCCTGAATCCTTGCTGTGTTATGAGGGAGTTTGTTAGAAACTCCTTGAAAGAAGTGCAGTAGATTTACTGTCATTCCTTGGCTTCCCAAATCTATCCCGTAGCAGAGCACAGCATCGAGATTCTTCCAAATACAAACTACTAGAGGGGACATGTGATTCAGTCAGCTCATCTCCCTGCTGAGTTGTGAGGCTATTGCCAGTGTTAGAGGACGTAGGTATAATGAGAAGCCCATATGTGGGTGAAACACCTGTGCTGAAGTAAATAGTGAAACTCTCGCAACACAGCCGGAGCCAATCCTTTGATTTCCCGTGTCAGTTTATAGCTTACTGCATGATTTCTGTGCTCTCACAAGGCAAACTTGCTGAATGAATTTGAAGTCTCATCCTCACCCCAAAATACCTATTTGCTAGTTGGATCTTTAATTGGTATTCCTTATTCCTAATTACTCATGGAGTTTCTTCGTGAGATGCTTTCTAAGCCTGCAAAGCAGAAAAAAAAAAAACCACCAACACCAAAAAAAGAAGGCTCCCTGCGCAGCAGATCCTTTGTAAACACTTTCCAAAGCCCCACATAGAAATTCCAGAAGAGTCTCATGGATTTCATAGAGTAACATAACGCAGGTACGGTCAGGTGGGTATTTCTGTCTGGCTGGTGTTCCTCTCAGTGCCCCATCCCCATTGCCTGCCAGTGCCTGAAAATGAAAAATCAATGATCCACTTGTTTAAGGATTGGTCTGATTCAGATCACACTCCTGTGACTCCAGAGTTACTTTCATGTCCCAAAAGGCTTGTCTCTCCTGGAGATGTGGATTATATTTGGGTACGATGCTGTAGAATCTCAACTTTAAAAATTATTAAAAGGATTGTTAGCTTAACGTTATGTCCTTAGCTATGGTGATGTTATTAATCATGATATTTTGGCACAACAGTAAATACAGTTTACCACTGTCAGGAAAGTGGTATTTTAATATTTTGTGAGATAGCAGGGCATCTGTGTGTTATGTAGTAATATGACTCGTAACATTACATGGCTAATTATGTTCCCTTTTTAAGCTAATTATATGTGCTTATGATGTATAAACATAGAAATAAATGCATGTAGTTCAGCTTTAATATGTTTTTTATACTACAGAAGGTTAGGCTAGGCTATTGCAGAGTAAGTTTGGAGATGACAGGCCCATATGCTGCTGCTTCTGGGTTGTTTTAGTCCAGATCCTTCTACTGTCTCTCACCAAATCATGGGAGTCCCTGCAAACGTGGAACACTCTCTTCTTGGACTCAGAAGCAGGCGGGCTTCAGAACTGGCAGGAAGATGGTGCGCAGTGCGTCCGTCGGTGGGTAGTTTGTAGGAAAAGTGTGTGCCGTAGCTGGCAGTGTCTCTGGCTAGAAAGGAGCACCTCGTAGCACGGAGCCGTCGCAAGTTCATTGCAGTACAGTGTGTAGGAGCGGCAGCAAGCAACAGTACTTAACGTGTGCCTTAAAGCCCAGTCTTTTTAAAGACAGTGTTGATACTGAAGAAATGAATGTGTTGCATCATCATGATTGCCTGGAGTGCAAGACCTGTATGGTGTTTGTGGCAGGTGGACCATGCTGAATGTCATCCTGACTTTTGCATTGCAGATGCCAAGTGTTGTAGGGTGCTGCGGGTCTTAGTCTTCTCTGCTGGGTACACTTGAATTCTGGAGCTCAGGCGTGATGGGATGAGGTACACAGATCACAGACATGGACTGTCAGTTTGTGTAGGAATTGAAAATGCAATTTTTTTCACTGCAGGAATACAATTTATAGTTGGAGTATACGTTAGGGAGTAGTGTCAGTTTGTTTGCCTTCTGATCTTGTCATTCTTCAGATTTCTGTAATTATTCTGGTTACCTTTAGGCAAGACATCCTCTTACCTGTCTGCATTCACACAGCTGCTTGTATTTGCACTGTGTTGGCACTGTGCTTCTCCATAGTATGCTGCAAGAGGGACTTAGCCTGAGGTATTTGCGGTCCTGAATTCCCTGCTATGCTACTGCTGCATGTTCTGCTCTGAACTCATTCCTGCAAGGTACTGAGCTTTCTGGCCCTAACCCAGTAAAGCACTTAAGGGCATATTTAACATTAGACATATAAGTAGTTCCATCATCTGAAGGGAACTGCCCATGCATTTAAAGTTCAGCGTGAACTTGAGTACTTCACTGGATTGGAACCAAATTGCTCCACATCCTGTAGGAACTCATCGTAGGTGTGTAATCTCTTTAGCCTCACATTGCTACTTAGGCCAAAGTTGACACTTGCATTACGTTTTAATGATGGATTTGAGTCTGTTACTGAAAATTAGTAATTTTTAAGATCCTTGGTTACCAACTTCATCAAAAAGTATGTGACTGCTACAAATTCAGTGAAATTCTTTCTTATGAAAACTAGCTAAGACTGTTTTCGTTTTGTGCAGTAATGCACTCAAAGCATTTTGTCCTAGTTGGATGTGTTTATTCTGGACATACATAACACTGGATTCCCAGAGACGTGATCTTTGACTAGCAAGAGGCAAGTGGTGTCTTAGATGAAACTACTTTGAAAACATTTTGCAGTTTTATATTCAGCTTGTTTTCCTCTGATACACACATCTCTTAGATTTGATTATATCTACTTATATACACTGTCGAGGTGTATGCGTTAATGGACTTGCTAGCATAACCTGCATGTACGTAAGCACATCTTTATAATTTCCTTATTTAATAACTGTGAATTTGCCAAATCTCATTCTCCTTTTCTTTTCAGAAAACTGACTGAGCACTAACAAAAATTTTTGGTGGATCACAATTATGAAATCAAAGCTCTGTAGCCAGTACATAGGAGGAATGTTGGAATTTGTCACAAACTTGCTCCAGTAGCTAGTGAGCTTTAAGAAGGCCTTTCCTTCTGTTGTTCCATGGCTGAACAGGAGTTACTGGGATCTCAGATCTCTCCCAGAGATCCAGGATCTTGTGTATCACAGCCAAGCAGATAAGTTGGAGAACTGCTTACATTAGGGAACATCAACAGGAGAGGGTTGTAGGATGTTACCTAACCACAATGACAAATCTGGAAATGAGGTTTGCTATTAAAAAAAAGTTGCATGGGAAGAAAAGGACTCTACAGTTTTTCATGGAGAAAATCCAAAAATGTGTTAGGCATATACCTGTAAGACAGAGAGAAGTTGCTGTAGTTTATATTAAGGTGTTTATTCTATGATGTGCAAATGCTAAGTAGCTGTGATAGCTACTGAATGCTAAGCTATCTTGGTTGGATTTTTGCATTTTTCAGTGCGTGATAAATATGTGGGTTGGTATATGCCCCTTAATTTATCAAGCATAGTTTGGAATCATAGGACAAATCCTAACTGGTATAAGCTCTACTGAAATTAGATTTTGAAGTCAACAGAGTCATATCAGTTTAATCATGGCCATAAATTTGCAGGAATGACATTTGAGTTTGTGTGGTAACTAATTCCAAAATGATTCATGGCCTTTTATTTAAGGAAAGAATTATAGACTTCTAAATATCATTTGGTTTCAAAATTTATCCTGTAATTAATTTTGTAGTAGTAAAGTCATCTTCTGTGTATTACCAGACTGCTAGTATTTCATCTGATGTTTGACAGGTTTCTGGAGTTGATGTTTCTAGAGTGAATATTTCTCTCTGGTTACAATGAATTTTCAGTTCATCCCTGTTTGATGTAGGAAGTAAGCCATACGGGACTTGTAAACTCTGACATTGTCAGTAAGAAGAAGAGTTGCTTTTAGTGATCTGGCTTCAGATCTCAATGGAAACTTTTGAGAGCCTGGGGCCACTTGAACAGAGGATTTGCTTCCTTGGGATCACAGAATCATTCAGGTTGGAAGGAACCTCAGAGGAGGTCTTCAGGCCAGCCCCCTGCTCACAGCAGGGTCATCTCTGAGATCAAACAAGGTTGCTGTGGGCTTTGTCCTGTCAGATCTTGAAACCTCAGGGATGGAGACTGCACAACTTCTCTGGACAACCTGTTCTGCTTAGTTGTCCTTATAGTGATGTTTTTTTAATCTCCTGTTCTCTAGAAACCTCCCCGTTTCATTTTGTGTCATTATCTCCTGTTGTCCTGCACACTTCAGTCAAGAAACTGGCTCTGTTTCTCTGGTCCCTCTGAAATTGTCTCTTCTGTAGGCTGAACCAGCCCACTTCCCTCAGCCTCTCCTCATAGGGCGGGTGCTCCAGGCTCCGGCCATCACAGTGGCCCACAGCTGAACTTGCTCCCATGTATCAGTGCTGTACTGAGGGTCCCAGAACTGGGCGCAGTATCCTAGACACAACTGAACATGTGCCAGGTAAAGAGAATAATCACTTCCGTTGCTCTATCTGGTGATGCTCCTGTTGATACAGCCCAGGATGCTGTTAACCTTCCCTGCTGCCTGGATATACTGTTTAGCCTACTGCCCTCCAGGACCCTTGTGTCCTTGTCAGCAGAGCTGCTCCCCAGTCTGTACTGTCACAGGGAGTTAGTCCATTCCAGGTGAAGGACTTTGCATTTGTCCTTGCTGAATTTCTTGGAGTTCCTGTTGGCCCATTCCTACAGCCTATCTAGGTCCCTCTGAATGGCAGCCCTGCACTCAAGCCTGACAACTCATTTTGATGTCATCTGCAAGCTTAACCCAGAAGCTTTCAGTGTCTTCCTCCAGGTCATTGATAAAAATATTGAGCAGGACATGTCCCAGGATAGATTCCCTGAGGCACTCCACCTGTAACCAGTGTCTAGGTAGAGTAAAAGCCATTAAGCAGTACCCTTTGAGCCTAATGATCCATCCATTTTTTTCACCCATCCAGTAGTCCCCCTGTCTAAATTGTAACATCTCACCTTGGGTACAAGGATACTGTGGGAAATGGTGTCAAGAGCTTTGCTAAAGTTGATGACATCCACTGTTCTCCCCTCTTCCACAAATCGTGTCATTTCATCACAGAAGGCAATCAGGTTGGTCAGGCATGATTTATCCTTGGTGAATCCATGCTGGCTTTTCATAGTCACTTTCTTCTTCTTGTGCCTAGAAATGGCTTCCAAGAGGGTTTGCTCCATGATTTTCCCAGGAAAAATTGAGACTGACCAATATGTAGTTCTTCAGGTCATCCTTCTTGTCTTTTTTTGAAGATGAGTGAATAATTTGCCTTTATTCAGTTGTTGGAGACTTCTGATCTGCACAACTTTTGAAATATGAGAGAATGGCCTCGCAGTGTCATCATACAGTCTCTCAGCATCTTCCTACAGATCCCATCTGGTTCCCCTGGCACTTCCGTAAGCTGAAATTTCTTAAGAGATCCCTGGCTTAATTCTCTTCTAGTACTGGTAGTTCCTCTCCTCCTTGAACTCTGTAGGTACAAAGGACCACAAGACCTTGCCAGTGAAGTCAGAGCCTTATGTGCATCCACTGTCGGTAAATCACCTGACCTATTTAGCAGCTGGCCCACATTTTCATTGTTCTTTTATTGCTCATGTGGTGATAGAAGCTCTTGTTGCCCATAACATCCCTTGCCAGTTTCAACACCAGGTGAGGTTGGGCTTTCCTAACACCATCCCCTACACGTCCAGGCAGTTCCTCCTTAGTTGCTTGTTCTTGCTTCCACCTCTATATTGGTTTTCTGCATTGTCATTCAATCATGACTTCCCTGCTTAGCTAGAGGCCATCTCCTGATACATCTGCGTGTTTTCCTGAGTTTTATGCTTGGAGGAGGTTGTCCTGAAAGACCTACTAGCTTTCCTGAGCTCCGTTTCCCTTCAAAACTGCTTCTCGGGGGATTCCACTAATCAGTTCCCTGAACAAGCTGAAGCCTGGTCTCTGGCTGTGTACTCTCCTGTTCTTTCCTTGCCGCCCTCAGGATCCTGAACTCAGTTATTTGTACAGTGAAGGCTGCCATTGATTATCACATCTTCCGTCAGTTTGTCCTTGTTTGTGAGTAGCAAATCCAGAAAAGCATCACCCTTCACTGACCCCATAGGATTAACAAAGCCTAGGGTCCCATCTCCTTCACTTTGGTCCCAGAGCTGTATAGTCCTGATCTGCACTAGGCAACATCTTTGGTGTCCACGTGGATGTGCAACAATGGGTAGCAGTCCAAGGAATGGAAAATAAGTGGCAGTCTCTCAGCAATGTAGTGGATCAGGGGCCCTAAAAAAATAGAAATGTGTTGTAACAGCATGATGGTTTAGCAGTTGTGTGCCTTCATCTTTCACAGCAGGGAATCGCCAACCGTGGTCACCCACCACTTCCTCTTGCTTTCTGCTAATACTCTGTTCAAGCTCAGTTGGTTTCAAAGTCTTCCTTAATGGAGCTTGTTCTCCCTCATTGATTATTAGGACACTTTATCAATTCTGTAAATTCAGATCTGAGGGCAGAGAGAAGGAGTTTTTCTGCTGCTGCAAGAAGTCACAAATTTCTAGCCTCCCCCATCTCAGGAGTCCCTATGAACCTCTTGCTCAAGCGTAGCCTCTGACTGTCCCTCCTGCCTTGCCTCTGCAAGGTCTCTATGAAGAACTGCTCATTTTCTGGTCATCCTCCTTGATTTTTTACAGTCTGCTTGCCTGGAATGGTTTGTCCACCTAGCATTGCTATGCAGTGCAGAAATTAAGAAACCTCATGGAAATAAAATTTTGGAACAGTTAATCTCCTTATTCCTTAGTCCTAATAAAGGCTCACTGTGTGCACCAATATTTAAGTTTGTTACCCTCTGATATAATAAAAATTGATGTAGGAAGTTGAAGGGTGATAAGAAAGAAGAATGAGGTTCCAGAAGTTTTTTCCCTCTAGGAAAAACATCTATGTGTTGTTCCAGTGTTGACTATTGCTATGCACTGCTCACAAGTCTTGTGTCCTTTTGTATAGCTGCATCTGTTCATTCACTCTGATGCTCAAACCCCTTATTTATACTTTTTGGCCAGCTGCAATATGTTGAGTGCTGCGTGAGCTAAAAATGCTGCCCTTCCCTCTGAGGCTTGCAATGTAAAATAATCAGGGGGAAATCAAGACAGAAAGTAGAAGCGTGAATATGGTTGCTGCAGCTGGAATCATACAGAGATAAATCTGAAAATGAGATGCAGAATAGAAAATGAATATAAATACCTTTCATGCCAATACCCAAACAGCACAGGGGGGTGAACTTAAAAGCAAAAAGTAAGTTAATTCAGGAGATCTCTAGGCTTACCTGTGCGTGTGAAGATTTTGGGGTACTATAGAATAGAACAGAGGGTGGAGCTGAAGAATTAAAAAAGAATGATCTTCTAGAGCAGTATTGTATTTTCTTTTGCTTTTCGTGTTTTTGTATGACCCTGAAAATGTTACAGGATAGACAGAGAGATGATCATGGTGATGAGTGACTCTTCAAGTAGAAGAGAAGTTTAGACTGTAAATGCATTTTAGGGATGGATTTAGCTGTGAAAGAAAAAGCTTGGGAAGGCCCTAGAGTGCTGTAACCCCATTAGTCACAGTGGAAGAGGTAAAAAGGCTTGTTAAAAAAATAAGTGCACATGGAAAAGGGATGACAGAAGGGTGAAAGCAGCAGCTGCACCCTGGAGGGAGCGGACAAGCTGGAGAAATAGGTTGCGAAAGAGAGGAGGCAATTTTTGTTGTGACTGCCCACTGTCTAAATTCCCCCTCTTCGTATCTGTATTAGCTCAATGTCGCATTGACCCTCCCTCTAGCAAGCAGAGTGAGGGGAGGAGGCTTCCACACTTGTCAGTATAGGTTCTTCAGTCAGAGGAGGAGGATGCACTGATATGACACTAGTTATTTTATTAGTATGCGGGTCAAAATAAAATCTGGCAGCAAAGCTTTTCAGAGACTTGGGTCAGTCCTCCCCTGTGATCTTATTGTACAGAGGCTGGGAGGTGGTTTATTTTCCTTATGCTACTATACGGTGCACTGCAGAAACAAAAAATTCTAATTCTGGTGGAAATCAAAGCCGGGAAGCTTCACCTCCTCGCTCCTTAGCCTGAGTGAAGATTCATTGTGTGCACCAGTGCTGGAGTTTTGTTACCCTCTGATCTGATGAAAAAGTGAGTTAACTTTTTCCACCTTAAAACGCTTTCGATCACTTCCCCTCCCCCATCTAAAACAGACCTCCATGGTACTGGAGTCTCATGCCTAAGTGGGTTTTGCTGAAATTCTGTGCCAGTACATGACAATTCCCATGTCTTCTTCCTGCTGCAAGAAAAAAAATAAATCTTTAAATATGAAAGTTAATCAAGTCTTCTTTTACTCCAAGTGGCTGTTCTTGCAAGCTAATTAAAATAATTCAGATGACTGAAAAAGATTTTAATTGACTTAGGATTGCAGTTTAGAAAAAAATTATTTCTATGTGGAAAGACTTTTTGGGGTTAAGCCAGCATCCTAACATGCAAGAAAGTTGAATTCAGCTGTTACTGTGTTATGGATTCGCTTCATAACTCTGAGAAATGCCTTCACCTTTCTGCAAAATGTCAGTTTTAATGGTCCATTCTCACACTTTGTCTTATGCATCAAAGCGAAATAGGCTCTTGCACTCAGAGGGTTCCCGTAGGTTTAGGAAGCTGTCCTTGAGGCTGAGATTCCGGGCTTAGTAAGCTGACCTACTGGGCTTGTTCCCAAGGACCTGGTCCTACCTGAGCTCTTCCACCACCTCTCCTTGCCTGCCGCTCCTTTGTGGCAGCACTGGTGTCCGTGCAGCCACATGTTCATGCGATGAGGAGAATGACTCATGAACATTTAGATAGGTCAGTAGATGGATTTACAGACCAATTTCTAGACACGTCATTTCCTTAACTAAGTTCACTGGAGACCATTATACTAATAGAGGGGAAGGGGAGGTCAAGCTTGGCTGGGGTTGGACCTGTTTGGAGAGCAGGTGGCATCACACCTTTGGCGGTATCTGCCACGGAGATTGACTTAAAGCAATTACAGGACTGCAAAACCGAGGTACTGCTTGCTAGGGAGACATCTGGGCTTGTAGGGAGTTCGGGGCAGAGACCATATCTCCCCTGGTGAATGACCTTATTCTCACACATCAGGGCTTCCTTTCAGCACTCGATCATCTACAGTCGAGGTTATTTGGTTTGGTTTTCCCTTCCACAAGATACAGGGATTTCCTGCGTGATCGTTTTCTTTCATGAACTGCTTACATGCTTGTCACTTAACTTCCTCCGGCTTGGATGGAGAGTTGTAGGTAACATGTTGATTTTAAAGTTAACACAGGTACATTTATGTTCTTCCTGACATGAACGTTATACTGCTTTATCTCATTTTTCTATTTGTGTAATACGCAAGTCTCAACTTCCTTTAGTGTAAAGCAGGAAACTAGAAAGGGGAGGATAAAGCTCTGCATTCTCTGACACACACACACACACAAATTTCTGTGTGTTTGAAGTGCCTCCTTTCTCTAGAATATTTGCATGCCTTTAAAAGTGGTTGCTGAGTGTATCTGAAGCATTCACGGTAGGTGCAGTCAGGTGATGGCAAAGCATGGCTTTGTTGAGAAGAGCTGGCAATTCAAAATAAGCCCAGGACATTATGTCCCAAAAAAGAGAAATTCCGTTGCAAAGTAACTTGCTGCTGTTAGGGCAAATCTGTGTGCCACTGAAGTCAGTGGTTTAGCTGCAGTAAATGTAATCTCTATCACAGGTATGACCAGTTGCCGTGTATAAAAAAGAAGTTGTGTGAGAATTAAAATGTTACCCAAAGTGTTGTCTAAAGTTGAGTTCTCCGAGACTGTTTCCAGGGATTCTTCCCTTTTCCCTTTTCCCTTTTCCCTTTTCCCTTTTCCCTTTTCCCTTTTCCCTTTTCCCTTTTCCCTTTTCCCTTTTCCCTTTTCCCTTTTCCCTGTATAGCTGAGTGATTTAGTAATAGCTTTCTCTTATATCTGATTTTCAGGAGGCACAATCAATCAAGAAATTACCTACCTTGATTCACTCTGGATTAGTGGCTGTTTATGGCACAGTTGTTTTGAATCAGATAGTTCTCTTTTTGGGAACCGATGATGGACAGTTACTGAAGGTAAGCCGAGTGTGGCAGTTCTTCCCTTCTCCATCAGCTGCTGCTGTGTACAAGTGGGTAAATGTTTTCTGGTTTAGGCACTGTCTTATAAACAGATATAATCCCCTGAACTCTATTTCTTTTTTGTTTGTTTGTGAAGTAACTGCTCTATTGTTACTTGGAGAGCACGATAACTTTCAAAAGCAATTATGTACCCTGCTTAAAATTCATGGAAACGTTTCATTAAACTGCTAATGCTTACAGTATCATTTTATGGACTGTGGAGTTCTCAGTTACTCTGTCTTTTGTTTCCTTCCTTGCTTTGATTTTCCAGTAGAAATATTAAATATTGTTAGATTTTGGAAGCATATTTATTTGTTTGTTAGCTTATCCATGTGATGTGAATAGCTGCCTGTTAGGGAGAAAAGTCAAGATTATTTTGCCTTAGCTTCTGAATAATTGACCTATGCTAGCTTAAATCCATCACCTGGAAGTGACAGTCATCTTATCTCATTATCAAACTTTTCAACCATCCAGTCAAATGTCTTTTACACTTTACGTTTTTTCTGGATTTTGCAAGAATGTGCATTCGCTGTCTACACTGCAAAGGATGACTCTCAGTTTTGGTTTTTATTAAGCAGGCAGTTGGAGAGGAATATAGTAGAGAGCTTGAAAAGCTTTTGGCCATTTGATTTCACTATGCTTTCGATAATGAAAACTGAAATTGAAGTCTTCCCTGTCTCTTTAGCACAGTGGAGACCATGAACGTATCTCCCTTGTTTAGTCTTGTTTATGGAAAACCTTATGTCAACGTTGGTGTGCTTATTAACTTGCGAAATAAAGTTTCTGTGGTCTCTGGTTTTCTTGAATTCTGTGCGAAGCATGGTGGAAAACTGTAGAGTTGGGCAAGGTAAGAAAAAGAAATACCATCTCAGGTGCATACTCACAAGAAGCCACAAAGAAACTTCTGTCCTGAAGACAGTTGTCAGTCAGTTGCGTAGGTTCCTGTTTACATTACGGGTGTCTGGATGTTAATTTGTTTTCTGAATGCTAATACTTTCTTCTCCATTCATAGGAGTACTTAACACATTAAGACTTTGGGATATATGCGTCTCATCCACATTCAGTTTCTGCATCAATCAGGAACATACTTGGTGGGAGGAATGTTTCATACACTAAACCGGTGCCAGATTCAGTGCAAAATATGTCTGGCATGGATTTTGTTGAAATTCTGTTCTGGTGGTCTTTTTCTCCATTTTTCTGCGGTGTGAGAGCCAGCGCAGTAGGTGAATTGAGCCAATAAATCGTCTCAGAAGCTGTGATGTAGCTGAAATTAGGCTTTTGTTTAAAATGCTGACTGATCAATAAAAGGACTTGTGAATAATTTAATCTCGTGTGTTTTAGGCTATTCTTAATGAGGATATGGAATCTAATTGCCCAGAGGTTTTATACGAAATAAAGGAAGAAACCTCAATTTTCCCCAAACTTCGACTTGATCCAGTAGATAATAACTACATCTATCTGTCCTCTGCCAATAAGGTAAGCCCGATATTAAATAAAATAATAAATTCAAGTAAACTACTGCTTTAAGGATTTCTGCCACTTTATAAGTGAAGCATCAGTTTGGGTCAGAGTTAGACCTTATATGTCCAAATGGCAGTTACCAACTTTACGTCTAATATCTGGTTATATTGTATAAATTTGGGCTGCACGTCTCCAAAGTTCAGAAGAGCCTCCACTGTCATGGTGTTGCCCACTGTTGCTACACCCTTAATCCCACGCTCATTTTATGTCATTCTGTCCAGAGAGTCTTTGTTTCTCTTTTTCCTGGAGTCATCATGCAGAATCAAGCTTGGAGGTAGCAAACAAAACTGGAGTTCCTCTGAATTAGCAATACAGGTACTGGTAGGCCAGGGTTTTCTAGTCAATTATGGAGTTTCTAATGTGGAGAAATCTCTATTAATTTGAGAGATAGGCTCGAAGTCTTAGTTCTGCTGAAATCAGTGATAAAAGTCTCATCATCTTCAGTTAGAGATAGCAAAACAAAACACAATCAGAAGTGATAAACGTCTATGTATAGTGAGGCCAAGGAGTTCAGCAATCACTGGGAGCTGCTGCATGTGAGCGTCAGAGCTGCATCTCAAGCAGAGAGCGGCTCCCAGGAGCCAGTGCAGTTGTTGCAGCACATCCTGCGGTGGCTACTGAGCGTCAACTCGGCAAATTCCTTTGTCTCACCAGCAGCAGGGAACATGGCAGTGAAAACATAAGGGCTGTCTGTCTATCTTAGCTGGACAGGATTTCACCCAGCACTTGATTACCTTCATTTACAGTAAAATCACTTTTCCAGCAGTGAACATAGCATTTTAGCCTGCCATCTGAGAGAGTGGGTAAGTTGGTAAGAGAACTCCTGACTGATACAAACCATCTGTCACAAATGCAGAAGGAATCAAAATTTCAGTCAAAAGTGTGTGTAGATAATTCAAAGTAAAGACTTGAATTTTCTTTAGCTTTGGTAAAAGAGCAAGTTGTCATAGAGGAACAACAGCTTTTAGGTATAAATGCCTCTGATCGTCTCTTGGAGCTTAAATAAGGCTTCTGCACTGTCTTTTTTAACTTAATAGTTGTCTGTGATGTTGGCTGATTTCTGAACTGATTATCTCACACACCTTCAGATAAATAGAATTTTACAAGATATGGCTGGAAAAACCAGTAAATATAATTCTGCAGAAAGCCATGTACCATGTATTCTTCTTTCCATTCACAAAATACAGGAACTTTCAATTCTTGCTAATTTGTAAAAAAAATGATTTTAATTAGGAATATTTTTCTTACTAATATTATTGATTGCCATTGTTATTAATGACATTATTTGTATTTGTATTCAGTATTTGTAATCTGCTTTCTCTTTTTCTTTTTCCTTTCCTTTTCTGAAAATGGCTGGCTAGGATATTCGAGCTGAATGTACAAGTATAGCTACATACAATATAGCCACAATTATCTACATTTACTTATTGAAATGGCATTTTCATGCATGTTAAGTAGTTGCATGCGTTTGTTCTAGTGTGCACATGCAGTTACCTGACATGGTGATGCAAACACAGATGCATTTTGGTTTGTGCATGCATTTTTGGATGCACCTTCATCAATCATTTAAAAATCTCAGTTCTGATAAGAGGAAAATGATATCCTGCTAAGCAGAACATTATTTGTAAAATATACTTCCTTTCTATTGTTATCTATAATTCACTATGCTAATTAGGCTTTCCTGCATCACTTTGTCCATGCTGGCCTTGTCATTGTCAGAGGAGTTTCATCATCTGATGGCTAAATACAGTGTGTGTAAAATAGGCTGCATATTTCTGTCCAAAGGTCTTCTGGCAGAGGGGAGTCCATAAGGAAACTTTCCTGAAGGGATCGTGCGTGGTTGCTGTCAGATTCTTAGTGCTAACCCTCGCTTTCCCTCTTTATGGAGACTATTTTAATTCAGTGTGTTATTGCACTCTTTGGTTTTAGGTGAGAAGAATACCAGTTGCAAATTGTGGTAGATATGTTTCCGAGGAAGAATGCTTATCTGCAAAGGATCCCTACTGTGGGTGGTGTTCTTTGAATAAAAGGTATTTTTTGGTATTTTAGACTTTCTTATAAAAGCAATGCATTATTAGGCAGTGTACGTTTTGACTAGCTTGGGGCTATTCAGTATCAAGATTATATCTACTGAATTTTTATGGAATCAGTCGTAGCCATAAATGTGAGACACTTTATTGTCATGTGAAAGGGAGCTCTGCACCTTTTAAAGACCACATTAACCTTCTGATTTTTGAGATGTACCCATAAAATGTAAGTTGGGCTAAAAAGAGGAAATTATTTTCATTTTAGAACAGATGCCTTTGCTTTCCAGATTGATTAAGAGATAAAATTGTATACTTGTGCTTGA
>NW_009647830.1:2587299-2665260 GCF_000708025.1 Charadrius vociferus | reverse complement strand
GTTCAGTTGTTTTCAGTATTCATAGCTCCTTGCTTTGAAACCACTGCCTTTGGTTTAGGCCAGAGGAGAATTTATTTCCAAATGCTTCATCCTTGCATTTGAGTCATTAGTTTTGCTGTTTTCTTTGAAGCACGTTTGAAGGCTGCTGTATGTCTTTGGCCTGGACTGGAGAAATTCCTGGGTCATCAAGCCTAGTCTTGGCAATGACCGTCCTAGATTTAGACAGGCTTTTTGTCCTCCGTGCCCTGATGGTGTGGCTATCTGAGAGTCTCATTGTTCTGCTGGTTAAAATCTGTCTACTCATTTTCATCATGTGTGTGTTCATGGACAGGTTAGACTCATTTGTTCTGGTGCTCACATCACCTTGGCTTACATAGGTTTTCCCCCTCCCTTACACTTATCTCCTCAGTGTTTTTGTGAAAGCAGTCTCTTTTTTCACTTTCATTTTGGTGTGCCTGAAACAGCTAACTTCACTAAGATCCTCTCACATAAAACATTCCTTTCTTAACTCAGCTTCAGTAGCCCTTCTGTGGAGTTTATGCATCCTTTTAAAATAGGGCTGGCCAGGACTGCCACAGAATTCCAGAAGAGATTTCAGCTGTGCTTTGCTGCATGTTGTTTAATCAGTCTGTCCAGGAAGCACCTTAGTTAATGTGTCCTGGGATCACAAATGTCTTTTTCATGACTGCATCACATTGATGGGCCACAATCATCCATGATCAAACAATGCCCCCAGGTCCTTCTCTTTCTTTGTTTTCTTTCCAACTGATGAGTTTCCAGTCTATAGCACATATGGGTTGTGAGATTTTTATTGCTCTAGGTACATGTTCTTGTACTTTAAGCTTTGAAATGTCATCCCATTTCAAGGTTATCCAAATTTTCCTGTGTGATATTCTCATCTTCCTCTGCATGGTAGTGTTCCCAACTTTGTATCATCAGCAAATGTCCACAGTGTAAACCTTCTTTTATGCCAGTTCACCACGGATTAAAACATCAGACAAAAGTAGTTATAAGATTGGGTTTTGAGGAATTCCACTAGTAGCCTTCTTTTAGAAGGTTAATATGATACGTTTTGGTTTGTTTCAATGCTAAATGTCATTTTGCTGAAGATCTGCTACTTTGTGTTTGCAAAGGTAGCTATCAGAAGAGAGTAGGTGTTTATTCTGTAATGTGTTTTCTTCAAACTGTCTTTTGCTGCCTTGTTAGAAACAGTGTATGTTACAGTGCTAAGTTTTTCAGGCTTTTAGTTACCTTATAAAGAGTTTGCGAATAACAGTTATTAGTCAGTAAGTCCCCTGTTTATGAGGGGAATCACCAAAAGTTTCCGTCTGGTTGAAACAGAAATTTGAGAAAAAATGAATTGCTATAATATGAATCCCATTCAACACCCACATGATTTTTCACTGTTAAGGACTTAGCATCATTAAATATTTGGGTTTGTGAAGAAATAGCTCTTGAGTGAACTTTAGAAAAAGCAGATGTATTTTTAGCCAGGGTTTTAATCAAAGTCCATATGTGTCCACTAAAGCAAAATATTCCATAATAATTTTGAGGTTGATTATATGTTTTATACTCTTATTAGGAAATAAATTTTATATTAAATATGCACTCCATTTTTAAAATAAAACTTACCAGCAGTGCTTCATTTAAAAGACAGCGTGAACTCAAATCCAGTATCTTTATGAAAAAATCTGCACATCTTATTGCAAGTGAAAACAAAATGGAATAAAATGTTTCTACTGTTCTTATTTCTACTCTTTCTTCCATAGGGACAAATATATAAGTTCTCCTTTTTGCTTACAATCATTCAAAACAATTAGTCAGCATTGAGTGATTTTTCTTAATGTTTATAGATTTTCTATAGATGAATCAGATTCACCTGAAGTATGCCGAAATTATTCCAGTGCAAGGCACTGGTGTTTTACATGTATTTTCCATGTGGAAATAACACAATATGCCTTAGTTATCTGACATGCCTAGACTTACTTTTGAATTTGGTCAGTGTTTGTGACATCTGTGGACTTCATTCAGGGGCTGGTACCTAGGAAAAGGAAGGCAAAACTTTCTCTGAAACCATGTTCTCATTCCATGGGGAAATCAGTATGCATTAGCACGGCAGAGAGGGCAAACTCAGTAGGATCTGTAGTCAATACAACATTAGTGAAGCAGAGAGTTAAGTAAATATGAATGAGCCAGTATGCATAGGTATGGTGTTATCATAATGAAATAAGAAGAACTCGATTCCATTTGTGAAGAGGAATCTTTAGTAGTATAAAGAACTAGCTTGCTGTGAAAGATCAAAGAAATCTTGACTCTGCTTTTCTCTGTACACATATCTATGCATACTTTTATAGGGTCCAATCCAGTCCACCTTTCCAAGAAAGCCAGACTCCAGAAACTTTCAGCTGTGTTAGCAGCACTGATATTTTTGCTTTCTTAGTAGTGGTTCACAAATAATATTTATCTGTTATATTCCTTGCAGTGTGCTTGCAAACAATATCAATTGTCTGAAAACAGGGATATAACAAAATAATCTTATCTTTGTGTGAGGGAAATTCATGTTACTCTTGGCCTGTGCAGGGCAATTGTTATAATTTATGCTGAGGGGCATCAGATGCTCTACTTTCTCCTTTGCGACTGCTTCCTACGAAATGACCGTTCTCCATAGCACATTGTTTGAGTGTTAAAGGACAGCTTTTAGAACAACAAAAGACACATTTTTTCCTGGCATGAAGACAAGCACAACCCTGGGTCCTGGGTGGCATTACTGTTTTTGCCATTAAACTCTTAGATTCTTCACTGTAGATGAGGGAAACAAGTTCACTGCTTGTGTTCCTCAGGCAGTCTAAGAAGGCAGATATCTTAATCCTAGGACAGTTTTAAATATTCAGCTTTATAAACAGTTTTCTTTTTTAATATTTTAATTTTAGTGTCACTGAAATGCATACACTTACGTAATGCCAAGTATCGCAAGTGCGTTGCCTGGAACTTCAAGATTATGATCTTCAGCCTGGCTGAAAAATATAGGACGTCTCTCTTTCACGTGTCATTGCTAGTGAGAGTTATCTACCTGTACATATCCGAGCGTCTGGTTTATGCATATCTGTTGATGACAGATCCCATCCTCTGTGGTTCTAAAACTGTGGTGCCAATGGACCTTTGTGATCTCAGGAAGGTGAAGAGAGATATAAACGAGACTGAAATTTGTCCTGGTTAAGACAGTTTAAAATATGTCAGGCGTAGTCCCAATTTCGTACAGTAGAGTTATGATCTGAATGTATTCAGAGGCAAAGCCTCACCAGGTTCTTGTGCAGCAGGAACTCAGTTTCCTGAGTTAGACCACAAAGGAAGTGACCTTGTGCTTAACTGCATTCCAGTTGCCAACGTCTTGATCTACAGAGAAGGTGGCTTTATGGTTTCTATGGTTTGTGGGGTTATTTCGGGCATTTTGGAAAGTGGGGGATATTTTTCTTGAAAGTTATTCTTGTGTTATTCCTTCTGGAGAGAAAACGCATTGTTTGTGAAATACATTTGTACAGTGAGCTCCTCATGAAAAAGGCCCATGCGTTGCAAGTATGTATTCATTTCTAGTTTTTAGCCAAGGAATAGTTAGTTCATTAAGACACATGTCACTGATCACATGATTAAAGCTACCCGTTCTTCTACATTTGGTAGAAAAGCAGGATTATGAAATCAATATTAAATCTTAAATTTATTTATAAATATTCAATCTTAATATTAAAATAAGTTATATGAAATTAGCACTTGCAATTAATTGCTAGCTGCATGAAATTACTTGGAGTTAATCTATGGATTGTTCATTGACTGTTCACAGCAGACATTATTTTAAGGATTCATCTTTCAAACTCAAGTTTTTAATACATGTAATCCTGGTAATACTTGTGTATCCCATTGTTTCCTCATTCTTCCTGAGCTTTGTGTTGTATAGTTTCTATTTCTTACAATCTGGCATCTCTAACATTTTTATTTACTTTGTGCTGTCCTGCTTCTAGAATGGATTTCATTATTTGAGACAGAGAAAACTATTTTGAACTACCTTTTCAAACCTGGTCGTTTTAACCAAGTGCACTGACATAAAAGGGAAAGATTAGCATTTACATCAGTGGACAGCAGAGGAGATTAGGAAGGAGGATGCATCTCATCAGCTGTACACATTTGTAGCGTAGCTCTACATCTGAGCTTCATCCCTATCTCCTCTTATACCCTTTGGAAAGAAGGCTTCTATAGCGTGACTCATTTAATTTTTATATGGATGTCTAAAATAGTTTAGGTGAATTGCACCCTGAAAGAGCATATTTCTCCCCATGGAGTGTAGGTGGAACTGAGGGGAGTCAGATCTAGAGCTGTACAATGGAGCAATCAAAAGTTGGGCATAATGAATTCCATCCTAGGCTACCAAGTCCACTGTTACTGGCCAAGCATCTAATATTTGCTTGAGTCCCATTGACTTAATCAGGACCCTAGAGCATATATCAATGCATTGTAATTTATTTTGATAAGCAGAAGATTTTACTGATTGTTTTCCCGAAGCTTTTTGCAGTTGTAACCATATTCCTGTAAAAAATCAATAGTATTCCTGTAAAAAATCAATAGTATTCCTGTAAAAAGTCAATAACATTAAATAAGTTGAAGTACAGTGTTTGAAGTCAAAGCTACCATACGGAGGCTAGTATAATTTTATGTATACTTTTAGGTGCACATTAAAAGAGAATTGTACAAGTTCAAACAGCCTAAAGGGTTGGTATAACATTTCACATGCACCTGATAAAGATCTGAAAATCCTGCTAAGTTTCCCTGCCCCAAATCAGGTATGTACACCCAGTTTTATGTGTGTTTGTTTATTGTGACTTAAAATGTGTCATTTTGTTGCTTATTACAGCTTCCCTTCTTTTGTCACCGTGTTCTGTGTATTAGTCCCTCTTATCTCAACAATTGGCAAATGTATTGGAAATCCCAGTAAGTTGAATGTGTCAATCAGATAGACGTTCTCTTCCTCTCCTATAAAATGTATCCTGAGGCTACACTTCATGATGTCGAGTCAAAAATTCACTATGCTGACAAAGGCAACATTTCCGTTACATCACTTCATCAGCTATTTTAATATTTCCAGTGACTGTATATCAAGTGCATTATGTAAGTTCTGAGCTTTTTCACAAGTTACAAAACATTCACTGGGACACATATGGTAACACAAATACGTCTTTAAGTGTTTGATATTGCTATTTACTCAGTATCTGTTCACAGCACACACAGCCTTGAGTATTTGATTATCAAGTATTGTGACTGGCCACTTAATCTGCATGCTATTGTTTCTGGTTTCCTGATTGAATGCACTAATGTGATCATATTTGTAAAGCACTCTCAGCCAGAAACAAAGGATAATTCATTACAAGACAAATTCTGTTTCATAATTAAATGCACTTTGGTTATGGATGCAAACGTCGTCTCTCTGTGAGAGTTTGTACATTCTTGCTCAAATGTTTTTAAGGGAATATAACAGCATATAACAGTATTATAGATAAATTCTTCTTTTAAAATCCAAAATTATTCCAGATCGCTCCCCTCATGTACCTTACAGATCCATTTAATTTCTGGAAGTAAGCAATGCTGTTCCTTTCAGGACTTTTTGTATTGCTGCTTCAGTTGGGAGAGGCCCCCTCCTTTGGGAGGCTACCTAGTGAATTGTCTGCTTCCACCACAAATATTTTCATTTTGTACGTTTCATAGTTTGTCATTTTCTGTAAAGACAAGGTGACAAGGTAACAAGTATTACAAGAAATCTGTTGTATTCTTGTTTTTATTGTTTTACAGGTTGCTGTGACTGCAAGCATAAGCAAAATCCTTACTTCCTGTGTGATAAAAATTGTAAAACCTGTTGAAATATTTTATGAAAATATAGTGCTGAAAAAGTCATCCTGTTTCTGCAATCTAACCACTCTGGTCGTCACAGATAATGGTATGTTTTACTATTACATGTATTTAATGCTTATTCACTGTCCTTTATTATTCAGGAGAACTGAACATAAATACAAGCCTACTGAGTGTGGGAGTAGGTAATGCTTTTTATTAAATGTCATTGAAAAAAATATTCCTGTTTTGTCAAATGACTTGAGTATACTCACACTGTTCTTGGTAATTAAAGATTTGTTAACATGGAATGCTTTCTAGAAGTAATAAGACATGTTAACCTATGGCTAGAAGCACCTTCTTCAGTTCAGCCTATCGCAGTGCAGTCTTTCAGCATTAGGAGTATATTTACGCGGTGCCATTAGTCGCTGTCTGTGGAAACTTAAGATAGCTGCAGTGACAATCAGGCTGGCTGGACGTTGGTCCTATGCTGTGCCTTGACAAATTAACCCATCTTAACGCTTCTCTTATCTGCGAACATAATTGTTTTTGCAAGAAACTGTACTAGCATAAGTAAGAGGAGAATCTAACTCTGAACGTCTGTACAATAAATAATCTTAACATTCAATTAACTGTTTCGACCTCACTTAGACACTTGTGAGAAAGTGGTTATCCCATGTAGAGAATTAGCAGAAAAGTACATGGCTCAGGGGCAATTTGGTGGGTACATCTTTTTTACTTGACTTCATTCCTCTTTCTTAATTATTGGTTGAATCATTTTGCAATAATTCTTACACTACTTTGTTTACCAGTAGTTCTCAGAATTAGAGGCCTGAGCCATTTGTGTTGGGCACGTGATGCATGTGATCTGTTTTGTGCATCTCATGGGCAACTAGAAGTTTTAGAATGAGGTGGTAAATTACTGAATGTCTAGACTTTTGAGCTGTTCCCTGGGCTTTGGTCTCAAAGATCAGATGATAATCTTTTACAGTAGAGTCTTATTTGACTAATAGGAGGAAAACGTCCCCCTTGCATTGTTTCAAGGGTCTGTATAGAAACACAGAGCTTTTTTAATACAGGTTGACCTTATACCTTTTTTAAGTTGCTTCTGTTAGAATACAAAAGAGAATTTTAATCTAAACTAAGGGACAAAGATAGCAAGTACAGAGATACCATATGCTCTTAAGTGACTTGAAGAGGAAATAGAAAATTCAGATAAATGCCTGCCTTTATCTTTTCCTAGATAATATAGCCCAAAAGACATGTAATACTCTGCATGAATCTGATTCTCTTTTACCTTTGTGTAGAAAGAGGAATGAAATGTTAACCAGAATTTACGATGACCTGTTCTGAAGAGCTCAGTGCTGCAATGAGCTCTGTCTCTCGGGAACCCTTGCCCCTGAATGAGGTTCCTTGGAATATTGGGATCTCAGGAGCTTATCCTTTGGCCTTAGTACAGGAAAAGCTCCTCTGGCATCATACAAGTGTTGTGTATCACGTTCCTATCCAATATTGATTTGGGAATTGAGAAGACAAGACTTTGTCACTAGCATGTGACAGCTAGGGTTATATCCATGAGTATTCTGGTCTATCAAGCTGTCTTTAGTAAACACTGTTAGTGGATTTTTAAGAGAGACAAATGCGTTAGAGAAGAAAAAAAATGTCCTTTATTCACTGAGTTCTAAAAGCCACATTTTCTTATAATTGTGGAGTACCTTGTTTTGGTCCTCTGTCTTCTCGTACTAAGGCTTTCTCTTACTCCATTAGCAGGTTTTCAGAGTATAGTGTTACGGAAGCTAGCTCGCCTTGCCTGTGCTTTGTGCCAAAGATGAGCCCTTTGACAGTGTTAACCAGAAGGCTGTGAGCTTAGCTTGTGCCCACCAGTATTACTGCCATTCACATGTTCCTGCGAGCTGAGATATAGTAGTGGATAACGCAAGTGTGGAAGTTATGTTGATTATTTGTGGTACCTCATGTAATGGGACCTTAGTCTCAGAAGAAGATGCACTTGCAAAACTCCTTCAGGTATCATTTCTGGCAAAAAAAAATTTTGAAAATACCTGCCACTCAGTGCAGTCTGGTACGTTTTGAAAGGTCAGCCCAGGCCATACAGAAAATAATAGGTTCCATTAAATTCAACACAGACAAAATCAGGAAACCGTATTTGACGGTCTTGTTTTTAAAGTATTTATACAAACTTAAAAGAGGAGACAAGCTCTGCCCAAAGCAGATAAATTCCTTGCCTTTACTTATTACTTCTAGTAAAATATTAATTTTCAGTAGCTCTTGGCTTGAGACCCTTCTCATATAATGACCTAGGCAAGTGGTTCAGGCGATTTGGTGCCTAACACGTCAGATTTCTGTAGATACGTAGATTTCTGGAGATGCAAATAGGTGAAGGATTTCAGAATGTCTGTGTGTGCTCATCGACATCTCCAAGCATTAAAATACCTTTAAA
Source organism: Charadrius vociferus (assembly GCF_000708025.1). Lineage (NCBI taxonomy): Eukaryota > Metazoa > Chordata > Aves > Charadriiformes > Charadriidae > Charadrius > Charadrius vociferus. Next base: position 2,656,934 of record NW_009647830.1, on the reverse strand, counting down.
AACCAGACTCTTTTCTATCCATTTAGTAAGGTATTGAAACATATGACCAGTCTCAAGGGCTGTTTCCAACAAGCAGTGCAGGTGACCTTTGCAGCGAGCACCCAAGTGCCATGCTGATGTGTGGAGCGGGAGATGCTTCTGATTTAACAATGTAGATGTAGTCAAAGGTGGTTTCCATCCGGGCAGGCCAGCCTGTGATAAAGACAAAGCTTTCTCTACCTTTGCAAGGCAGGTATACTTTAAATCTATGTAACTTTCCTGGTTTAAAAAGCTATCTACTTCTTAGCATAGAGAAGCTAGAGAAGTCTGCACACATGTGTTTCATTTGATCTCAGACAGTCATTCATTCTGCAGACGTACACATCTGCAGGCACACAGATGAAAGGGACCATGGCTTAAGTGGTATATATCTAACTCTGTTTTTCGATGTGGTATTCTGCTCATGGGAGAAGATACTCTTTCATTCCACAGCTGCCAGTGAATTGTTGGTATAGTAATTGCTAGCTGAAATAATGGCAAATTGACTCATGCAATCATAAAAGATTTAAATAGGATGAAAATTGCTACAGCATAGATTACAAAAGAAGACTCTGAAACCAAGTCTCCGAGGCAGAAAGAAGGAGAAGTATGGTATGTTGGGGTCTCTTGCATTAGAACAGCCTGTTGTGTTAGAAGGGCTGAGTTCAGGTTCTGGTTGTGCCACTGTGTGCTCTTTGGGAGATGATTTTATATCGCTGCTCCATGGTAGCACTTCGCTATCTGTATCCTGATGATAACATTACTTTTGTATGTCATGCGGTGGTGGCATCAAGCTTAATTAATGAGTCTGTATAAAGTCTTGGAGTAAGTCAGCTGAAGGGTCCTATGGAAGGACAAAAGGTAGTTATTTTTATCAGTCTAAAGTGTGAGTGAATGTGTGTATGAGAAGGTGCATACCATGTAGATAACAGCTGAAGGCAAGTGACCTTTCAGCCCAATTATTATTTTTTTTTCAGTTATTTCTTGTAATATCCGTCATATGTCTAACAGTCACATTTTTCCAGATTGTCTGGTTCTTGAAGCATCGCTGTCCTCAAGCTCTTGGAATATCACCCAAACATTTCGGTTGAAAAAGTAAGAACCTGGTTCCTATTGAAGTTCATTAAGCTGTTTGGGGGAGGGGGAGTGGAGGGGAGCTGAAGTATGATCATTCTTTTATTTTTTATTTATTAAGGAAAGACATTTCTCTAAAGATAGTCAAATCCCTCTTCTTGGCCCATTTCCTCCTTCTCCTCTTTTTTCTATTGTACTTAGAAAGCTACTTCTGATAACTCTTTTATTTAACAGGACCCTGGCAGCTAGCTGTAGGAGAGTCATTACGATGACTGAATTTATGACAAGTGCCTGGAAAGATAATAAAGGATGTCACAATGACATTAAAATCATTTCTGTCCTTGTGAAAAAGGTGGGCCCCTGGTACTCAGCGTAAGACCTAGATCAGAGGAGTCAGGAGATTCTGTAAAAGTCACTTTGTGAAGCTGGTTTTTAAGCCAGATGCAGTTCAAATGTGGTCCATGGGTAACATGAATACAATTAAACCAGAAAGTAATATCTAATCTGCTAATAGGAATAATGAATACCTGTTGTTCTGTACACATTATTTTTCAGAGCCACACTCTTTGTTAAGAGCTCGCAGTAGAAAGCATTTGTGCCCAGTACATGGCCTAACCCCTTATGAGAGGTAGTTGTTAAAACTTAACAAGTTTTTTGTTAAAAAGAAAGATCTGGCTGACATATGCTGTAAGTAACTACAGTGTTCCTCTTCAGAATGCTCCTCCCCTATACAAAGAAGCTAATTCATAGGCACCTAGGATGAAATTGAACTCCTGCTTTTTGGGAAGTGGCATATCACTTCCCTGTCCCTGGAGCAACACAGGGAAGGAGCTGTCTTTCTAAATCGGAGCATTTCTCAGCATGCGTGGAGGGGCCCTGTGCTGCTCTTGGCTCTCCTCCATGCTGATAGATGCATTGCAAAGCAAGATAGGGACAAACTAGTCTCCAACAGACATATTTTTTGGTAGGGGAAGGCAATAGCAGGCTAGCAATACTTGCTAGCACATGTACAGAACAGAGGTTTAGGCAAGATGTGAAAGAATCAGTGATGTTTTTCTGCCCTTTTCTGGTTTGAATGTACTATCTGGCCACTTACGTACTGGAGAAAACCACAACAAAATGAAACCCAGGGTGTTCCGTCTGCTTCATGCTTTTTGGAAATTTAGGACTCAGCATGTCAGCACAGATTGTATTTCATACTGAATTTGTCCTCACAATAAGCACCAGAGAACAATAGGCTTGGAGGGTAAATGCAGGTTATGCGTTTTAAACATTTCATTACATGTTTGCCAGGTTGTTTGTTCTCTTGGGTTTGTACGTTTTTCTCTCACTTGAAATGTCACATTCATGGCTGAACCTAGATTGAGTCCCTGTGTCTTACAAAACCTCTGTTTTCTGTGTTACCAGCTGCTCACGGTGTATACACAAGGGCGAGTGTGCCAGCTGTAAATGGATGCGTGTCTCTCCTGCCACCACCTGCCAGGTGAAGTTTGTTGGGGAGGGCTGGGATCCCCCGTGATGCCTTCTCCTTGTATTTTTTACATCTGAACAGCAATCTGTCTCTTCCTTGTCCTGACATGGAGAAATGCTGATTTTTTTCAGGATAGTTGTAATGCAGCTGCTTCCACGGGGATCGCCACTGCACAGACAACAGAGGTTAGTTAGCATTTTAAGATCGGCGTTTTCGGGTTCTGTGGGTTGGGGGAGAAATTTATGTAAAATGAGAGGACTTCGCAGGAATAACAGAGATACGGATGGGGAGGCCGTTGGTTACATAGAAAGGCAATGCAGAACTTGGATTAGTACTGTTTTTTCTTAGTGCTTTGTTGGTGCTTAAAGGTACCAACAAAAATTAACGTTTCAGATCCAGGCATTGAGACAATGAACGCTGCAATATTCATGTGCTACCTCTAGATGCAGATGTACAATATTGCTTTAAATACTGAAGCTCCTGTATGCTGTATTTAGGCACCCCACGGGAGCCAGCGTGCTGAGGGCTGGACATGTAAGCTGACCACCAATAAAAAAATACCAGAGTAGAACACCACAGACTTAACCTCTTACCTAGGCTTAAATGCATGTTTGACTTCTGCTGTGACAGACAGCTCTGTGAAACTAGGTTTCAGAGTCTCAAACCTTTCCCTCATTTGATGCAGCCAGATCACCACTTCTCCTCAAACGTACCTGCCAGGGGAGCAGAAGGAGGGGGAAGATGTGCCACCCAGTTCCTGCATAACAGACAAGTGGCTAGAGGATGCATCCAGGAACTGAAATCCCTGGGTGTTAGTAAATCCTTGGTTCACACTTCCAGAAAAAGTTTCCTTGCTTCCAGGCTGTAGACAAAACCGGAGATGGAGCTGCTCTACATCCATCCTGCTCAAGATGGATCGCTCAAAAGGAAGCAGTGTCACTGATGCAGAGCACCTTCTAATCTGATTGTTGAGTTCTCTATTGAAAACATGTAGACTGTATGTGAGTGTACAGGCTATATGATTTGCTTCGTAGGCCAGCCCTTTAACCACGAGGTTATCCCTCCATTCATTATGGTGCCAAAATGGTTTTATTTTTTTCATAAAATTTAGTGATCTTTTCATCAGTGGTTGCTTATGACATGCAGGTGTTAGAAAAGAAATGAGTAGTGAAGAGAAATTTGACTGATGAGTCAGTACATAGAGATTTGCTGCCTACACTTTTTGGTTTCTGCTTTTCTGTGAGTGATAGCACGGTTGGTATAAATAGCAACTGTGTTCTTATCTCTAAATGTTTCGTTAAAACTACCCAAACTTTTACCGGTGAAGACAGGAATTGCCTCTTAAATTCAGCTGTTCAGCTGAGGTTTCTTAAACAAAATCACAAAATCCATTTTGTTTTTCACAGAGATGAGTGGGATTGTAATACTTGTGCTTTTGAGCATTAATATTCTGGATTTGGTCTGCATATAAAGCATTACGGCTGGTGAAAGAACAGAGGAAATTCTTCTTTGCTCTGCTTCCAAGTGCATTAATTTGACATTGGTAAATAGTTGGAATTGCCTGGGAGATGGCTTTCTTCCACATGCCTTATCTTGGAAAGACAGTGATGGACAAGGCAGCGAAAGCACTAGAGGCAGTCCAAAGGCAGATGTTTATTTAGAAGTGATTGATCCATTCAGAGGGCTTGAAATTGCATTTGAAATCCTGCTCTCCTTTGAGCACTCGCGCTTTAAGGAGAACTTATTGGAGGGCTGAGAAGGAGGATTTGTGTTTTCCCACAACCCCAGCCGAGCATTTAGATTAATACACTCTTTTTTTTTTTGGTGGCAGCCCCAGCCTTCCTCCAGACTCCAGCTGCTGGTTTCCATGCGTGCACCTTCCCCCTCCCTGCGCCGGGGCAGCCGTTGGAGTGGTTGTGCGAGTACGCTTGGCTGGGGAACTGATTCGGCTGGAAATAACCGTTTTCTTTCGGCAGGTTGTTTTTCATCTGGGCCGGTTCCCCGATCCAGTTCATCGCATGGCCTCGGGTCCTCTTGCGAGCACCGCAGGAGGGGCTGTGTCGGCGCGGAGGACGGGCTCCCTGAGCTCCCTGGGGTGGCAGAGGCTGCTTAACCTGGGCCGCTGCCAGATATCTCACTGCGACCTGCAGCCATGCTAACCACACCTCTGAGGATGTGGCTGCCACTGTTTACGCAGCCCCAGGGAAGTGTTAGGCTGTCCAGGAGATGGGGACTTGGCGGGGGTGCTGCAGCTCAAAATGTGGTGCTTTATTGAAGTTGACAGGGCTGTGCTGATTTACATTACCTGAGGACCTGGTGCAGGCTTGCTGTATGTCTCCCTGTGCGTTTATGCTGCTTCCATCACATGCCTCACGACTAATGATTTTTATAAACATCTCACTGCCTCTCCACTGTCTCCCTCCCCTCTTGCTGCCGGGCATCTCTTCCCCCTGCTGCGCAGCAACTGGAAGGTCAGCGGCTCTCTGGCGCTGCGGAAGGGAGCACCACATATCCCAGTGGGGACACCTGGTCCCTCATTTCTGTGAGGAAATCCACGGTTTCTTTTGCTGCTGAGGAAAGCCTCACAGGCCACGGCAGTCTAGCCGGGAAGCAGGCTCTTGAGCAGCCGAGGCCGGCTTGCCTCAGCGCTGCGGGTGACTCCGCTGACGCCATGAGTCTGAGGCAGGACATGGCGAGGGAGTCCATGTTGTGTAGCCGAAGAGAAAGCATGATTTCAGGGGAGGCTGAAAATTCCAGAGTAAACCATTCTTACCACCATTTCTTGTTGGTGTGAGGAACAAGGCAAGCTAAGCTGAAGCGCCCCGTGGTGTGCGCTGCACCCCTGGGCAGGGGATGCCTGGCGTTCCCTTCAGCAGGGCTCACAGCCCTGATGACGCTCAGGGGGATCTCTGTGTATGAGTGCGATATACCGTGTTACTCCTGTGCTTCAGGGCTCCCTGCTGGTTACCAGTGAGAACCCTGAAGCAATGTTTTACTCCTTTCTGTAGTATTTGGCTTCTGGATTTGTATGAGGATATTGACTGTCCTTGGTGCACTGGAGGATGGGCACAAGCAGAGGGAGATAAGCACTAGTGCTTTGCTGCCTTTAACCTCTCAGGTTTCTGCTTCAGTTCTCCTGCTCGCGTACTAAGGGTTAAACTGATCCCCAGGTCAGCATGGGAGTGAATTTTCCCCCTCAGGCTGTTCATCAGGGGGTTCCTTTGCCCTCCTGCATTACCCATACCAGAGGTCATCTTGGAGGCCCTTTTGCAGGCCCTCTGGCCCCAGCCTTTGCACTCTCTTGCCCTTTCCTAAGGCACAAGTTGCAGCTTTCGATCAGTTGTGACAGGTCTCACATTTGCTCTGGAGCGTTCCAGCATTCAGCAGCCCACAGTAGCATGTGGGGACAATGTGCTGGGAACCTTTCTGAAATGGGCAAATGCTGTTTGCAGTGGATGCCGATGTGAGCCCAGTGGTTCAGTTGTGACAGGTCTCACATTTGCTCCGGAGCGCTCCAGCATTCAGCAGCCCACGGTAGCATGTGGGGACAACGTGCCGGGGACCTTTCTGAAATGTGCAAATGCTGTGTTTGCAGTGGATGGCGATGTGAGCCCAGTGGCCCCCTCTGGCCACCAGCCCAAAGGCTTGGTGCTGCTCTGGGTACGTGAAAAGATCAGTGGGGAGAAAAACCCTGTGGCAAGCACTTTCCTAGAAGTTTTACACCGGTGCCCTTCTCAGCGTCAGGATGGCTGACCTGCCCAGTGGATGTGTTGTTCACAGGTGCACAGCAGAAATCAGGATAATCACAATACTCTAAAAACTCACTTTAAAGTAGTATTATAGGCATTCTAAAAGTAAGCTAGAAATCATTTGCCTGAGAAGGTCCCAAACAGTTTGTGTTTTCACATGCGTATTTTCCTGGGTTTTTTTGAATGTTTTCAGTTTGTTGTCTGAAAGACACAGAGAGAGGAAACCGTCTGTGTGATCATGAAACTGGGGAAGCAGCAAAACTGATTAAACATGAGATGCTGTCAAATGTATCAAGTAAATACACTAGGGAAAAAAATCTTCTTGCTTGGTAGTGTTAGTAAGTTAGAATAAATAACTATAAAGATACACAAAGAAAAGCACAGTTTAAAAATTGGCCACATTTCTGAAAGACTGTGACAGCATCAGAGCAAACTAGGATTATTCTTAAATGCTGGAAAATAGATTTGTAAACTTCTTAGCATCAAAATGGGATACCAAAAAATCCCTGCAGTTGTGTTGTACCTTTAGCTCTATGTATGACTTTGAAAAAACTTTCTAATAAAGCTAATTCTGGGGCTCTTTCTCTCTAGGATTTGACCCTGCTTCCCCTTTTCAGGTCTTGAGAGATGCTTTCATTTGTTTCTCTGATCTCTCATAGTGACGGCACCATGGATTTTGTCCAGCATTGTTTCTTAGTTCTTCAACAGTCACACAAAATGTATCATTTCAAGTAGGGTTTTTGTGGTACTTACCTTCCAGTATGTCAGATTGTAATTCCTTTGGGCAACTTTGTTATGAGATAAATTGAAATATAAAATACGTAGGTAAAAATAGTTGGCTTGTAAATAAGTTGTGATTGACAGTACTTCCCAGGATCACACTTAACAAGACTTGAAATTAATAAGAAAAATGTATCCCAGTGCCATAAAACCTGCATTCCTGAGTGGTGGTTGTTTTTGCAGCTGTTATTTAACTTCCTAGCCACTTTATAACCAGATTTTGTTTTGCTTTGTTTTCTAATAGCATATCAACATTCATTCCATTGAACCTTTGTGGATTTCTACATTAGGCAAAAGTGAAATAACAGTCAAAGGAGAAAACTTCACACGTGCATCAGGCATAAAACTAATACTGACTGGAATCACTGGCTGTAAACCAGACATGTGAGTTAAGCTCTGAAAAATAATACTATTTACTTTGCATGGTGAAAATTATGCCCATTTTTCCCTAGCAATACAGCTGTATGAACAGTTGTCATGGACCTCTCCTCAACAGAGGGGCACATATCTGCAGTACTTTAGTTAAATTTCCACTTTAAATTCCCAAAGGATGGAAATGAATTTGTTGTTTGGGTACAGTACAAGGGATGGGCAGCTCTCAGAAGCACTTGAGGCGGTTCTGTACCTGAGGCCCTCTGTGCCTTGCAGCAGGCAACAAGAAGTTAGGTCACAGGAAAGCCTCAGCTTTTGTTTGACTCACCTCGGCCTCAAAATATCTTCCATGTGTTCTAGGATTCTGCTTCTGAAAGCACAGAAACTCTGCCAGGGAAGGGAATCTCTTATGCAACAGCATGTACTTTTCTCTGTTGATGATTGCACAGTGTAACCCTCTAGATAATTAGGCTATCTTATTCTGAATCAGTCATTTTCAGGTGCAGCTGCAATGGCTGCCTGTAATTACCAAGACCATTTTACATAGCTAGCACTTGAAAAAGTATTCATATGGTACAGTTGAATTTTTAGTTCAACCATTGATTTCTTGGGGACCACAGAAAACAAAAGGAGAGAAGGATGGAGAGAGGGAAAGGAGGGAGAGAGAGGAAGTAGAGACAAAGAGAAAGGAGAGAAAGGGAGGAATGAGAGAAGGGAAGAAAGGAAGAGGGAAAGAAAAAGAAAAAGAAGAAGTAAAAGGAAACTGAAGATTCTCATCCTTGACTAGCTAATGTGTTGGTAGCAGAGAGAAGTACACTGCACAGTACACAGTTTACACAGCAAAATCACACATTGCGTTAACATAGCATCATCCCAAGGCTATAAGACCAGTATCTGTACCATCTTCTGTGATTATTGTGACACATAGCAACTTCATTCAAAAGATGCCCTACTATCTTTTCAGCTCCCTGCTCTCTCTTTCCACTTCCATCTGGCAGCTCAAAGAAAGATTCATTCCTCTTCTCTCCTCATCCTTTGCTTTAGGTTATAGGTTTTGTGTATTAACACCAATGATGGCATAGTGGCATCTGTGTTTCAGCATCTGACTGTTTTCTTTCTCCTCCAGCATTAAAGTAAGAAATGTGCTAAACGATACACAAATGACATTTACTCTCCCACCAACACGTAAAGAGGCCAAAAGTATATGTATACAGGCTAATGGGAAAAAATGTTCACCACCAATGACCCTACATTATGTTTCACTACCATCATGTTCTGGAATCACACCGAACACCTCCTGGATCAGGTAAATTTTTCTGTCTACACTTTTTGTGTATTTATTAAAATGTAGTTCCACTGAGCTGATATGAGCCTCCTTCCTTGGCCTGACTGCAGCTGATGTAAACTTGGATAACTGTGGTAACCTGTTGCAGAGGATGAATTTATGCTGATGAACTGATTTCACATTTAACATACAGATAGGGTCATGATAGCTGCAAGATGGATACTGTGTTCTGCAGGATTCTATAAACTCCTTCTTGTCCACCCCAGGTCTCCTTTGTAGAAGTCAAAAATAGTCTTTTCATACTAAAGCTAAATCCAAAATCTGGTAGCACGCATAAATTCAAGCTCCAGTTTACTTTGGTTTCTTGATACTAATGTATCCTTCACCTCTGAAACAGTATAAAGTATCGGTGAATTGGAAATGGAGTGAAAATAATCACCACTGCAGTGATACGCTCAGACTTGCTTTAGGACCAGGTTCCCTAAAGCCAGAAGAGCCCTTTTCAAGCCTCTGCTGTGTAATGTGGGAGACTTATAGCTTCAGTGAAAGACTTACAGGGTGGTTTTAAGATATTCTGAGGCACAGCTTTCCACCTGTCCCTCTGCCTGCACAGTTTTTACCCACTTTCACGTTCTTAAGCTGATCTCTTGGCCTCAAGCACTGGCAAGTGTGGGTTTGAGGTAGTAAGTTGGGCTGGCAGCTGCAGCAGCTGAGCAGCTAGGACTCGTGCCCTCATCTCCAGGTGAGGGGCAGCAGCTCAGGCAGCTGGAAATTAATAATACCTTAAACCACTCCAACTGTGTTCAGCAGAGATTGTGAGCCAGACCCTCAGACACAAGCACCATTGTGTGTGCTGAGACAGATGGTCTGAAGACTGCCGAGAATGTTTCCTGTGAGGTGCCTGGCACCATTGGTTTGTCCTGAAGAAGACAAGAATTGAGCACAGGCAGGGCTGCTCTGAGGCAGTGAAATACCATGTCTTCAAGACAGAATATTAAATCACAGTCTAGTTCTTTGGCTCCATGAATAGAAAACAAGGTGGAGAGTCCCTGAAAAGGAGTTTGCATATCAAGTCATTTGGGTTTGCGGTAGCAAAAGCATTTACCATTACATTATGAGGAAATAACGGAAGTACACTGTATAGCTGAAATTCTCTTGTCCTGTAGTTTGGCTTTATTATATTGGCTGCTACCAAAGCAAAATGCACATGAGTGGTTTGTTCATGGCTGAAGCCTTCCTTAATGCAAGACTTATCTGTGGGAAAACAGATAATATTTACTTCTCTTCCCCCCCCTTTTTTTTTTTTTTTTTAACAGTGGTGGTCGCAAAATTACTACGAGGGGTAGAAATTTTAATGTGGTGGACAGTGTGATTATTTCAGACGACCAGAGATCAAACTTCACTGTAAGTCTTAATCTCCTTTACAATACCAAATAGAGGTGTCTTAAGGGATTAGGTTTTATTCCTAAGGTTTCAAGAGGATCTCAATATTTTTCAAACACTTGCAGGCACACATCAGTCACTCTACTAAAATAAATATGACTGCTTGTAGGATTACAGTTGCACACATTCTCAGTACAGGATCATGGATACATATAAGCTACTCTCCTGCATAATTCTCTGAGCCTTTTTTTCTATGCTTTATAGACTTGCTCCAAATTTGTCCTTTTTAAACCTCCCCAGCCTCCATGTACGGAAGAGGGCATAGTGTACTTGTTTCTGGCTTTGTGTTGAGAACCCAAATGGTGCCAGTGCCTCAGCAAGGGGTAGGAGACTGGAGCTGATTTTGAGACGAAACCCTTCCTCCGAGGCTGTGAGGAGATGGGCACCCTGTTACCTCCTGGGCTTGCAGCACAGAGACCAGAAAACAGCAGCACCACCCCATGGCATAACCAACGGGGTGACAGTAGCAACTCCCCTCTACCAAGAGTTAAGCTGGAAGAGCCAATGCCTAGGGGTGCTCGAGAGCTCGTCCTGCTCTTCTCTTGTCACCTGCATTGAGGGGAAGGAAGGAGAAATCGCTGTCACTATTCCTGTCTCACTGCAGGAAATAGCTGCCTTAGCAGCGTGCAATCAGCCTTAAAGCAGCGCGCAGAGTGTGTGATAAATGTGCTTAAAGGTAGATGCAAGCTCAACACAGAAACTTTCCCAGGTGCTCTGCATGCAGCCCTGATCGCAGAGAAGAGGTTTAGCAGATATCTGTGTGAAGTCAGGAAGATGTTAAAATGATTTTGAGTGCCTCTGTTTGTAATTGTACCCACTGTTGAGTGCTTAATGACTGTTACAGCTTTGCTGTTGCATTTCTAGGTCTCTAGGTATCCTGGAAATGAATCTGAATATCATTACTTAACGCCAAGCCTGAGCCATGCAACAGAGGGTAAAGTTGTTGATATGATGTTAAAAGTGGAAACTACCTTTATACCATGTGTCAAATTACACTATCATCCTGACCCAGTGTTCATTAACTATCAGCTGCACACTGAGTTGGATCCTGATCTGGAATTAAAAATATATGTAAGTTTGAAAGTAATAACCTACAATTCCTCTTTTAAAGTAGTCATTGGGGATCATTTTACTTCTTACCGTATTTAATGACTGTTCATTATCTTCAATTTTTTCCCTCTAGAAAGAAAATGACAACTTGAATATTTCTAAAACTGAGGTAGAGGTTTATCTGTCATATATGAATGGTGCACAGACCAAAAAGATATGGTTCAGCGTTCAAAACATTACGAAAAAACCAGACCGTAGCACCATACTGTGCAAATTCAAAAGGGAAGGAACAGACAAGATTGACTTTTCCACAGTGAAGGTTTTTGTAAGTAGAATTCCCTTTTGTTGTAATTCAACAATGTTTGGATGTTTATGCAAATGTAGCAAAATGTGGCATTATTGCTCTGGTCATGAATATTCTTTATAGAGGGAGGAACTGGGTGCGTTTTTTGTTCTCCTGGTACTTGGCAGTCCAGTTCTCTTCCTCACATCTAAGCACGCCTGCCTAGCTTAGGTACCGCTAACAGTGCTGAGTTCATTTACTGTCTGGTTACTGCTGTCGTGTCAGAAGTAGGCTTTGCAGTCCAAACTGAGCTCACCGCTGCTGAGCTCCAGGAGAGCAGTCAGCAGCTTGTCAGACCTCTGCCTGCAGCTCAGACATCACCGATAAAGCATCACTGGCTCCAGGAGAGCCCCTCATCTTAGATCTGTAAGCAAGGTGCTGCTGCACGTGGCCATGAGAAAAAGCATTGTGTCCTCCCATCCACTTTTTCCCACTAAAGTAGATAAGGATCTTAAACAGTGCATAGTGGTCACTACTAAGACAGAGAGAAGGCATTTCCGGATGAAAAAGGGTGTAAAATTCAGCATGCACCGGGGAGGCCAAAATGCTATGAACATATGGCACAAAGCCAGCCCCAAATATAAGAACATTAGCATGGATGTCAAAGCTAAATGGCAGCTTAAGATATTTGCTCCATGAATAAGATGAAGATATGAATTTTTAAAAAAGCGATTGTCACCATTTATGAGGGAGAAAAATGATGCCAGACTCTTATTGCAGTGTATGGTGGTATAAAACTGAAATAACTCTATTGACTTCAAGGCATATGGCTCATAGTAAAGATTAACGAAGCTATTCTCAATTTCATATCACTGTTAACTGATCCCCCATCTGTGGATCCTGCCGTCTGAGCCAGTTATGGCATGGAAAAGCCTTTCTGAGATTGGTGTTGCATTTAAATATTAATATTGCATTGCAATATCACATGCTCATCCTGCAAGCTTCATAGGAGTGACTGTCATAGAAAGGTCACCACTTCACTAAAGCAAATCAAATGCAATACTTATAATGTAACATTTCACTTCTGGTACCTTAAGAATTATTTTTTCCAACATCAAGAAAAATGTAAAAGTAGGAAATCATCACATGTTTTTTTCAATCTTATAAATAAATCATCATAGAAGAAGTAGGGTCACTCTGAAGAAAGAATAAGCTGGGTATAAAAGATAGGTACAGCCCAAGAATAAACATATCTCTTGCTTTAGTTTTCAGGAAGAAAGAGGATATTTATTGAGTGTGGGGTCAAAGACAGGATGGTCGGTCTGAATGGACGTGTCAAAGAAGAAAATTACATTCTTGTGACGGAAGCAAGATTCAGATAGATCAAGGGGCTCAAGACAGCTGGAACAGGTTCATTCCCGTCACAGCACTGAGAAGAAACTGGCACATGATATTGCAGGCTTAGTAGGAAAGATTTTAAATAAAACTGTAGAGTCAGGAGAGGTACTGTTTGACTGGAGACCAGCAAATATAAAACCAGTATTTAAAAGAAAAAAATAACTAGGCAAATAGAGGCTTACTGATTTAATCTAGCTCTATGTAAAGCTTTATAATGTGTTTTGAATGAGGGACTCATAAAGACCTGGAGGTAAATGGAAAATGGGATAATTGTCAACTTCTTTTTAATAAAAGCAGATTATGCTAGATATCTTTATTTGGCAAGATGAGTGGTTTCCTCAACAACAAAAAAGGAGTAGATCACATGTACCTGGAAGTCATTCAGTAAACTACTTAACATGGTGATTATGAAGACGCTAGGGATTAGAAAAAGTGGATGCTGTGTATGGGGATCTGACTCTGGGCTATGTCGATTTTCATACAGATATTATTTAATATCACTACTGGCTTAAGTGCAAAAATAAGGCATGCACTAATAACATTTGCTGATGACATAAAGCTCAGAGGAGGTTTTATAATGTCATGCAGGAAAAATGAAATGAACTTAGGAAGAGGAATTGGATGAATTCAGGTGTACCTTATTTAGTCCATGATTCATAGGGAAGAAATGGGTCCACTGAATATGAAGGTTATGGTGAAGATTAAAGATAATCTATGTATGAATGGAAAATGAAATGAATGCTTTGTCTCAATTTTCAATAAGCAGGAATGAGTAACGGGAATTTCTGCTTTAGGAATGCTTTGGTTGGACATGACAAGTGGAGAATGGAGGTGTATTACTCATAGGATGATTAATGTATTTAGCCACCAATGCATTTCAGCCTTAGAAAAGGCAAATGGGATCCTAGGAAGGCTCAGACCGAAAGTGCTTTGTATAGGAACTGTGAAAACACATATACAACCAAGAAAAAAATATATTTGGTGGAGGAAATAGGTCTGCTTTGTATTCTGCTTTGTAGCCCCAGAAATAGGCTGTGTCCTTCCAGCCCTGTGGGGTTTCTTTGCTTGCTCACGTCCGTGTAGCTGCGATGTGCCTGTCCAGTTGGCAGTGTCCAGCTGCCCTGGCTGCTAACTTCCTGTGACAAGCCAGTGATTGAAATCACCAGATCTCTGCCTTCCCTGCTGTAGCCCAAAATAATTTCAACCCAACTCTCCTTTTCAATTATCTCAGGCTTATTTCTGTCCCTGGCACTTGGTGGTATTCTTTTTCTGTGTCAAAACATATTTTTACTTCCAGTCTGTTTGTAGTCTTAGCTACCCTTTATTTATGTGCTTTCACAGTCCTTTTTGAGATCCTCCTTTGTGAAATTTCTTCTGCCATAATTACGAGTGGTGAATGCCTCAGTTTGGCATCTGGCACACTTCAGGACCTCTGTGTATTCCGAAGAATTACTGCCTGTCCTACCTTTGACAAGTCTAGTGGCTGTTGGGGGATGTTGTACATGTATGTTGTATTTGTTCTCAAGTGGACCTTTGGGAACTCCCTACATCCTACATAAAGAGGTTGAAACTTCTGCAAAGAAATAGGGAAGAGGGCTGTGAGGCACGCATCTATCAAAAACTTTACTTCCCTCATTATTAGCATGAGTTTGTCTTACTTTTCTGCTCAGCAGAGTAACGCTGTGAGTGCAAAGGAATGTTTTCAACTATCGGCATGTACCTTCCTCGCTTCAGAATGCCAGAACATTTAGCAGTGATTCTGAAGTGCATGAGCCACTTGGCCAGCTGGAGGCAGATCTTGCTATTCATTTCTGGGCCCTTGTTTGCAGCGAGAGCAATGGCAAAATTTGGTGCTGCATGAGGACCTCCAAATTTTTCTTTTGTCACCGCTCTCTTATCCTGCTTAAACACCAAATACAGTAAAAGTTAAGTTTGTTTTGCTTCACATATGTTTTCCCGAATTCCCGCTGTCTTCCCAATAATCTGCAGAACCAGGGTCCTTCATGTGCCTCAAATACGTATTTTTTTTTATACATTAAATGTCATTTTAAGCACTGATATAGTACCTGTCCTGAATTAACACAACCATTATTTTTCTTCAGGTCAAATTAGGAAATTTTGAGCATGAAGTCAAACCAACATCATCACACATATATTTATATGTTCTTATTTTGCTACCTATTGTAGTGGGTGTCATTATAGGTAAGTACAATAATGCATTTTCAGGTTTTGATTTGCTGAAGGGTATAATCGTGACATAAACACATATACATACATGCATACATGTTTGGGACTGTCACAGTCTGGTGATTTTCCCCTGTTCTCAGTAAGAGTGGACAAAGTTAACTCTGGTCTGGTGGTGAAGTACATCTCAGACTATTTTTCAGTCTTGTGGTTGTTAGATTCTGTGTCTCACTGTGCATTTCAGTCTTTTTTCAGTGGTGCCCAGTGATAGGACGAGGGGTAACGGGCACAAACTTGAACATAGGAAGTTCCATCTAAACATGAGGAGAAACTTCTTTACTTTGAGGGTGGCAGAGCACTGGAACAGGCTGCCCAGAGAGGTTGTGGAGTCTCCCACGCTGGAGACATTCAAACCCCGCCTGGACGCCGTCCTGTGCAACCTGCTGTAGGTGACCCTGCTCTGGCGGGGGGGGTGGACTAGATGATCTCCAGAGGTCCCTTCCAACCCTGGCCATTCTGTGACTACAGCATGTTACAAGACAGTAGTTTTGGCTGTTCTGCTGGGATTACTCACCACCATTTAGTGAGGCAAACCATAGGACTGACATCCTTGTGTCACACCTTGGGACCTTCTCGCTGTCAAAGCTGGGCTGTCCTCCTGTACCTGTGGCAGATGTTCCCTAACAAACTGCTTATCTTCCGGCGGTGTTTGTGGTGTTTCTGCTCAGTCTCAATTTGGATCATTCATGAATTTGTAGGTCATTACTAAATTGAGGAGGGTAAGCAGTTATCCGCTCTTCTGTTTGTCATTCTCACACTTTTTTCTGAACGTTTTGACCTGGTTATATATTTGCTAAGTTTCCATTCATTGTAATAATTTTAGGGATTTGTTCTTTGGTTTGGTTTGGTTTATTTTAAAAAGTACATTACTTTTACAGGAACCATATCTTGTGCCTTTACTCTCTCAAAATAAGCTTTAGAGAAGTTAACAATTTGGAAGTGGATTTCCTGTTCAAAACAACCATTTTTTCATGTTTAATCAGTGCTACTTTAAGTAGGTTGCTAGTAGTGGAAGTGGTTGTTAGATTCTGTGTCTCACTGTGCAGATTGTGCATAGCAGGGTGTGCTATACTTTCAAATAAAGTTGGATTGACAATTCTAAGGCCTTGTTAAAAGGAATGTTTTTTATTAAATGTTGGGGTTTATGTCCAGATAACTATGGCTCATGGGTACTAGCACACTGACAGCAGTAGAAGCAGTAATTCTCCTGGATAGTGCAAGTGTATATTAATCTTTCTGTTTCTTAAAATAATATTAAAATGTCTTGTATAGGGGTTGTCTGTTCTGCAATTTCTGTACTCAGAATCCTTTTTTCTTCCTTTTTAGCGGCATTCATAGTTACTAGATACAAATCCAAAGAGTTAACTCGTAAACAGAGTCAGCAACTTGAACTGCTGGAATATGAGATTCGAAAGGAAATACGCGAGGGTAGGTCAAAAGAACTTTATAGAGCTTAACTACAGCATAATTTCTGAACTGAAACTGTCAAGAACCTCCCATTATATAAACATTTTAATTTTATGGCTGCTAGAATATTTTTGTGGTGTATCAGAGTTCCTCTTTAATGTTGGTGTGCATAGCAGTAGCAGATAGCACTGAGCTAAGAGGATTGCATGTAATAATATTTCCTTCAACAAAGGTGGGGGAAAAAAATGGATTGTTACTTTCCTGCTCATAAGAGCTTCCGCTTGAAAAACAACCCCTCTTTCCTGAAAACTGTTTTTTAAGGAACGTCTATTGGGGCCAAGTTATAATTATGAAGATGATTTTGTGGCAACTAAACTAACCCTCTGGGTGGGGCCGTGGGGCACTTTTTCAGGATTTGCTGAACTGCAGATGGATGAATTAGATGTGGTGGATAGTTTTGGAACTGTTCCCTTCCTTGACTACAAGCACTTTGCTCTTAGAACTTTCTTTCCAGAGGTAAGTATTTACGAGTCTTTCAGGTGTCAGCCCTGCCTAATAATGAAAAACCTATAAAGGTCAGGATCAAATAACTAGAGTAAATACGACACAGTAATTGCACATTGTTTTCACAAGAAACTGTTCTTAAATCAAGAGTTACCAAAGACCACTTACAGCTGTATGTGTCTATATTTAACCAAACTTAAATGCTGTAGATAAAGCACTGTTGTTGAATTTTCAAGGGTTGTGTGTGCATCCATTTCTTTTTTGCCCAGCCTTACTGAGCTGCTTGCCTCTCAGGCCATCCTAAGCTATAATTTATCCATTGCTTTTTTGTTCTCATGCTTTCACTTTCCATGCTATAGCTAATTAAAGTAACAGTCAGGCTAGCTAACATGCTAGCTAACATCATGACACTTCTTAATTAGACTTGTGGGATGAAGAAATGGCTCTAAGGTCGTGCTGACTTTCTACTCCAAGCTGCTGACAGAAATGGTTAGGACCTTGATTCAAAGGAGTGTAGGTCAAATGTTTAAAAATTTCAGAAGTACTTAAGTACTGTCCAGTTTAGAGGTAGACATTTTCATTGTTCTTTGGAGCAGTTTATGTCACTGTGTCAGAGGACTGAAGAGGCCGTCTCTTGAATGTTTTACTTCTCTTGCTATTTTTTCACGTATATGGCACATTACGATACTGATAAGTACGTTTGCCGCAGCTTTCAAAATCATATCATGATGTTAACCAGTGCTTACTGGCATTTTCTAAGCGGCAGAAGCTGTGATCTCAGCTGGTGATATTTTGCTGTGTAACTGACACCAATGAGTAGAAACCCTTGGTTAGTGCTGTGGTGTTTTAGGGTATAGCTGGTATGTATGCTGGTATGTATGCAAATTATCTACTAGTCCTCGTGTGGCCCAGTCCTGCAGTCTTATCTGCTCACTGCTTCACTTCATTGCTGTGTGGGATCCCACTAAAAGCTCATTGTGATAAACACACCTTTTTTTTTTGTACAGTGCCAAATATCAGATACCAAGGCAGAATAACATTTAACAGTTACAGATGCGTAATCTTTGTACACTTTGAGTCCAGTTGTTACACCAAAGGAAACTTGGGAAGGGCTGCCCAGGGAAGTGGTGGAGTCGCCATCCTTGGAGATATTTAAAAGCTGGGTAGATGTGATGCTTAGGGGCGTGGTTTAGTGGTGGTTTTGGCAGTGTTAGGTTGATGGTTGGACTTGATGATCTTAAAGGTCCCTTCCAACCTAGACAATTCTATGATTCTATGATTCTAAACTGGGAATATCTCTTCTGGTACTGCTGTGATGCTCCCCATCTAATTTGTATGGGGTCAGTAGGAGGTTTGAAGGAAGTGGACCAAGGAAACCTTACTTTCTGCATCTCTTTCCTTTCAGTTTGTTTTGTTGCTAGGCACATTAGCATTAAAATAATGTTTTTTATTTTTAGGAATATATCTTTTCCTAGTGATAGTCCCCTGTCAAAACAGTAACAATCTGTAGAAACTGTCTGGATGGAAATGCTTTGCTTTATGCAAATAAAAAGGAAAGAAAAAAAGGCACGAAGTCTGCCACTCTGTTGCATTGTGTGAGGTCAGAAAGGGAAGGACTTCTGTTTTGCCTTGGCAAGTCTCATGCCACTGTGCATCCTGGAAATTACTCCAATTAGATTTTGTCTCTGTTTGAAATACTGACACCACAAAGGTAAACTTGCAACGATTAGTTCTCTACAGACATGCAGCATCAAGCAAGTTTTTTAGCATACCATGTACCGATTTTTACAGCTAAGTACTTACCGTTTACATTGCAGGAGTGTCCAAACATGCTTTGTGCTGTATGAATGTGGTAGGAGAGCAGTGCTCTACTAAACAAATATTACAGATGAACAGAAAAGGTGATGGGGTAGTAGATTGCAGTCAAGTGTCAGAAGGATTGACAAAAGGGTCGAAGTGAAAAACCACCACTTCCCTCATTAAGCTCATGTGTTTGAATGATGTCTGTACTCTTTCTGCCTTTCAGTGTAAGCTCATGTGTTTGAATGATGTCTGTATTGTACTCTTTCTGCCTTTCAGTGTGTTCGATGGACTTTGTCTCGTCTAATCTAAGCTGTTTAAACACGGACATCAAAGCTGTTCACGAAACACCTTCTGTAGTCAGTGCAGAGACAGGCAGCTCAAGAAAGTGTTTCGTCCGGCTTGCCTGAGACATCTGTCTCAAGGTGGCATGAGTTGCTTAAAGAGGGAGTCAGATACCTGAAATTAAGAGTGATGGACCCCATCTTCATTTTGAGCTTCTCGCTTCCCGCTGCTTCAATTTTCTATATTTAATCTGGCTTGATGGATTTTGTTTTGTGTTTAGGGCTTGTAGGTGTTGAATGGGTATTACATCTATACTTAAAATATTCCTTATGTTCAGCCTGATTTTTGCTTTACTTGTTAGATTTGGATTATTATTTCTGTTTTCTCTCAATTTCCCACATTGTTTAGTTTAATGCTGCCGTGCGTGTTCCCTGTTCACAAGCACTGTTAACCTTTAACATGGTTCTGGTTGTTTCACTCTGCGTGTGTGTGTTTTATTGGTAGGCAGTGTTAGGGGTGCTGAAGAAGTTTTGGAAAAATGTGAATAGTGAGTGGAGGAAGAGGAGGGACAGTATGGTAGGAGAGAAGAGAACGGGAGGCATGAGGAAAGGGAGGGATGAAAAATCAGATACGTAGATGAGAAATTAGATATGAGCCAGCAATGTGTGCTTGCAGCCCAGGAAGCCAATTGTACCCCGAGCTGCGTAAAAAGAAGCGTGGCCAGTAGGTCGAGGGAGGTGATTCTGCCCCTTTGCTCTGCTCTTATGAGACCCCACCTGGAGTACTGCACCCAGCTCTGGGGTCCCCAGCATAGACATGGACCTGTTAGGGTGGGTCCAGAGGAGTGCCACAAAAATGGTCAGACTGCTGGGACACCTCTCATGTGACGAAAGCCTGAGCAAGTTGGGGTTGTTCAGCCTGGAGAAGAGAAGGCTCCAGGGAGACCTTATTGCAGCCTTTCAATATAAAGGAGGCTTATTCGAAAGATGGGGAGAGACTTTTCACCATGGCCTGTAGTGACAGGATGAGGGGCAATGGTTTTAAACTGAAAAAGCGTAGATTTAGATTGGACATAAGGAAGAAAATCTTTACAATGAGGGTGGTAAGACACTGGAAGAAGTTGCCCAGAGAATTTGTGGATGCCCCGTTCCTGGAAGTGTTCAAGGTGAGGTTGGACGGGACTTTTAGCAACCTGGTTTACTGAAAGATGTCCCTGCCTATGGCAAGGGGTTGGACTAGATGATCTTTGAAGATCCCTTCCAACCCAAACCATTCTGTGACTCTATGATTCTGTAAGGAAACTAGGGGCTGCCAGCATCACAGATAAAGCAGATGACAGTAAATGTTCCTAGTGTGAATTTGTTGCTCAAGGGTGCTGCTTTGGGAACATGCAGCTGTGTTGGGACCTTACAAGCTGTAAGAGTCAGACAAGAGGCATCGAGAAGGTATTTGAGAACTGGGGGCTTCCGTTTGTTGTGAGAGCTTTCGCTAGGACTGGATGTGTGGTGGCACCTGTGCCTCTCTGGAGACTGACAGCATGGACCTCCTGGAGAGTTCATTAGTGAACATTCATGAAGTGCCTTGAAATGAATGGAGGCAGATGAACTCAAGTGTCACTCTGTTACAGAAACCCTGTGTACCAAAAGCTATCATTGCTGTCCAGGAAGGATGCAACCCATAGCACCCCTTGCACACCAGCACATTTGCAGATGAGGGTAATAAACAGCTTTTCCTGGAGTGTTAGTTGACTGTTGTGCTAGTGCAGCTCAGCAGTGTAGCATAACACACACAGTAACACTGAAATCAATAATAGGGTCATCTTTGAGAGTTCACTTTTCAATGAACCTTGGCAGCACCTTTGCAGAAGTTATTGTGTAGGGTTTTTATATTGTATCCGCATTAGAAGGCAGCATTTCCATTGTTTTATTTCAAGTTGTGTGCTATCAGGATCATGCTTGGTGTGTTTAATGTACGTGTGTTAGGAACTTTTGGTATACATTAAGAATGATAAATATCACCTGTCTTATATTTTAGTCAGGAGACTTTGCATCCATCTTCAGTGAAGACATGCCACAGGTAAGTTGATGTAGTGTGATATGCTTTAATTAATAAGTATTTTTTCAAGAGTTATTGTATCCATTATCTCAGCGTTGTCCTAGAACACATCAGATTGCATTTTCAATATGTTCCCTTTCACCCATGAGGAGGGTTACGTGGATTTATATATAAAAAGAATTTGATATTTAAGATGCTGGTACCCAACGTATATTATGACTTACTTAAATAAAATAAACAGAATCTAGTCATGGGAAATGACAGGAAAGCTTAACTATCGGCATTACTTTGTGTATATGACAGAAAATGTATGCTCTGCATGTGTGTACTCTGGGTTGTACACAAACGCAAATGCGTCTTCCGTAAAATCCTGAGACCTGTGAAATAAATGCAAAATTCCCACTGATTTGAATGAGGCCAGGATCTTATCCCGTATGTTGCTTACCATTTTTCTGAGCATCCATCATAGCCAAACTACAGTTTGCTTATTTTTGTTTAACTATTCCAGAGCAGAGACCAAACGAGCAAGGATGAAAGCTTCAACATGTTGCATGCTTTAATTTGTAACAAGAACTTTCTTGTTACTCTCATTCACACCCTTGAAAAGCAGAAAAATTTCTCTGTGAAAGACAGGTATAGTATGATTATGCTTATCATCTTCAAGACAAAGAATTAGCAGGAAAAACCAACATGGATTGTAGCACACAAATGTAATTTCTACTTCTTGCAAAACAAGCTTGCATTACTCCAGAGCATTTTTCCATCTTCTCCATCTGCGCACACTGAGGAAGAAAAAACATTGCCATTAAAACAAGCCATTAAAGAGAAATCAGAATGTTTGTACATGTAAACAAAGAGGCAAAGGAGCAGGAAAACTCACTTCAAAACTGTAAACACTTCCTGCAGTTAGATCAACAGTTCTACAGTTTAGAAATGTTCTGTCACTGAAGCAGGTGTTATTCTGCAGAATTAAATTTAGAGGCACGAATTCTGTGTTTAAAAAATAATCACAGGAGCAGATGGACTTGCATTTTTTATATTTTTGTATACATCAGTGGACAGTTTCTGTACCTGAGGAGGGAAAATTTAGGATATGAACTGCACTAAAGTCTGTTTCATTTATTAAAGATGACTGGGAAGAGAAATTCCAGATATTATAGCATTCTTTTTTTTCCTTTTCTTTTTTTTTTAACAGATGCTTGTTTGCATCCTTCTTGACTATTGCACTACAAACTAAGCTAGTTTATCTAACGCATATTTTGGAAGTGTTGACAAAGGACTTGATGGAGCAATCAAGCAATGTACAGCCTAAGCTCCTGCTCAGACGAACCGAATCTGTGGTAGAAAAATTGCTGACAAACTGGATGTCTGTCTGCCTTTCTGGATTTCTCCGGGTACGTATACATCTTTTCAGTACGTAAGATACACAAAGAATATTTTTAACTGGTTTCTTCCATAGGAATTGTTAGAGGGATCAGTTTAAAGCATTCAACCTAACATTTAACATTATTAATGTGTGCTGTTCTGGTTTAGGTGACTCAGCTAGCTATCATTAATTGGATGTAGGAAAAAACCACATCTGTAAGTGATGATCATGTCATTTATTTGGCTGAGATTTGGGTAATTTTGCAATTCTAGCATATCCTTTTCTCATGTCAGACATTGTTTCGTCTCCATGAGATGTATTGTGATCATACTAGAAGACCGACACACTTGTTAAAATGCAGCTATACCTTTCTATGCAAGCTGTTGGAAAGCTACCACATAATGGAGATTTAAGGAATACCATCTCCTGGAAAACTAAACTTCTTTCCAAACTTTTTAACCTCCAAACAGCATTCCAGATTTCAAGAACTAGATGACTTCAAGTGGAAACAAAATAAGCATTTTCTTTCATTTTACTGTTTGTTTATTTTAGCCCACTTGGTAGCACTTCATTTTTGGTTTCAGTGCTTGGTTATGCTTCCTGTCACTCTTACGAGTGTGATGGTATCACACTGTTGGTATCACTCATATCAGTCCTTGCGTTAATACAGCAGCAGCATTGTTGGAGGCTCAGCAGCTCGCACCGATTTCCTGAAACGCCAGGAGAGAGCCAAGGAACTGTCAGAGATCTGTTCTCTTTACAGAGCTGTGCTAGTGAGATGCCTTAGCCAGGCTGCAGGAATGGTGTCACGTGGAAACAAAGATCCATCCTCCCTTTCTCAGGTGCTTTCCTGAAGCTTGGGGTTCAGGCAGGAGAGAGAAGCCCCAGTTGCATTCCCTGTTTTGCTGATACAACAGTGTGTGTCCCACCACCTTGCTCCCAAGGCTTTTTTTCAAGACAACAAGGGGAGACACCAATTCAGAAGGAAACTAGTTGTTAGCTTGGTTTCTCACAAGACTGAAAAAGGAAGAAATAGCCGAAGTATGTGTGTGAACACATGCACATCTCATCCCCCACCTGCTCTTTGGTGGAACTAGGAAGCGTCTGCCAGGTGGAGTAGGAGCAGCTTGTCTGTAGCGTGCTTGTGCACAGCAAGGGGCTGGGAGCTATCTCACCACACACTCCAGCTGTCCCTTGCTATTTGCATGAGAATTTCACACCGAAAAGCAAAGGATGGAGGTTAAACAAATAACGAGATAAATCTGCTCAGAGGGATTTTCTTTTCTAATTGCAAGATGACAAGTTAGTTAAAAGGAAATAATTTGTTACACTTGATTTTTTTTTTCTAGTTGTTCATGCCCATTTAATGATTACAAAAATAAACATGTTCCTTGCATTTGTTTCATGTCCTAGGAGACAATTGGTGAACCTTTCTATTTGCTAGTGACAACTCTCAATCAGAGGATAAACAAAGGACCTGTTGACGCCATAACTTGCAAAGCGCTGTACACGCTTAACGAAGACTGGCTGCTGTGGCAAGTGTCTGAATTCAAAACAGTGGTATGTTTGCCAGTTTGTGTTCTCTCCAAACACGGACAGCTACAAGCTTCTTTTTCTGGGAAGCTAAATTAAGGCTCTTAGACACTAAGGTGATGGTTAAGTACACAGATAATAAAATAGTTATTGCTGACAAGGTTTCAAAACCCAATAGAGGTTAACTAGCTGGTATTTCACCAATATACATTTCACAAATACCACTCCTCGCTTCACAGCATGCCTTAATCGCCAAAGGTTAGGTTTAATGAAGTCTCAGGATATTAAAATTCCTTCTTATTTTAAAATGTACTACAAAAATATAAACATATGCTTAGAATTTAAACTAAATTACACTTTTCCAATGAATGAAAGAATGGAACGCAGAGGTTTTATTTTTCTATTGTGTTTACTTGAGGCTAATCTTCAGGCAGCAATAATTTGCTGTGGGTTTCCATGTTATTAGCTCCAAATTAGCAAGGTTACAGTGAGGTGGATTTTAATTAGTTGCTTGGTTAAAAACAAGGTATCTGGGAAGCCTGGCTAAGTTTCTGAACTTTACCGTAGATTTCTTGCCTTTCTCAAAGTAACTACAAAGTGCTTCCTATTTTACAGTTACAATTATTTGAAAGCTGGAATTTTACAAAGTGCTTCCTATTTTACAGTTACTCACAATTATTTGAAAGCTGGAATTCGCTTACTGATTGTCATTCTGAAACTGAGGGGAGAAGGGATAGCAAGGATTATTGCACTTCAGAGCACGTAAAAATTGTGACCTTCTGAGCAGGAGGTCTGAAATGGCTTTTCAGAACAACCAGAGTACTTTTTTTCCTCAGAATTTACAAATGAATTTGAGTCTGAGAACTTAAAAATCTGCATTTTCAGTCATTTCAATAGCTCCCTTGCTTCTTAACTCCTGGCCCCAGGAGCTGGCAGGGGACAGGTATTCCATCCCACCTGAGCCATGCCCGGGCTATAAGAGGCGCTAGCCGGGGCGAGGAGAGCAGTCGCCACTTGGGGGTGGGCTGCAGCGGTGCAGGTCCGGTGGGTGCGCTTCGCGGCGGTACTGTAATCGCGTTTTCATATCCCTTTATCGATGTTACTGTTTTGTTTTCATCTTCCCTTTTGCTGTTCTGTTAAATTGCACTATTTTAACCCATGAGTTTTGCCCTGTTGATATTTTTTTCCCAAGGCTGTGGGAGTGGAGCGAGTGGCTGCGTGGTTCTTTGTTGCTGGCTGAAGCCAAACGACACAGAGTCACCAGGCATACTTAGGAGTGTGAGAAGTGCAACTCAATAGTGGGCTTTAGAGCTTGGGAGCAGAAACTGACAGGGCAGCGACTGCCATGGCAGGGACACCGCAAGTGCTGGTGGCTTTGGAGGAGAATTCAGTCCTTTTCAGAGCCCATATTCTACGCCTCAGGTAGGGCTGGAGCTTCCAGGTCTTCCCATTTTCCACACTTGCAGTAAGAACCTGGAGGTCCTAAGATGTCACATGCTGGAGTAGACTACATGACCCTGGAAATTTTGGCTGGTCAGCCATCTGTTGGACTTAGCTCACTGGGTCACATAGGAAGCTCACTGAAATGACAATCTTTCTGCGAAGCATTTCTGAATTGTCATTTTCTGAGGAAAGCTCTTGGACTGACAAATTTATAGACAAATCTTCTTATAGCTATTTACAAAGCTGTTGTTGGAAGCTTCATCTGAAGGTACTTCAAGCTAAGTTACCACAGTGTGCATTTGGAGAGGAAGTTTGTGACTAAAAGTTAAACGCATAATACCGTATCTTTCGCTTCCTTGTTTGTGCGCTGAATGCTGGCGTGCATTTGGGATCCAGGGTAAGTTTAAATATATTGCTATATATAGCCATAGGATACAAACCCCAGTAGTTACGCAGAGCAACCATTTTCAAGCAAGCTCAATATGCCCGTTACTAGTAGACTGTGCAGGAACATCTGGTCCTGTGGAATTGATTGACTTTTCTTATTTATAGCACAGATTCAAATTGAGAGCACCTTGGGGGGATAGCTGACTCTGAAACTGCTGAACACTGCCTTAAATACTTTTCCTAGTGCAACTTCTATGCAGGCAGTCGCTGATAAGGTCTTGTGGGCAGCCTGCAGTGTAAGAGGGGAAGTGATCTGAAGGACTTGGTATCGGTGGGGAAAGCTGTCTGCAGATGGATGAGGAAGTGAGAGAGCAGATAGCCTTTCTTGAATGTTGTTTGCTGCTTTTGTACTTTGTATTCCTGTGTTTAAATAGGAAATAATGATACTGTTATAGGGTTAATAAGTCAGCTTTCCCCACTAAGGTCCAGCAGTTTATTGGACTTAGTTGAGAGGTGGCTGAATGTTCCCTTTAAAACTGTCAGAAAAGGAAAGAGGATCCTGCAGTAAAATTACAGAGATGGAGCCCAAGGACTCAAGCTCTGGTGGGACAGCGAAACAGTTTTGGTTGGTGTTTTGTCTAAGATGATTTACACTGGAAACTAAAACTGTGCTGTGAAAGAGATTTAGGTGGAACAGTGAAGTTTTCTGGACTGGGGAAGCAGGCCAGCTGTGCATGTTTTCTCTTCAACAATAGCATTTAATAGGATGCTAAAGTGGAAGGAGTCAGATTTTCTTCTGTCACTAACACCGCTTCACATGCACTGCAATGACATGCAGGACCTGTGAGAGTACAGACAGGGAACCAAGTATTTTCTCCTTTCTTTGGAAGAAAATTTCTGCCTAAAGGACTGCAGGTTTTGGTTCCTAAGTGGAATAAATTCTGAGATGAGTTTTGAAATGCATTTGCACATTTGGTCGCTGCTGTTACATTCTAAATCTTGCAGTATTTTGTTGGTATTTTGTTTTGCCCATTTCCACATCCCCACAATAGCAATACATTAAAGCCTACCTTTCCAGAGCAAAGTATAAAAGCACAGCCAAAAAGAGGTTGATCGAAAGATACTGAAGCACATCTGCAGACACTCAGTGTCCAGATTTTTGAGGTGTGTAGGCACTTGAAGACACAGGGATGCATCTGGTAGGGAGTTCAACTCTCAAATCAGCGGCAGGGCACAAACAAGGGTGTAGGCACTCTGCATACGAATCTCTCCTTTCAGGACTGGGACTTCAGTTCCAAACCAATAAAAGCAGAATACAGACAGGCCCCTGAAAATCAAGGGGACCTCTACAGGTCTTCTCCTAAACACACCACTATGCAGATAACTCTTGGGGCAGAACAAGGAAGAAGTGCTGGGCATAGAGAAAGAAGGAAGGACAGGAGATACTTTCTAAAATTCAGGCTATCTGGAGCAAGAAAATAAGACAACTAAGAAACATGTTGGTTTTGAATTTTACTGGAGCTGTCCCTTGGCTGGACCCCATGCCTTTTTTTAAAAAGGCCACCAACCTTGGGACCAGCCAACCCCCTACTGTTACCCCTCTCTGCTGGAAAGGGTCAGATATTGTACAGACATGGGCTGCTGAAGTAAATACTCAAGCAGAGGAATTGAAGGAAAGATACTTCTGCAAGCACTGGTTCAGTATGAGCTGAGGAGTCGTGTGGTTTCACGCTGTGCTTATTTGAGTTTTGAGAAATTAAACTGCCTTGAAAGAGACTTGGATGTGTTGTGGAGCCTTTTCGGAGGCTGAGGAAGCGAGCCTGCCTTCTCACAGGCAGACGAGCAGCTGCACCCCTTGGTGGATAATTTACTCAATGACTGAAGAAGAAGGGCGGTGCACAGCTGAGTGTTAGCATTTCACTGAAGTGTTTCATTTTAAATAGAAAAGCTACACAATGCAAGTCTGACGTGCGAAAAGTTCTTGGTGGAACATCTCCTCTGGAGACTTCTTCATGTGGTAGACTTGGTGCTTGGGCATTTAAGAGCTACAAACTTCTTTTGAATAGTCACTGCTTATTTTAGAAAAGGGATTTGGGCTGTTGCATTCTTTGCTGAAATGTGTTTGCATTTTTAGATGGGAAGAAATGATTTAATTAACCTGTTCAGCCAACAGCCTTTTATTGAAAGTGAAGCAAAGCCACATGGTGGAAGGTTGTTTAAAGTGTTCAACTGTTTTATGAGTTAAAAGACGGGTGTTAAAAGAAGTGGGAGGGCTGTAAGGGAGTAAAGCAGAGACAGGGAACCCAATTTCCTAAGAAGACACCGTGGTTGTGGTATTAGTAGGCACACTTTGTGTGAGATAAGGAAGCTATTAAAAGCATGTGACATATGGGGATTTTCGTCAGCAGAAAAGGACACAACAGCCCTCGCTAGGAAGCGAGCAGTGCAGATGTTGGCTATAGGAGAGTCTTCTGAATTAGATACAGATCGAGTACCGTACCATAGCATCGAGACTACAAGCCTTGCTTTGTGTAATGCCCATCTAGCCAAAGTTTAACTCCTCTCTATGCCAATTTGTTAGCGGTTCTATAACTTCTTCATGGGTAACTGTTCTGGCTGCTACAAAAGGACCACACAATCAATCTGATTTTTCCTGTATTTCATAGTCTGGGAGACATGGGAGTAGGTTTAAGGCAATTCCGTTATGCTGTACATCATGGTGCTGTCTCCTTTACATACTTGTCTCACTTTTACCAATCAGAAGTTTTTCTTGTTTTTGTTTTTTTTTTTCCTCAGTCTGTTTGATAAATGGAAATATGCTTTGTTCAGCTGCATAGCTGAACAGAGACCAGGGTAATGAATAAGAGCCCTTGAATATCCCAGATTATTTTTCTCTACTTCTAAGAAAATACAGTATTATCATATTTCTGTATTAAGCTCCATCTTATTTATTATCTGCTACAATTGTTAATGGCTTTACTAAATAAGTCATTGTTTGAAATCCATTTTTGAAGAAAACTACAAATCTAAAAACATCTTCAAATGTTATTACTGTCACTGCATGAGTAAAAAAATGTTTTTAAAATTTGTTTCTGTCTTTTAGCTAGGTTCCAAGCTAGTTCAATACAAGTAGTTGCAGATGCTTGCCTTGTTCTCCCTGAGTAGCCCTTAACAATCTTCCAACCTGTGTTAAGCCTTTGCTGAAGAGCACTGTGACTTTGTGTTGGTAACCACTAATTTCTAGTGCATGAAGTCTCAACTCTAGATATTACTAGGTTGACCCACATGTCCTGTAATTTCCTCCTGAATCTTTCTCTAAGTTAACTTGTATTTTTTTCTCTTTGCGAAGTGGGAGAGCTTAGAAAAGAGTCTGATGATATTTCCTTGTGACTTCCATGTGTGAAGTGATTTCTCTTAAATGTTTTCTGACCTTCAGAGCTGATCATAAAAGGGCTTTCATAATTTTACAATCATTTCTCGTTCTTTTTCCAATTCTACATTTTGTGCCTAAATGCAGTGATGGTGACTGTCGGCTTCTGATTAATGGTTTCTAAAGCCAGGGATTGTGCTGTCAGACAGGTTGAATCTGATTTATGAAAGCTTCAGCTACAGAGAGAAGACATAATAATAATTGGCTTTCCTAGCTCCCCATCAATTGCTTCGTCACTTAAGATTAACTTCTGCAGGAAATCATATCAGCAAAACTGTCTGGCTCTGTTGGTTTTGAGACTTTTATGCGTTTAAATATTTCTTCCCATCTGACCACTTCTTTGAGTTGTAAAGTATTGTTATTATCTTCACATTGTGGATACTTTTGATTAAGCAGTCCATAAATGACTTGTATTCCACGTACATAAAGGACCACTACTCTCTTTTTACAGTCCTGTCATCCTACAATGAGCTGAGCAGGGATGGGAGGACTCTTGTGCTAATAACTGAAGAGTCTGCACTTTTATGTGCAATCTGTGTGAGAGTATGTGCTGGAAAGGAAATGCAGCAGAGAAAAAGACAGTTTCTTTTGACAGTCTGAAAGGAAGAGGAAACGAAGGAGAAGCAGGAACATGAATATTGCAGTGTAGAAGTAATGTTAGGAGGAAAGGATCAACTAAAGGAAGGAAGGCTTCCAAGGATATGAAGACAGATCAACACCAGTTAAGTGTGAGTAGCTACTCCAGAATGATCAGTTTGGAGACTAGAAGAGACAAAGACTTTGATTAAAAGGAGTTTTCTAAAGACAAAATACAGTTAGTCCCTGTCCACATTTTTATCTTACAAGACCATGACCTCAGGGCAGTCAAAGTCAAGGACAGGACTGCTGTCTGTTCAGTTGTTCTGTGGGCCTAACCGAGCATGACTCCCTCATTCCTGTGCCAATATATTTTTTTACTAATTTTCCGCATGAAATCCCAACCTGAGGCATGGCATCCAGTCTGCTTCTCCTTCTGCAGGCACTGTTCCCATGTCTCCTCCTCTTCCATTCCGTCTGTCCTTTCTGTGGTCTCATTTTCCTCACAATTAAACATCTCACTGTCCTGATTAAGTTATTCTCAGTTACTTCAGCTACATCATAGTCTTCGTTAAATCCTGATCTTCATAGTTTTGCAGCCCTGTTTTTAGTACTCCTTTTGCTTCTGTAGAAACAGTAAAGTTAATTTATGTCTTATTGGACTACTTTTTTTTCCCCACCTGGGTGTCGGTAATTTCCACTCTTGCTCGAAAGCAGAAAATAGCATTCTACAACTATTAATAACTACCCATTTTTCTAAGAAGAGAGAAAAGTTGTCCCTGCAGCAACCTGGACAGAAGTTCTTTCCTTCACATGACAGTAGGGAAAAAAAATTTTTTTTAGGTGCTTCCTCTGTAACGATCACTCTCCTTCACTGAGTCACACCTGCAGTGCTTAACGTTTCAGTCAAAAGATATGTGCTATACCAGAAATGTCCAACAACCAGAATGGTTCAAGTACGTAGATTTTCCTCTGCCACTTGCAGTCAAGCACTGGCACCTACAACACTTGTTTTAATTCTTTCCTGAGACATCTGCAGCAGAATGTCTGGATCCATGTAGTTGAACAGTGATGTCTCTGCAACGAGCAGGCTACAGCTCTGGAAATGAGTGCTATTATCACTTGGCATTAGCAATCTTTTGCTTATCCCTTTTTCCCGCCTTTTGGGAGCAGTTGATCTGCCTGACCTGACCAGAAATAAGACCGGACTAAAAATATTCCCTGGAGATGGTCACCCAGTCTCATTAGCACCTCCCTCTAGCCCATACTCACCTTGTGTGCAGCCCAGCAGATGAGTTGTGTCCCAGCTAAGAGTACCTGTGAGCTAAAGGGCAGGGGTGTTGTATCTGGACAGGTCGTGTGGGTGTTTTACCTGGAGTAATGACTAATAGTATAAATGACGCTTTTCTGTGCACATCTGGACCATTTTGGGTTGTGTCTGCTGCGACATGCTTTCCCTTTCCACTGCTTCTGCAGAAGCCCTGTCTCTGCTGCCTCGAGAGAGATGGCTGCATGCAGACAGAGACTGATGTCTCCAGGGAAGGTGTATTTTTTTGTATGATATAACGTACTCAGCATAATCTGCTGGTGTAAATATGCATTTTAACACTGCTTCCTATCCACTCAAAATCAGTCATGCTTACCGTGACGACTTACTTAGCAACCTTATCAGATCTCTAGTAGCTTACAGTTTTGCTTTTAAGGCATTCATTTTAAATAAAAGATCTGCTTCTTTTAGAACGTGCATTGTAATTTTTCCTGGTCTCCTGTCTTTTTTTGGTAATTCACTGAAATAGATTTGCACAAAAGCAGAATACAAAATACACTATAGCTACATATCTGATTCTTTGGACACGAGGAATTCTAAATGCTTCATTGTGTAATTCCTTCAAATAATCTTTATTTGAAATTGCTTTAATAATAAATATGCTGAAAATCTCTCAGGTTTGCTCTTGGGAGTTTGTAGGTTCCCCATGCCTGATGTTCCCTGTAAGTCAGTAACGTGTGTTTCTTTCCCCAGACAGTGAACGTTATCTTTGAAAAAATCCCAGAAAATGAGAGTGGAGATGCCTGTCAAACTATCCAAGTTAATGTTCTGGACTGCGACACCATAGGCCAAGCCAAGGAGAAGAGCCTTCAGGCTTTCCTTAATAAGAATGGCTTTCTTTATGGACTTCAACTGGATGAAATTGGTCTTGGTAAGAGCGCATCACTGTGTTATATTTTCATGGAGCTCACTGGTTTCTCTGTCTGGGGAGTTTTCTTTTTAGGAATTCCTACCTTTGGCTTCGATTTTATTATTATTTTTTTTAGCATTTAGGCAGAACATAGCTTTTGTAAGGAATTTCCGGGGAAATACTAGATCATTATTCTACCAGTTAGAACATTGGTACTACATCTGCTTTGCTTCGGCAAGGACTTCAACGTGCAGTTAACAAACACATATTATTTATTGAACACATGTAATTTATATGTTCCTTTTCTGGGTTACATAAGGTGGCCCGTCCACCTAAGTACAGCCGGTTGATAAATTTTGTCAGCAGGTAAGATGACACGTCATGATTATCAAGCACTTTAGTCCCTACCTACTATCCCTCCTACTGCCCTTCCTTCCAACAGGCCTACGTTTCCCTTGATTAGGAGAACCCACAAATACAGTTTATTTACAGTCAGATTAGGTTTGTAGAATAGTTTGCATGTGACTCACAAAGATATGTACAATATCTGCCGATGTAAATACAGCCATTCTGGGGAAGAGTCGAGCCACCTTTCTTGTTGGGTTTTCAAGAGCCCAAGGTCAGATAAAAGCTGGTTGTTCCCACTATACCATTTCCCACGTGCTCCAATAAGAAATCTAACAAACTCTGTATTATTGGCATTCATCACCTCCCAGACTTGCTTAAGATGTTGATACTTTCTTACCTTCTCAGCTGCTGCATTGTCAAGTGATGATAATTCACTGTCGTATCCGACAGTTATATCCACCACCAGTGCCTGACCACCCTTCACAAATACATGTCAGTCTTATACAGGTCATTTTGGTGGTCTCTTAGGAATGGCTTGTGAAACCTTTCTTCTAGTCCCAACATGGTCATAACACCAGGGCAGACTTGTGCAATAAAACAGCTAGATTAGGTGAAAGC
Source organism: Charadrius vociferus (assembly GCF_000708025.1). Lineage (NCBI taxonomy): Eukaryota > Metazoa > Chordata > Aves > Charadriiformes > Charadriidae > Charadrius > Charadrius vociferus. The sequence continues at coordinate 2,623,838 of NW_009647830.1, read as the reverse complement.
ATCTCCAAAACCTCCGCCTTGACCAACACAAAGTGAAGCACCAATAGCCTGCAGTAATGGAAGCCACTCAGGCTGTCACCCCAGAAAAGGAATCTGTAGTGTGGGAGTGCACAAACGCTCTCACGTGACCTAGCACAAGGACAGAGAGAAACAGCTTCGTTGGGAGCCACTGATCCAAAAATAATTAGGTGGTGTTTTTCTGTACAAACGTTGGTACAGTGAGAATGCCATTGAGATGTAATTGTTTTCTGTTGATGTCATACTGTAGAACTTGTGTCTGAGGAGCAGCAAAGAGAATTGTTAGATATTGATGGTTCCTCAGAAGTGATGGAGGATGGGATAAGGAAGCTAAATACCATCGGTCATTATGAGGTAAGCACAGATGCCATACCAATGAATCGAGAAGCAGTTTCTCCCCCAACTCCCAAATGCTGTCTGCACAGGAGTATCTTGATTGACAAAAATCTTTAAGAGATAGCTGTGCATCATCAACAGAAGGAAAGAAATATGTGACATGTAACTTTCTTGCCAATGAGTCATATGTTTTCTGTTACTTTTCAGAGGTTTGCTTGTTGCAGGGTTGCTTGGTTCAAACATACCAGGTGAACTGTTACTTCTGTTGAGCATTTCAGTTAAAAGAGCATCTGATTTCCAGCTAGGAACATTGCTTTGAATCTTTCCTAGTTTTGCCGAGTTTTTGTTGCACCATGAGCAATTGTTTACCTCTTCCCACCTCCTATTTTGATTATCTGAACAGGTCGTAGTGATACTTGTGAAAGCTCATTGAGAGTCAGAATAAAAAGGACTGATGAGTTTGTTGCTCTTTTCTTGAGACCTTCTGTGTCAGTCTCCTTCCGTCTTTTTCGGTTTCTGCTTTCATCTGCTGTCACCACTTGTACCGTAAGTTTTTCCCTGTGCTTCCAACTGCACCTATACACCAGTCCTTTCCAATGCAGCAATAATCTGTCCATCGTTGCAACAGCACACAAGGCTGCAGCTGGTGGCAGAGCCCTTGTGGGTGCAGCACATTGCGAAAGCACAGCGAGCAGCGTTGCCTATCTAAGGAGTTTCCACTGACACTAGTCAAAATAGAGGGTGTGAGGCTGAGGTAAAATGTGCAGATGATTGGCTTCAGGTGATATGGTAGCTCACGTTTTGATGCTCACAGATAGATTTTGGAAATGCCGTTAGTATGCTGGGTGCTTTTAGCGAGCTTTCTTCATGCCTCGTTGCTGAATTTGAAAGTCTGGCTCTTAACACGAGAATCAATTTTTATTTGTTTAGAAGTTTTGCTGAGGAGTATAAGTCTGTGTCATGCAATGCCGTATGGTGCTGAGAAACCTCAGCCAGCCCTGAGCACGTTGCTGTCTGCACGAGCAAGTACAGTGCCATCCACAGAGAGGAACAACTCCTGGCACGACTCTTCATGGCTTGGGTGGAGCTCAAGGCTGGTCATGTCTGGAGGAAGCTCATTTGGAGTCGCTTTAGAGATTTCTGTAGGCATTTGTTGCTCTCCTTACCTCCCAAGGAGGCAGCAATGAACCCAGATGTCCTGAGTGTCTTAAATACAGCTTTTCCTGTGCCTCTCTTGAATCTTGCCTATAGATTAGCGTGGGACTTCCCTCCACTCCACATGTGAAGATTTTGTACAAATTAGGACATGGTAGTGTTGCAGTCAGAGTCTATGCAGCAAAGGTCAACGTAGATTTGAATCTGATTAGATGTTTGAACTTCTGTGTAATGTGATAGTACCCGCCCTCTTTACTGCAGGCAGCTATTGCAAGTGCTCCCTAATTTTCCCTGGCAGCTTTTTTGCACTTCTGAGCTTACGGCGTGCCGAGGCTCATGGGTGCCATACCTCATGGCAAATGAGTCTGCTCCAGTTGGTCACTGTCATCCCTGGGCATCTTTGTCCCAGCCCTTGTTTTCATCTGTGGTTTCTGCAGGCAGATGCAAGTTAGGTTGGAGGTTCATTGGTTTTTGCAAAGCTGTAACTACACTAATTATAGCTTAGCAGCTGCCTTATGGAAATTGTGCTGGGTATCTCTGGTCGATATTTTAGTTCACTTTTTCTGGCACTGACAAAATAATGTACATTTTAGGCAGAAGCTTAGTGGCATTTTAGGCAGTGGCTCAGTGGCAAGTATCAGCCATTAGTATGTCTAGTTTATTTTCTTGTATGAACATCAATGCAAAAAGGAATGTAAAGGTGTGCAGTTAGCAAGAAAAGGGGACATTGCATACACAGTGTGAGGGTAGTCACATTGCCTGAGGAACTTCAACTTACATTTCAACAGTGGCTAGAGTTTTGTGGCAAACCTGGAGATTTCTGTTTGTTTGTCTGCCAGCCGTATATGCTAGAAAGTTAACCAGATTTTTGAAACTGGGAAGTACTGCTTTTTTTTTTTTTAAGATATTGCAGCATGAGGGTTGTGTTGTAAAGGTCTCAGAATCATCAGCCACTCTTCAAAAAGCAGTCTTAGTTTGTACACTGATTTTTGAAATGTGTTGGTAGGGGATGTTTGCATTTTTGTGTGGTGTTTCCGAAGGGAGAAAAATACACTGTGCTCGTATTAGACTTTCATGTGTCTCTGACTTGTGTGCTCCTTTTGCTCTAATTTTTTGCTCCTAATAGGGTTATTGATGTGATTATTTATGAGTTCTGCACTATTGTTTGCATGAGAATAACCACAAACCTTGACAAGAAAGTTCCTGGTTATCATGATGTCCTATTTCCCACGCAAGAAGAGAGCTAGAGAACCGCTTTCAGATCTGCTGTCCAATCAGGTCTTAAATTTCTCAGCCTATAGCAAATTTCTCAACATTCCAGGAGCAGACACAGCCCCAGAGAGTGAATCTGAATGTGTGATCTGAATGTATGATCAGATTATAGGGAGGACAGGAGGCCTGGAGAACAAGGAAGAGGCGTACAGCCACACTACTACATCTTCTGTTTTGCAAAGTAGCTGTACTCCGTGTTGTGTGGATCTGAACAGATCTCCCCTCTCTCTGTTTGTCCCCGCAGTAACGCTTGTGACAAAGTAAGGATGTTTTGAGGTGCCCATGGGAGTGGCCCACCATGAAAAGTGATTTCGGTGTCAGGACCCAAAAAGAAGGGCGCGCTTTTTTTTTTTTTTATTAATCTGAAAGAAACAGCAAGTATGGCCGGTGCAGTAATGACAAAGAAGGGAAAGCTCATTCCTCTCAGTGCTAAAAGCAGTATTGGTCCCAGAAATAAAACCTGAAGTGGGGGCTTGGATCAGGACTGCCCTGCACCAATGCCTCTGGTTCCTGGAGGGAAGCACAGTTCTCCTGAGCTCTGCCCGTCTCCCTCAGAACAGGAGCTGACACATTTCAGCACTGAGCTGCTCTCCTGCTTCTTGGAGAGGGAGTAGGGGCAGCACATTGCTCACACCGCTCTGGGAGAGAGTAAGCTTCTGGGTAGCCCTGTTCCTGTTTGCCTATCTTCAGGGCCAAGTAGGAAGACTCTTGTTCTCTCTGGGTGTTTGTGTCACCTCAGAAGCTAGCCTTAGAGCATATTCCCACTTCTAGCGTGGTTTTAAAGTGCTCTGTGTTGTCTGAAAGAGCTCTGAAATGCTGTATGATAAATGGAAACCATGCAAAAGCCCCATATTTATAAAATAGATTGAATTTACTTTTCAGGAGCAAGTGTAAGTGCAGATTTCTGTGGCGCAAGACACAGCTTTTGATAGAGTATCTTAATGTTTAAACTGGTTTCTCACACCGGGCTGGCTGCCAAGGTTTAAAAAACACTTAAATTATTTTGGCAGAGATCCCTTCCTAGAACCGGCCAGTTGTTTTTGTAATTATAGAGGGACATGTACTAGCACTTGGCAAGACCCAACATTTGACAGCAGAGCAGTGGTGCAGTTCTCAGTGGGAGCCGTTTTCGAGTTACTCTTTGATAATAAAAGCATGACTTGCCAGTTTCTTTTAAAGATAAGTTACTATCCTGGCAGCACTATAAATTCAAGGAAGGAGGGGGGAAGATTCTTCCTAGAAATCCCAAGGTGGCTAGATATGGATCTTGACCTTACAGTCCACGGGGCATGAATATTTTGCTCACTTTGGGAACTGAAGTTTGACAATAGTTCTTAGGAGCACCAGGCTAGACCCTCAGCGTGACCCCTCTGTAGGGCATGGGGGGAAATCTCTGGAACGGGCTGAGCTGGAAGAAAGGGGGCCAGAAGAGAAATCATCCCAGTGTTCCCCTCCCTGCCTCACATTCCCATAAGATCCTATTGCATTGGAGACAGAGAATCCAGCCCAGGCAATCTGTAGAGGGATGGGTGCAAGAAGCAGCACAAAACAGTACATGAAAACGAAAATGTCCAAACAGGGGCTGAACCAGAAAAATCAAAGAAAGGGAAAGGCCTTAACGGCCAGCTTGTCGGAAGCACTGCCTTCCCACCTTGTCAGGTAAGGCTAACAAACTGCAGCTGCTGCCCATGCCTGAAAGCCCAGCCCTGGCTGCTCGCTTGAGCCGTGGTGAGAACAGCGGGCTGGCACGCTCCTCTGCTGCCACGGACTTAAGGACAGAGGAAATGAAACCGAGAGTTTCATGAATTCTGGACACTTTTGTTTCAGCAAGATACGTTTGTTTTTTGCTTTCAGATTTCAAACGGAGCAGCCATAAAAGTGTTTAAAAAGAAGGCAAATACCCGATCAGGTAACAAAGAAACTGCCATCTATTTAATCTTTCATGGAGAACGGGCTGGGAATGCGGAGAGCTGAGTTATGACAGGTTGTATCTTGGTCAATAGAAGGTCAGAAAAATTGGCACTTTGGTATAGCTGAGCCAAATGAAGGGCTATGTTACCCCGGCTCTGGGCCTCTGGCAGGCAGAGTGGGCCTAAGAGGAGGGAAGAAGGCAAAGAAAAGAAGGACACAAGGACTTACAGTCCTCAGCAAATGAATGCTTCAAGATAGAGACTCATAGGCAGGAAAGCAGGGCAGGGAAGCCCGGGTGACACAAAGTGCTGACTGGTGATACCACCACAGGGAACATGCCCTGCTCTGGTGCCCAGCGTTGTGCATCACGGACATAGTGGTGCACTGTCCAGAGACAGGCATAACAAAAAAAAATCCGATTTGGAATTTTCCTTATTCTCTTGACTGTGTTTCTGAAAGCTTTGACTTGGCTGTCTCGACAGCAGGTCAGGAGTTAAAGAGTGCTTACAAGGGGTCGGTTCATCTCACCTACCCCTGTGATGCAGGTTGCCTTCAACCCAGCTGGTGGTTCAGGGGAGATGGACTTTCTGTAGCCCCTGGGGAGAAAAAGACACTCCTGGTGTGTGATTCATCTCACTGTCAAAGTGGCTATCTGAAATTAGGAGAATTGTGTCCCTGATGTGCAAGTCACTAGGATGGCGTTGCTGTCTCCCTCGGCAAGAACAGGGTTGTCCGTTCTCAGCCATTGCTCTTAAGCCTGACCTCAGCCTGCCTGCGCTGAGTATTCTTTAATAGAGACTAAACCAATGCAATCATCTCCTCTGCTGTCTGTCGTCCTTCTTTCAGAGGAGCTGTGATTTGCTGCCAGCTTACCCCAGCAGCAGCAGCAGATGCCCTAGCTTAGTGGTTGGAGCTACAGGTTGGTACTGGGGAGGTGCTCCAGCACCTGTGCGTTTCTCAGTGGCTTCCCCCACACCGCAAGCAGGAAAGTGTGACACCAAGCCTGCTTGCTCAGCATCCTGACATGCACTCTGCTGCACAACCCAGCAGAATTCACAAGCTTGTAGCTGTGTGTTTGATTAATGCCTGTTTGCTCTCTGCTTTCTGTTGTTTAGATGTGGACTACTCGGATGAACACTGTCATTTGGTGAGTTCAGTCATTACGCTGTTAAGTGGCCGATTTAATACTGAGCTGCGTTTGTATCTGTGTAATCTCTCTAATCTCTTCATGACAGATTTTACCCGACTCTGAAGCAAACAAAGACGTGAAAGGAGCAGGTCACAAAGGAAAGCAAAAATTCAAAGTGAAGGAAATGTATCTGACAAAGCTTCTGTCAACCAAGGTAAACTGTAAATGCCTTATTTTGAGGGAGGGCTAGTGTTAGGCATGACTAGTTTGGCACAACAGAAATAGAAATTAAAGCAGAAATTACTCACACTTCCTGCATGTATGGCAAATGTTAAATAAAAAGGTAACCTATAAAAATCACTGTGCTAACTACGGATTATAACCGTTTACAAAGATGGCCACATTTCAGGTTTTCTAATGCTAGAGTTCTAAAATTGTCTATTACTCGCACTCTCTATCTCCTCAGTAAGCACAACCTTTTCTCTAAGGTTAAAGAAGAAAGGTAGTCATTGAGCTTATAAAAAGTGAGTTTTGTCACTGAATACCGCAGAGTCCCGTCCCTTCTGGAGGGGCAGCTTTCGGTCAACAATCTCCTCACTCTCTACTAGCCTTTGCCCAGCTTAGGTACAACTTCCAAGGCCTGAGTTTCACAAAATACTGCCCATGAAATAATCTTTTAGGGTCTCAAATTAAGCATCCAAAATAACTATGTTAATTTTAAAAAACAATGTCCTTAGGATTTAGAATATGATTACCTAATTTATACAACGTGCATTCCTTAGGAATAAGCCCTGCTCGCTCCCTCTGGTAATGTCATCTTGTTTCTGACTTACTCAAAAGGGTTATAAAACTCTTTGCAACAGCGTATTACTTAAAATATTAATCAGTGCACAACACTGAGTGTTATGTGATACAAGGGGCCTGAAGGGATGATGATTATGGCCTTCTTGTATTTAAAAATCTATCAATCATTATTTAATTAGATTGTTGATAGCATCTGAAGTAATTTAGGATGCTACCCAAAGTGAGAGTGAAGACCGGTCATTTTTCATTAGCTGTGGAAACTAACATAAGCCCTTAGGAATTACTGGAGTAAAACCGGTAATATCTTATGGTGGAAGGCTGAAGTACAAAAGAAAAGATCAGGCTCTTAGGAAACACTCCTTTAAAGGGCTTTAAATTAATCATCTCCTTCTCCAAAGCAGGGTAGTGCTCTGAACAACAGTGCTGTGATACCCTTCACTGCGAAATTCCACCCGTGAACCACCGTGCACTAAAGGAAATCGCATTGAACCATGTCTCTCTCCCCCTCTCTCTGTCACCCGTACACGCACACAGACACAATTGCAGAGTTTGCCACATGAAATGAACTGGCCAGTAGCGTGTCAAAGCCCTGGGATACACTTAAATCCTTCTCGTTGAGAGAAGATTGTGCTGAGCGGACCTTCAGAACAGATGTGAAGAAGCACAAACGGTGTTTTGTTTTGTTTGCTTCTACTTAGGAATACTCTGTGGTGATGTCAGTGAGTCCATCAGCAACCAAGCCCTTGCTTTTGTTTGCCGAATAGCTTCACTTCTGGATCAGAAATACCCAGATTTCAGTTCTTCTTTCTCATATTAGTGCCTTTGTATGCCACCCAAAGCCTAGAATTGGATGAAGCGCCACAGTCAGTTGGCTGTGAAGTGTTGATGTGCACGTGTTCAACATGTGTCACGGGTGGCACCATGAAGACTAGTGCCCTAGAAAACTGCTTAAACTCCTTTTGCTTACCTCCCTCTGACTTCCACTCACAAGTTCCAAAGGCCTTTAGCAACGGTGCCAACAGTGTCTGAAGAGTTGATGTTGTCTTTGTTGGAACGAGTGATTCTTTCCACCTACGATTTATCACAAGGTTCACCACAAAAAGTCATAGGACACGTGACATCTGAAAGCAGTTCATTATGGTGTATTTGTAGTTTCATTTTTGCTATTGACTGTCTTGTTTGCCAATAACCTATGCCCTAGATATTTGCCACAAGCCTCTTGTAGTTTCTGCGTGCGGTTGCCTTGCAGCACGTCAGCTGTCCAAGACAAGAAATCCTGCTGTTTTCTTGTGTAATAATAGCACTGCTCATTTTCTTACTTTTCAGGTTGCAATTCATTCAGTTGTTGAAAAGCTCTTCAGGAGCATTTGGAGTTTACCCAATAATAAAGCACCTGTTGCCATCAAGTACTTTTTTGACTTTCTGGATGCCCAGGCTGAGAGCAAAAAAATTACTGACCCTGATGTGGTCCATATATGGAAAACCAACAGGTATGTCCATACGATAAGCACAGGAGCGTGGGCCATCTCTGAAAACGTAGTCGCAAAGATGGAACAGGTGTTCTGAAGAATAAGATTTTGGCATGACTGGGTGAAGATGTGGTTTGGCTTTGTGGATCCCAGTAATGTTAGTGTATCGGTTGCGTACCAATACAAACCACCATAGCTTCCAGGACTTCTAAGTCAGCATCCTGACTTCACACTCGGAAGTATCTGCAGGTTGAGAGCATTATTTGAAGACAGAAGGGTGACTGACCGATGTGTTTGCTCTGTAGCCTTTGTTGCCTGATCTCTTTTTTAACATGAATAAGCAGCCAAGAAATGTGCTTCTTTCCATGGGTGCAGTGCAACTAAACTACCATTCTAAAGCAGTTGTGCTACATGAGTGGTTAATTTTAAGGACGCTTGTTCTTTCTCTGTCTAGTCTTCCTCTTCGCTTCTGGGTGAACATACTGAAGAATCCCCAGTTTGTCTTTGATATTAAGAAGACTTCACATATAGATGGCTGTTTGTCTGTAATCGCACAAGCCTTCATGGATGCCTTTTCTCTAGCAGAACAGACACTGGGGAAGGTAATGCTGCCCTTCCAGTCTTTTCCTAACTTCTCAACCAATGTCTTTTTCAACTGTATAAAGATTTAAAGGACGAAGTCCTGCGTCTGCTGACACCCGGGGCAAAAATTAATGGCCTGATTAGGTTGGCTGTCCATTCCTTGTTGCTCTGTCTCACAAGACTTTGAAGAATTCACTGGAGTAGGCAGATACAACTACTAGAATGCCATATTTATAGTTCACTGCTGCTTGTCTTCTCTGCAGTGAGTTTCTGCACAGTGTGTTTATAAAGTCGGTGGAAGAGGATGAAAATTGTAAGATTTTAATGAAGTTTTAAAGATTTTTTAAACAAAGGTCTTAAAAGTATTACCATTGTTTGATGAGTAGTCCAAATTTTGTCTGCCACACACCATTGTGCAGAAAGCATACCTAATAAGCTACCGGGAGCTGTTAGAATACTTGAAAGAACTCTGAAGTTTGAAACAGTTCCTTTCACACTGCTCCCTTTTTATATGCAAAATTATTTGCTGGAGCAACAAGTTTAGAAATCTTCCGTTCAAAAGATCCTTAGTACAGTGTCCAGGTTTTTCCCAAGGATATTTTCCTTTTCTTTGGACCAAAGCAGGAGGCGTTTGTTCAGGCTCATGCTACCAAGAAAACCAGGCTAGAGATTTTTTAGCCTAAAAAAAAAATTAAATAAAAATGGACTAATTTCCTGTGTGATCTGAACCAACTTGCTCATCTGTTAAAGGTAAATAACGCATAACGCACTTATTGATCTTATTTTAGGAATGAAGTGTGATGACTTAAAACTAATCACATCACTTACTTGATGGAAAAACTGCAAATGAGTATGGTCTCGGAAGTTTCTATGCTCAGCATCCATTGTGAAGTACTGCTGATAGAACAGCTCCCATTAGCCCTTTCAAAAGGGATGCTGAAACCTGATAAAGGTTTGCAATGCAGTAAACATCTTGTGGCCTTTTAGTACGAAAATGTATTTGCTTTCATGATTTTTAGACTTTTATCTTAAAACATTCTCTAGCCACTTAGAAAACGAACGCTTACATCATTTCATCACACAGTGGAAACGGCAGTGACAAGATATCACATGGTTGTGTCATTTATTCCCCAGAATTTGAACTAGAGCAGTGACAGGAAACTACCAGCCCCCACTTTTACATTCTGAAAACATGGTTTCCAGGTGGGGCTTTGGCTCCTACCACCAACATCAGCATTTATTTCCTCGGATGAGTCTAAAGCCACCCGGTAGGTGACTGCTGACCTGGGTTGTTGAAGCCCTGGGGAAAAAAACAAATCCCCTTTGGCTGTGCCTGGCGGTCAGCTCTCCACGCTTTCGAACCCCCGAGTGAATGGAGTAGTAGGGACCAAAGAGTTTTAGGGGAACCTCTGCCGGGACAGGATCTAGCAAGGCTCTCTGGCATGTTACCCGAGGGGAACTTTCCACAGCACCGCTGTATCCTGTATGTAAATAGGGTATCAGCCTCGAGCCCTTTGGTTCAGCTTTCACAATCTTTCAGGTCCGGGGAGGGGTGAGGAGGAAGGAAGAAAGAAAACTATGTCTGAGGGACAAATGTTCATCACTCCCGATGGCAACAGAAATAATTCTATGGCAACTGTCATGAAACACAATGCACTGTTACTGAGGTCCTGCGTCTGTTCTTCATCTTTATTTCATAACCTTGATTCCTTGCATATAACCACTGCAAAGAGACATGAGTCACACAAAGAACAGACACAATTAGACGCAATTAACTATGTGGAGGTGGAACCTTAGGAAATCTGTGCTGTGAAAATTGACAAGGCTTCAAATATTTTCTTTTAAGGAAGCACCAACAAATAAACTTCTCTACGCTAAGGACATTCCACTCTACAAGAAGGAGGTGAAAGCGTACTATAAAGCCATCAGGGATCTGCCTCCATTGACCACTTCAGAGGTTGAAGAATTTCTAACTCAGGAATCTAAGGTATGGTTGAGAAGTGGGAACCTCATTTGCTTTCGTGTTAAGTTTTTGAAAAAGGAGAACTACCTGACCAGAGCTGGTTTTCTGTTTTAGAAACATGAAAATGAATTTAATGAGAAAGTGGCCTTGATTGAAATCTACAAATACGTGGTGAAATACTACGATGAGGTAAGCACGTCTGCTATTCCTCTTCAACCTCTTAATGTTAACTCGCGACCTCAGGCCTGTGAGTTGGGCTTGACAAAGGAACCCAGGGCTGGCCTGGAGCGTGACTTAGTGGGGGCCAGTCCAGAGACAGCCCCTCCGTGGTGCAGCCGAGGCTGTTCCCCCTGCCGAGCTGCGTGGGGCCAGAGCGCTGCAGCCCCCGGGGCGGCTGGAGCCCCCACCTCGCAGAGGGGTCACAGGCCAAAAGTTTGAAAGCGCACCTTTACCGTCACTACTGTATTTCACAGAGACGGTAGCAATAAAATTCTCCCTCCCTGCAGTTTTGAGGAAGTTCCTGTAGACTCTAGACTTCTCGTTTTGCTGTGTTTGCAGAGTATCTGCTAATGCCTGTCACAACTCCTGTGCACGCGCTCCATTTCCCTGGAGATTCAGAAATCAGATGAGACTAGCACCAGGGATCTCGACTTAACATGTTGTCAGTACAAACACCTCAGCGGAGCACACTCAGCCTTACAGCAAGAGGTGTCTGCTCCTTTCCCATCAGAGCCCTCTCACCCTCTGCTCTAATAGTCCTTCTCTTAAAGAAGCTGTAGCTTCCAGTCCCTGCTATTGCTCACAAAATAAATCTTTTCTCAACTGAAAGCACTTAGTCACAGGTTACCTCTAAGCTGCTTTGTAAGAAAATCCCTGCCCTCCGTTTTGCATGATAGGATTCTCCGCTCCGTTTTGCTCGGCATCCTTAACAGAGGCTGCGTGTGCCTGCGCGTGGAGGAAGATAAGAGCGAGCTGGGGTGTGCTGCCTGAAGGGCTCGTTACCACTTCCAGCAGGTTGTCTGGGTCTCCCAGCAACCAGACCTTTCTCTCTTTCATCCCCAGCAGCACAGCATCAGCGCTTGCTGCAATCATCCTGCTCTCAGTCACCTGTTAGCGAGCTTACCGCTTCTGAGCTCTAACATCTCAAATTATCTGAGTTCAGCATTATGTCGTTGCCTCTTAGAAGCAGCTTGGGTTGATACTGGCGCTATACTTTATTAAGCTCATTAAAACTGTTGACGCGGGAGACTTGAGAACACTTTTTAATCTTAGTGCCCATTTTTGCTTTTTTGAAGCTAGGACTGGCTAAACTTACCCCATCCTTAGAAGGAAAACCTCCCTCTGCTCTTCTCCCTCTGGCTTTTGACTGGGAGCAGCTCAACCTCGTTCACTGTTAGCTGAGACCTCAGTTGCTTTGTAGAGTTGCCAGCAAAAGCGTTTTCAGACAGCAGTAATGCTCCTTCCTATCACCTGGGCCGGTGCCAAGTGGGCCAGTTAGAGGAAGAGAGGCAGTTTATTGCCCTCCATTTATAGGGCAGAGGAAAAGAAATAAAATATCATTTGCAAATCTGCTCTAGGGTAAAGCTGGAGCACTGGCCTTGCCTCGCACTTCAAGGGATGAACATGTGTTGGATTTGTTTTGGGTATTTTTTGCGCTTGGCTCTGTCATTCTTTTGTGGAAGTGTTGCAAATCCTGTAATCATAATGACTTGAAAGGAAAACTACCAAAATAAAGTGTTAAAGTCAGAAAAGAATGTTTACATATAGGAAGGCATTCAGATGGATTTTTCTGCCAGCAGTTGTTGGAACGCAGAAAAGCAGGCTTAAAAAACAGCAAGTAAAATAAGCACTAAAAAAATGATTCTCTTTTTTGCTAATTGTTAACAGATTGTCAGCAAACTCGAGCGAGAACGGGGGTTTGAAGAAGTCCAGAAACAGCTCCAGCAAGTAAAAGCCTTATTTGATGAAAAGAAAAAATGCAAATGGCTTTGAGCAGAGCACTGACTCACAGCGTCACTGTGGGGGATTTTAAATAAGCGCTACTGCTCCCAAAACTGTTTTGACTGACTATATGTATAGGGTTTGAAACATTTGGACACTCCTCTCCACTCTGACCATTCCAAGTAATATCTACGTTTGGGAATGAAGTATGGGCAGGGTTACACTTTCAAACGTGGGCATGTGAAAGCAAAAGTGAGTCTAGTGTTGGCAGGGCCAGCATTTTTAGGTACTTCAACACACAGACCCTTTGGTTCAAAAATATTGCCTAAGTGAGCTTTCTGCTTGCTTAAAAACAAGCTCATAGGAGATGCACAAAACACACTGCAAGTTCAGGGGTGCCCGTGTGAACTTGTAAGTTGCTACTTGTAAGTGGCTCTTTTTTTTTTGAGAGAGAAAGCTGATGTTGCGCCACGTCCTTTCAGCAGCCTTCGCAAACTGTCTTGGAGTTCCGAGCTCCGGCTTCGGAATACGGGTCAGCTGCAGTTTCCTTCCTTCCAGGCAAATGTACACTGGTTCCTGTTCGGAAAAACAAACAAACCAGCACCAAAGTGACACTTAGGACGAGTGTGTTTAGCAGAAAAAGTGGGTCTGAAGTTTGAAGGCCAAATGCCACATGGCAGGACTTTTCTTCCTGAGGTTAGAAATTCCACGTGCAGGGTGAAGCCAACCACTGAGCGAAGGGGGGGGGGGGCGGGGGGGGAGGGGGGAGAGGCTTTTGGAGAAAGGCACTAGACCGGCATCAGTCTGTGTTTACATTTCTACCTTTCCATCCTTAAATAAGCTGTGAAACACTCGTGAGCAGCTTCTTCACACATGAAACCTCGGTGCAGCTGCACCGCATCGGAATACCGTTGCCATTTGATGAAGCAGCTGACGCTGGCTGCACGGTGGGGCACAAACCTGTCCTCAGGTGCGTGATGGGCCCCGTCCATCAGTGCTGACAGTCCTGCCCGGCCCTCTGCGAAAGCCTCACAAATGTAAAGCCAGCAGATTTATTTAATTTTTTTTTCAGGTTGTCCACACAAAAGGCTTTGTCAAAAGAGGGTCAGTTTAATAACGTGTCAGAAGGGGAGGGCTGGTGTAATCTCTGACTCTGTACGAGAAACTGATACAAACTGGGGGTGGAGGTGGGGAGGGGGTAACTGTCTGCCTTCGTCCTGCTGGCGTGGTTTTTTTGAGGCTTGGCTGTTTTCAAAGGAGGGTGTCTATTACATTTGCATTGGTGGCTAAAATTAGCCCAGCTGGAAAGCAGGTGCGTGGCCACGCTGCTGAGAAGAGACTGGTGCAGTGGCTACCGTGCGAAGCCACGGAGGAGCAGCCGTGGCTCTGGCTCGGCTACGGCACCAGCACAGTCCTGCCCTCCGCTACGCACCTGAAATCTTTTGTTGCCGTGAACTCGGCTTCGGTCACACGGAGGCACTTACTAAGGCTGCCTTAGATCTGAGGGAAGGCGTTGGTGAGATGATACGTTTCCACACATTTCTGGAGAGACCCACCACTGCAGGTGAGTGGCGTAGCGCAGCGGCGAGGGCAGAACCGTCCCCTGCCTTGGCAGCGACCGGGGTGCCACGGGCTGTGAATGGCAGCGGGTGGCCCAAGTTTAGTATCAAAAGCCCGTGCTGGGGCTGTGACCAGCCAGAGACGCCCACGCGGGGCTCCCAGGCAGCGGAGCGCTCGAAATGTTTATTAGTGTGTGCGACTGCGTTGGAGGAGCCCAGCGGCTGCGGTGCAGCAGTACTAAAGCTGGCTGGTTTGGCTGCAGTGGCGACCAGAAGTTGGGACCAGGCACAATCCCGTGGCACATAGCCCGCCAGTGCTGGCGAATGCTCACCACGCTTTGGCAGCAGCGCGGCCGCCTGTTAGCGTGAGGAAAAGCAAACACAAACACGTTGCCTACTGGTCTGCCCCCCCTCTGTGCCATGTGATTGCACAAGTTGTCCCTCTTGCATATCAGTGAGGGCAGCCACCAACCCATACTGTGATGGCTTTTTTTTTCTTTTTTTTTTTCTTTTTTAATTCAAGTCTTACACTTGCTATTAAGTTTACACTTTATACTTGACAGAATGTATGGCTTTGTTCAGGAAACTGCACTACAGTGTTGCAGTACTTTCAGCAGTTCTCATCTCTGCCTGGCACAATATATTGTGGTAAGTTTTATTTTAATTGGAAAAAAACCCCACTCCAACCCTAACCTGTCTTGCCCTCTGTCCTAAAGGAGTGGACCGTGGCTTGACTAGCACTTAAGCTTAGAATACCTGTACTTAAGGGCTTGATTTTTATCATTCTTAACCTTCTAAAGCAGCATCAAATAAATAAATTTAAAAAGCACAGTAATTAATATTAAGGGAGGGGCATGAGCAGATTACTCTTTGCAGTTAGAGAGACAGCTCAGCAGTTCTGTTCCACTTCAGGTATTTGCTGGCAGTGCATTTGAATGAACTGCGATAGTTTTGTTCAACAGTAACCTTCTGTACAGGCAGAAAAAAAAA
Organism: Charadrius vociferus; assembly: GCF_000708025.1. Classification (NCBI taxonomy): domain Eukaryota; kingdom Metazoa; phylum Chordata; class Aves; order Charadriiformes; family Charadriidae; genus Charadrius; species Charadrius vociferus. The sequence continues at coordinate 2,608,709 of NW_009647830.1, read as the reverse complement.
GAAACCCCAACATTTCTGCTTGAAAAAGCTGTAAAATATAATCTGTTTGCGTGGGTCTGGTCCTGTGAACTTCACTCTATGTGTTTCTATGATGAGAAAACGAAAACCAGTCCTATTCTGTATTTGTACTACTTGCTTGTTTGCTACAATAGCTTTAATGATTTCTAGAGATTAAGTATGTGTTGAAGCAGGCCCTGTAGCTTTAGCCTACAGCCTGGAATAGGATTATTGCCTTTTATTCAAGCCTCCGAAACAGCGTCACTCTGTTAGTAAACCATTTAAAGTCATGCTGGGACTTTGTAACCCATCAAGTGGATCTCACGAAGTGATGTGAAGTATAATTAAGTGATTGTGGCTCTTTTGGTAGGTTTGGGTCAGCACACAAAACATTGGGACACCTTCTGTATCTGCAATTCGCTGTTACATGGACAAAAAAACCCACCTCTGAGTAAAGCTGTATTACGACAACCCAACAATTCTAATAGCATTCTCTGAAATGAAAGCAAACTTCTCTTTAACCTATTTTTCACATGTTTACAGGCAAACTGCTATGGCAAACAGCATATTTTCTAACACTAGCTTACAGAGCATTATTTTGCAGTCATCTAGTTTAAAGTCAAATCTTTCTAATGTGTAAAGTAATTCCTGTTGTACAGAAGTGAATCTGTTGTTTAAAATGAATGGTTAAAAAAAAGTGCAAATGACAAATACATGTTGGTGTTTGTATGGGTTTACCTAGAATAAAATGCATTTGGAGGTTATTTTTGATTGACTTTTGTGTACTTTAAAAATGGTTAAAAAAGAAAGCAAGCACAGGTCGTAGCAGTGCCAAGATCCCGCAGGGCGTGGCGTGTGAGACACGGAGGAGTACCGCAGTAGTCACGGGCCCGCACCCTGCGGTACAAACCACTGCCGTCCGTCCCCCTGCAGCTGGCAATGACAGGAAAAGGCAGGTAGGGTGCAGCACCAGGGGGTGCTGGGGACTTAGGGGTGCTGGCCTGAAACGCAGCAGCTGCCGAGGGGTTTTCCCTGCAGCCTTCCCGGCTCTGGGATGCGGCGGCAGGGCGGAGGCAGGCTGAAGATGCAAAGATGCAGTGCCCGCTGCGCCTCCACGCAGCCCTCAGGAGCCGCGCTACAACTGCGTAGCTTTAGGGCTCTGAGGCTGATGATACTTTCAAAAAAGGCTAAAAATGTTGAAAATGAGGATAACGCGACAAGCGTTCTTTGAGGAGGGTGCTGCAGAGACAGGAAATCAACTCTTGTGCAAAAAGCCTGAGACAGACTGGGAAATGGAGCCCACAAACCAGTAGATAACCATCATTCTTCCTCCTGCTGTTACCCTTTTTCTGCCCTGCAAGTCTCCCCTCGTTTGAGTGCAGTGCCCTGCCAGCCCCCCGACATCAGATGCAGTCTTGCTGAAGGCCACGCAACCAGGGTTGGGGGCAGAAACACCAGGCTGCCGAGCAACCTTTGCAACCTGCTCTTTGCAACCTTAGAGAACCTACGTTTGGCAAAGCTGGCTCAGGTGCAGACAGGTACTTTTTCCAAATTAATCCTGCAGGAGACCGCAGAAATAGCTTCTGTTACTTCTCATAGTTACAGTTTCCCTTGGAGAAGTCTAACAAATTCCCTGAGAAAGTGCAGAAAAATCCTTACACTTACTTACGTACTGCATGGAAAATCAAAAATGCAGCCTTTGGAAGTGAAGAGCTGAGTCAAGGACAATGTCACCATATCCAATATAGTTACTCCAGTTGTCTATTACTGCAGTCTAGTAACAATACAGAATAAGCTATTAAAAGAAATTGCAGTGCCTGTCTCACTGCCTCATACTCTAGTGAAAGTATTTTGGGAGTCCTACCTGATTGCTTTCATTTAGACATCCTTAATGCTGATGTCTGTATCTATCAGACATATCATAAACGAAAACATCTTTATTTCTCTCCATTGATTAAAAAAAAAAAAAAAAAAAAAAGAATTCATCCATTACAAGTTTCGGTTACTAAACTGATAATGAAGGGGAAAAAAAAAAGATTTTAAATAAATAGATTCAACCTTGAATAAATAATTTTATTGTAGTTAAGTAAACAAATTGCAGTACCAACAAATACAAACTTATATTTTCATAATGTGAAGGCAATTTGTTATACTTCATCTCTACTACATTATATTAAAAACCCCCATTATTGCTTATTCCAGTTATAAAAATAGAAGAGGCACATTGTCCAGGTTGGCAAATAAAAGTTTTCAGCATTTTTTCCATTTCATTTCATCCTGTCTATCTGCATGGGAACTTCAAAATAACAATCCCAATGTGGATTACAGCACCATCAACAGTCAAAACAGCAACCCAGCAAAACTCCACACCGAGACAGCAACTTCTACGTTGAAGGAGTAAGAGGATATTATCAAATAAGTTTTAAAGGATTTGTTTAAATTTTTTTTATTTTAATTTTTATCCTAAGTGTCAGCACAACCTAAACCTTGATAAATGTTTTTTAACGGTTCGTGTGACAAGATTATTTCATGTTTTGACTTCCAAATAATTTTACATAATTTATATAAAAACATTTCAAAATGTAGTTAACCTTTCAATGCTTTTGTTTTGAATCATTATATTTGATAATTTATGAAAGTCTATCAAAAATAAATACAAAACTACGCAGAATGTATTTTACGCTATTCAGGCACATACAAGCACATTTTTTGGCAAAGTATTAAAAGCACGTGTGGAATGATTACTAAAAATGATCAATAATACAGCATTGGTAAAGGTATAAAATCAAAAGGCTTCTCGGGTAAGACACAGCCACAGCTGGTATGTGAAGAATCCGATACATCTGCGATTCCCTGTACACCGTTGCTTGCAAAGCAACATGGGGAGTGGAGTGGGGTGGAGACTCCAAGGCCAAACCCTGTGATAATCCAGCAGACATGGGAACGAGATGGCACCACAGAAGAGAAACAGTGCGAAGGATGGGACAGAGTGGAGACACTGCGGCTAAAACCCTGTGATAAACTGGGGACTTGGGGACCAAATAGAGTCCTCGAAGGTCTTATAGAACTGATAAACTGTCTACTTGTTACCCTGAGCCAACAATCTGACACTTTGTTTTGACAAAATGCTGTCCTTTAGTGAACTTTGCTCATTATAATGTCACTATAATACCAAAACACACCTCCATCCCAAAAGCTACCCGCCTCCAAGGTGGCGACCACTCCTCCTTGAGTCTGCACCCTGAATTTTTCATAAACTATACCTTTAAATGCGAGGCAAGAAAATTTTAGACCAATCATAATGAAAGTATTTATGACTAGAGTCACTCAAACTCCACCTTGAAGATAAAAATTAGTATAAAAAATAGCCCGAGAAAAGGGGGATGTGAGGGAAGACACCATCGTGGACTTCTGGGACCAGTCGACGGGCTGAGCCTCTCTTCCCCCCCATAAGGACGCTTGTGGGTAAGATTCGAACACTTGGCTATACCAAGTGCTTCCCCGGGAAACTTAGAAATCTCTATATAGAGTAGTTTTATAACTTAGTGCTTTTGTTAACCGAGCTATATTGCTAGCATTTTTAGTATTCACACGTGCTTTGCAGACAGTCACTATCACCGGCAATCCAAAAGAACTCGTGTATCTGTTGTTTAAATAAACCGTACCGTGCAGGCAGCGAGTCATTTGGGTTTTCTCATTGAGCGCAACCGAAGCGAAGGCCGTGTTAGTTCATGAGCACGACTGGGCTGAAGGTGCAGTCTGCTATTAGTGTATCCAGAACCGTAACAGTTTAATATATTAAACGCGCCCGGACTGATAGTGGTGAATTGGGCATCACTCAGAATTTAAACCTAGCCGCACCGAGCCTCCCACCTCGGTGAGGAGTGTTAGAACGCAAGGGGGTTTATTTTCTGCCAAAACTACTTTGCCCCTTTAACGCAACAGCATGTACAAAGGATAAGCTATTGAAAACTAACGGCATGTAGGGGTTGTAGATTTTATTTAGAGTCCTCACTTTGTGCATCGCCTTCTCCAGCGATCTTGTTTCTAGCCAAGTTCCTGTATGCGCTCCCCGTTACTCGGTCTCTAGATGGTCCAAGATCTTGCAGCTGTTTTCTCTGTGTTGTTTCTAGTTCTTCCAACCGCTTGCGAAGCAGTGAAAGCTCTCTTTGATGCTGTTCCTCCTTGAAATAATAATAAAAAAGAGTTACACACCTACAAGGGACCAAAATGAGCAATAATTTGAGATTAGAGAGATTTTCACCCTCAGAAGCTCACCGGAGTAAGTAAAACTCTTTTAACCACGCAAGAAATCAAGAGCAGCAATGCTGCTTTTTAATAATGAAACCAAAGTGTGAGGCCAACGCTACTTTCTTACCCAGAAGAAGCCACTTAAAGCTTCTTGGGAGAAGGACAAAGTAGGGAGAATTTGAGTTAAAACTGCCCATTTGTTCCATTCTGTAACATATCGTTTGTCTTTCAAGAACTCCTTCCCATTGCGAGGAAGGGAACATCACTAGATGCATTCCTCAAAGTTCCCTTCCTCTGTTCAAAGATCAAATGCTGCTTCCTTAAGACTAAGGTCTGTAATGAAGGACTGTTCCAGGACCCTCTTTCGTTGTGTTGTTTTCAGAACTCGTAATACATCACCACCTGAAGAAGGGGGAAGGACGCTTCAGGCCCCAGAGGCAAGGCAGATGATGACATTATACTGACAGGATTGAGCGACGGTATGTTAGGATTCAGAATTAAACTCCGGAATTCATTGTGCCGACGTTGCAAGTCCTTTAGTCTCTTCTGGAGCCGTGCATATTCTTCATGGGAAACATTCTGCCTAGGAAATAAGAAATTTCTTATTGCTCAAGATCTTTGTTATCCCAAGACAGAAGCATACCTCTCCCCGAGTACTCTGCTGTTTACTATCGCTATGAAGGAATGCGCCATGCCAGATGAACTGGAAAGTGGAAGGCCTGTGCATATTCTTCTGCCTAAATGTCTATCTAGAAGTCCCTCTATATATTAAACTCTCTGCTGTATTACAGATTAGAAATTACATGGAATAAATTAAGATTTTAGTAGCGTTCACAGTAATGAGCCACAGGAGCTACATTAAATTAATTCTTTGAATTGAGCCCTCCATAGGTGCTCAATGAAGAGAAAAAAAATCAGAGTTTGTCTTTCAAAGAGATGCCAAGTCTGTTTCTCTTGCAATTCTGAAGTCTCTTTCACTTCCTTCTTTGAAGGGATTCCTGCAACTATATCTACCAGATATTTTCCCCTCATTTCTCCCCAGACAGCTCTGCAGGTGTCTTGTAAGCTCTCAGCTGCCCATCCTAAATAGATTCCATTCAAAGAATTCTGGTGCTAAAAATGCCATTAGACTGGACTCCAGTTACTAAACTAAGTGTCACGTATCTTCAAAATTACCTCATGTTTGTAAGTCAGATCTTGGGCATTTATCATTTTTCAAATAAGAAACAGCAAAGTTTATTACCTGTTTAGCACCTGGTTTTCTTTTTCTAGCTCTTCTATCTTGGCTTCCAGAAGTTCTAGTTTCTCTTGCATCCTCCTTTGTTTATTATCAGTGAGAGTCTTTCTCTGTCAAACAGACATTTCAAACAGCTAAGTAATGCCTTGATAGATTAGATCCTGTAAAAATTAAATCTACATTGTACATGGTTTCAAAGCTGTGACAGTTTTTCAGATTTTCCTTCCTTAAGATGAAGTGCTGAAGTGTTTGAAGGTTCTGAATCCCCATGCTGGGAAACAGAAGAGACGAGAAATGGTCCATAGCTGCGACTGAAAGATGCACAGCTGTCAGTCACTCGTTGGTCAGTGATTAACTGTAAAACAAACACTAACTGTATTTGAGAATTACAAAAGTCATTCTTTAAATGACCATGTATAAATAAGTATAAGCATGACCCCAAAAAAAATGTATGCGTTCTTTCTTTTTTGGGTTTTTTTTTTTTTGCTCATGTTGACAACTTTTTACAACCTTAAAAGCTACTGGTAGGTTTCATAACCTGTATGTGTCCAATGTATAAAACTGCTAATTAATCTTGAGCTTTTATAAACAATTGATTAGCTTTTCCTTTCAAGTTATTTCAAAAAAGCAAGCTTAGCAGAAGACATAAAATTTTAATATTCCATCAAGGAAAAGTAGAACATCATTTGTCTAGTATCCAAAACATCATCCTTACTAATCAAGGAGTCCACCTCTTAAATAACCGTATATACACACATGCATGCGCATGCGAAAAAAGCCTCACAGAATCCTTGATGTCATTATAACAAAGTTGTTGGCTGTAATATTCTTTTGCATATCACTTCAACCTATTTCTATACTGATCTTAAAGGACCCGATATATTTTGTTACTATATTCAGTAGATTGCAGATAAACTCTCAATAATAAAACAATTCTAGCTGGCCAAAGTAAAGCTGAACTCTTCATAAGCTGGATCATTCATAAAGGAAGAGTCAACATGCCTTTTTCTGAGCAACAGCAGCTCGACATAGCTTGTTCTTCACTTGGTTGTATTTCTCTTCTTTCTCTGTGATGCGCTGAGTAAGTACATGCTTCTCCTCCAGCCATTCTATACGTCTGTATTCTAAAGTCCTTTGAAAAAAATCAGGTTAAAAGATTAAGAGGCTATATATACAAAGCGATGCGTTGGCTTAATGCTCTTAAAATAGATGTGCCTTTTCACAACTCCTACCTTTATATATTTGAAGGATCAGATTTAAATTTGATTGTGCTAACAATCTAATCGTGACTAACAACATTCAAACCTGTGCATTCACATCATCCTAGGTTTTCTTCAACTATGAGGCAAATTTTGAAAACTGATTCCAATAAGCTAGTTAATTGTTGGCTGCCTGTTGGTTGGGCATGTTGCCAAACCGTCTGCAGAAAATTTCTACATTCCAATCAAACAATCACACTGGAACACAACAGTAGACACCTATGCCAAACATCAGTTGTCAGAAGAGCTGACAGCTACCTGCTGTGTTTGGGAGGTGAGATTCAAGAGAACAGGTTGTTGCCCTGTGCAGTCTACTACGCCTTTGTAACAGAGAAGTACAGATGACTAGTGTGTGCTCCCGGCCAGAACAAACACCAGCACGACGGGAAGCTCCTACCAATATGGTTCCTAGACAACATTCCAGCTGAACACACACCACCAACAGCATATGTTATCTGTTCAGGCCTTTGCATGGTTAAAACATACTAAAATTAGGCTGTGTTCTCTAGTAGTGGATAGGAAAGAAGCCAGTTTCTCTCTGCTGCCTTGTTTGTTTGGGCTATCTGCATTGTGGGTCAAAGTAGACAGGAACTAACTGCAAATTACTATAAAAAAAAATAAGTCAAATGGTGATATTCTGTGCAGCAGTTTTTTAGAAATGCAGTCCAAGGCTTGGTATCAGTGCATCCATACCACTCCAATCCTGGGTTGATGCATTTTCCCCTACAGGTACTCTGAATGAATCTCCATAAACCTCTCACCAAACAGCCTTTCCCTTCCCCGCAACAGATGTATTAGAAATCATCCACTCCCATATTAGAACTAGGCTCCTGGCCCACTCGGTACCTGTCACAGTTCTTTTAGCAGACCCAGTGTGGTTTGTACCTTGCTGTTGCCTATAAATATCCACTACTACCCAGGAACCAAAGAGCTTTCTCAAAAAGCACTGCTTTACAGTAAAAGAATTTCAATTGAGACAGTGGTTAAAAATGCCATGAGATTATTTTTTTTTAATGCCACTAACGCTGTTCCTGAAAAGCTTAACAAGTGCCTGTTTGAGCTCATCTCTGATCTGTATCAGTCTCATAGTTTGCCTTCAGGCCTTTTTCTCCTTTCACATTTTCATTTCCAAGCCTAAGATTGACACAGCCAGGCAGGCAGCTGCTTTGCCTACTTACGGCTCAACTGGCATTATTTTATTTATCTGAAACTGTTTATCTTAGGCTTTCTTATCTTTTGGTCCTTATTTCACTTCCTCTTGAAGCCGAGTAGCTTTGGTGCAACTTAACTCTTGGAGTTCAAGTTTGTAAGAATTACTGAACAGAGGAAGGAAGTGCTATTACACACCGAGTCAGAAAAAGAATGGAAACGGGTCCCAAGGCTCCCTGGGTAACAGTAGGACAGACTTCAAGGACTTTACATGCAGACTGCAAATCTGCTTAATTTCTGCAGTATCGGCCTTGGTGCATCTCCTGTTATCTACACACTTACACAACTATCTGTGAGGACTGCCAAGTTCCTTCTGCTGCCTTCCCAGGAAAACCCACTCCTGACTGGTCTAGGGTCCATAAGTAAGTACACGACATTGACAGTCGCACTCAAATAACAGTAACAATCTCACTGAAAATATGAATACACCTTCCTAAAGTAAAAATCCAGGGCATTTAACACGCTACTGACAACTGAACATACTCTGCAGTCCTAATGCAGTAATTTCTTCAAATGTTAAAACTGAAAAGCAATACTTAAACTAATGACAACAAAGCAACTGCAGTACCACTTTGTAGCAAAAGAGAAGTTAAAACAAAAAATTCTATCTTTTGGAAGTTTTCTATTTAATCTGGGACACTGACTTTTTAAAAAAACCCACCAGACAATAGTCCAGTACAAGTTAGACATGTATTCGGTTATTAGGCTAGGAAATACTAAGTAGCCATTTCAGACTAACTGACAATCTTTAAATGTCAGGAAAGTGTTCATTGCTATATGGAGTCTGAACAAGATTTGGTTTCCTTCAGCATTTATCAGCATGTTTTGACAGCGCAAAAAAAGAAAGTGATTATTTTTAATTTTGATGAGAGCAACTAGAAGATACCCAATAAGCTTTTAGTTACCTCATATCAACTAAAAGGATCTAGTGGGATGGGGGGGGGGGCGGGGAGGGAAGTATATACACGCATATACAGACTGGGTCCCTGAAACCTTATCGAAGCATAATCCAATGCTTAAATGCTTTTCTCACCCTTAATGCTTAAACACTTTTAAAAGAACTGCGTGCAAGACTCTAGATCCACTTAAACTAATATAAGTTTGACATTCACTTCAGCATAAATAGGATTTCATTTTATACAAACAGCATATTTCACTAGTCAATAATTAATTGTAACAGACACGAATGGAAACAAACTCCTGTTTTTGAAGTTACCACAAGCAAAGCTTTTATACGTACTGCATAACAGAAGGTGTAGCTATTTTTAAAAATTATCCAATATTTCCTGCTCATTTTTAATTTCAACTTTATTCAGAATCTACAATCCATAGTTAAGTAACCCACGTGAAAGGAACACAAGCAATATGAAAAGGAAAAGTAAAGCCAAAAGGAAGAAAAAAATTACTTCTCTGTTTCCAGTTGAGCTTTTTCTGCCTGAGTCCTTGCATGTTGACATTCTTGTTTCAATCTCTCTATTATTTCCTTCAGCTTCTGATTAGACTCCAGCAAATCATTTTCTGATTGAGAAAGCGAGGCAAGCTGGAGTTGCATGTCATGAATTTGCTAAAAAAAAAAAAAACCCAAACAAATTTTTCTATTTGAGAAGGTATGCAAATAACTAACAATTAATTTTGAGATACTGAGATAGAACAAAATGCAGACACCAACTGACTGCATTAGCTTTTCATTAGCCTTTCTTGTTTGTTTCTTTTCTCCTTGCTCAACAGCTTCTCCAGAAGCTTTACAGGAAATCACTACCAGACAAAGAAGGTTTTCTATTGTAGTAGGAAAAAAAAAAAAGGGAGGCAGGAGTCTTCAGTGGATGATGTTTCTCCCAGAACTCAAGAAATCCAACACTGAGCCCCAGGGCTGAACAGAACAGAACCACACGACATTTAGCAGCAGAGCTGTGGAGCTGCCCAGATTCTTCTCTCTCATAATGCACAATGCGTCACAATCAGCAGTGGCTGCACCAACCAGTTCACAAAAGCAAGTACGTATAGAGTCTGAAAAGTCCAACATCCGCAGCCAGCACACAGAAAGGATGACTTCCCTTTCCTTTTCCTCTCCCCACATAGACACTCTGATACCCCAATTTCTGACTTTGGGAGGAAAAAAAAATATTGCCTTGAACTTCAAGTGCACACAGCTTGCAGACTACTTTGATGCACAGCTATGTTCTTACCTACCAAATAACATCATGGGCAAGCAGGAGTTAAAAGAATCAGGTTTTATTTTCAACACTGCCATCAATTCACTCTGCAATAGAAATATACCTCTTTACACTAGTTTATTCATTTATGAAACATCTGTTAAGCACTTGAAGAACCTTAGATGAGAGATGCAGTGTAAATGCAAAGCATTACCTAGAAACAATTTATAAGTCTCCATGGAAACTGAATCTCCAGTTAAATAGTGCGTATCTGTATTCAATATACCAGTCTATAAACATTCAGCTTTGAAATCCTTGGTACCCACAAAACTCATGAAGCAAAAAGCTGTAATCCATTTATAAAGGTCCAGGAAAGCATGACTGATTTCTGAACACTTTTGCTTTTAAATATCTGTTGTGTGCATTTTGTCCCTCAGGAAAAAAAAGGCCTTAAAAATTCAATCTAATCTTCAAACACTGGACATGGTAACTGCAGGAAAGATTGTATTTCTCTGTAAAACATTACAATCAATTAAACCTTACCTGTTTCAGATCAGCACTTTCACGTTTCTTTTCTTCCAACTCCTCTGTCTGAATAGCTTGCTGTTGAATTTTTAACCTAAAATTGTATAAGACATCCTTATTTTTATCTAATTAAAATATAGATCTTAAAAGTTAAGACAAATCAGCCTGATGCTAGAATATATTGCACAATTTGAAAGGCTGATAAATATTTAACTAAACAATGATTAAAATATATTTTTATTGATTATTAGAATTCATATAGGAGCAAGAAATGCATTGATTTGTTTGCTTTTGGAGTATGACTTCTGCTCATTTTATCATACTGACGTTCATACAAATACAATAACCAACTCAAAGAGTTGGTCTCAGTTTGTCAGTTGCTGATATGGTGCCATTGTGGAAAGAGAAATGGTTTACTCTAGTGCTGGGTCTATGCCAGCAGCCAACATGGACCCAATTTTAAGAAACATGAGTATTGCAAAATTATGTCTTAAAGCTGTTCATTAAAATCATATAATTTTTAAAGATTTGGAGGAAAAATGTTAATTTTTTTTTTTAAACAGCACATTTTTAATTCTGTCTTCGTTTTAAAGAATGCAAAAGATAATTTTGTTTCATTTACAATGATGAACATGTGTGTTATCTATGAATAGTAAACTTCTATACTGACTACTGTAAAGAAATTAGCAGGGAAAAAATGAGAAATTTGTATTAAGGTTAGAAAAGCCACACTACCGCAAACGCTGCAGTTCCTTTTTGCTAGATTCTTCTGCCATCTGTACAACACGTAGTTTCTCTTCATACTGATCCTTTTCAGATTGTCTCCAAGTATCTTGTTCCAGTTTCATTTTCTCTAGATCCGCTAATCTGTTCTCGAGTTCTAACCTGAGACATTATTCAACATGCACACAAGAATCATGACAGAATGCCAGAAGTGTTTAGTTGCTAAGAATGAAATTTTTAAAAGTTACTCAAAACACTCCTCTTTTAGAAGTTGAGCAGTAAATCAACAAACATACTTTTCATCCTGTAAGGCTGCAATTTTTTCAAAAACTTCCTCTTTGGCAGCTTGCACTTTACGAATTAGCTCCCGATCCTTTTCTACTAAAAGCACCTTATGACGTTCAACAGCTGCCTTAAGAATTTCCTTGTCTGACAGCAATCCTGTGTTAAACATTAAAAAAAGTTAAAATGTCATTATTGATATCAACCTGACGAAATCCAGTATTAAAATAACTTTATAAATTGTTAAAAGGGAGCTAAAAGTCACAATTCACATGATAGAATGAACAAATGGGGAAAAAAAAAAACCAACAAAAAAACCCAGAAGAGACATGGCCTTTCTTAGCATAACAGCAACATTTCAAAAACTTTTGAACAGTAACCATTACACTGGAACCTCTGCCTACCAGGGTTTATTATTTTAACATACGAAAGTAATTAAACAGTTGATGTTATTGTAGATTTAAACTCTAAAGCAATTTCTGCTAAGCAGTTGTGTCTGAATTTAAAAAAAAAAAAAAACAAAAAAAAACCAAAAAACCAACCAACCAACCAACAACAAGAAAATAAACCCTCGTCCACAACAGCTACAAAAAGGTAGAGAGAATTGGTTATTTTCTTTTTATGGAAAAGTTTATTGTAAACAGTAACTGGTTACCAGTAAAACCATAGTAACCTGACTACAACAAATTTCACATTTTAATCCACTCATATTACGAAATGAAGCAATTCTAAAATTACAACTCTATAGGCAAGGACCAAAGGTGCAAATTAAAAACGTGTGACCAAGACACCTGTCTTCACTGGCAAATAAGACAACATGCCATTAACAATGACTCCTGGTTATTTAGCTAATTCAGAGATGCAAACGGGATTCCACAGCCAGTGCAGGTTAGCTTAAATCTTGCCTGTATTTAGTTTCGTATTTCATAGGGTCCAACATTTTTAGTTCTCAATAAGCTTTAAGTGCATTGCTGATACAGAAAACACCACTTTTAGTTGCTCTTAGAGAACTAAATATCAAAGCAAGTCAACAGAAACAACTATTCCAGGAAGACGAAGGTATTATTTTGGGGTTATGGCGAATCAGTGAGGACACACCACTTAAAAGATCTGTAATGATTTAAATCACCAACACATAACTAGTACTAGAAAGCTTTGGCTTTTCACTCTAGAAAGCTATTTCAAGTTGCCTTGAATACTCAGCTGTATTAGATAGCTTAGAACATTGTCCATTTTCTTCAAAGAACTAGCTAGAAACGGTATTTTGTTTCACATGGCAGCCTTACCTAATTGTTATCAATACCACAGACACAGAACCAGAAAACAAAAGAACCACCGAAGCCCTACAGTATGTTAAGGTTTCAAGCACAGTGTGAAACACTCTAGAATTTGGCAAGACTAGAAAAAATCACCACATGAAGTACATGATTTGAAACAGATTATGCTCAAATTATGTCACAAATTCACTAATTTACATAGATGAAAAATTGTTCTGTAACTGTTCTTCCTAACCCAGTAGACCAAATGAAACAACACAGTTATTTCAAATACAAAATGAATTGTCAGATCTATGACCTAGACCAGAATTAGAAGGTGAAAGCTGCTGGGGAATATTTGGAGGAAAAGTAATTGTAGTAGTCTAACTAGAAGTTACAAAAGCATTCATTAGAAATTAATTGCACATTTTACCATCCATTTCACTTTGGATCTTGTTTCTCTCTCTTTCTACCTCACTCTTTGTTCTTGCTGCCTCCAGTTTGACATTTGTTACTTCCAATTTATGTGAATGTTTAAGTTCTTCTACCTATGAATTAGAAAAAAAAAAAAAAACAAAACAAAGCAACTAAAATGAAAAAATATATATATTTGCAGCTTTACTGTAAGTTTTTCATGTGGTATTTTGCTAACAAGAAAATCAGCCAAATAACCATAGACTACACTTATTTTAAACATATCTTAATTTTTTTCCCCCCCATCTACTGCTTTCCTGAAGCCAATCCAGAATATCCACTCCTGTAGATAATTTTTAATGTTGATTATATACATACAATAACACTAAAGCTATTGACATGATCTGATTCCCCAAATCATAATCAATAAAAACCCATTAGAGGTTTTTATTAATTCCTCAAGTCACACACTGAAGATTACCGAATGAGTTGTCAGTCATCTTGAAATGCAAGTTTTATATATTCTGTGATTAAAAAAATTAAAGTGCTCAAACACAACAAATATTCCAGGAAGCAGGCAATCTGACTATTGACAAGTATTTCATCTTTAACCAGCCGGTTATTACAAGCTACAGTGTAGAAAAGTTACTCTTAAGAAGCCTTGGTGATATATGCACAGATGGACAGGATTGCCTGTGAAAACTTGGTTTCTGAGTAAATGCTACACATTCTACAAGCTGGCCTCTGAATAGTGGGGTACAAAATACCCCACTATTGGAAATAGTGGAGTATTTCCCACTCATTGGAAATATCTTGCTATGACACTGGTCCAAATTGCGTAACACCCTGATGCCTTGCTAACTCAAGCATTAGCATGTCAGTTCACACATACTTCACTTCTGACTAAAGGTTCCTCAGAGTCAAACTAAAATAAAGTTTAAATTTAATCTCCCCAAGTAAAACAAAGCAGTGATATGCAAAAACAGATTATCAATTGCTCCCCCAAGTAATTTCAATTTGGTAACTACTTATGGTCCCCCTGACCTCCTGGAGTGCCACACTACTTTCTCAAAATCCAGGTCTTCATAGTTCTAAAGTGCATTTTAAATCTCTACAAGTGTGACATACGCATGAAACGGCCTCATAAAAGCAGGAGCTTTAAGAACATCAAATCAAAGACAATTACCACTTGCATGGAAACTTTCTATAGTTTAGGCATTTGTACGCAGTAATTACACGGTCAATGAGAACTAAATATCTAGAGGAAAGCACTTATAATGAAAATCCATTCACAATGACAAATGTAATTACAACCTGCTAGCATATACAAGTGGCAAAAGGTTAAGAATGGCATAGTAGCTTATTAAGTAACTACATAGTGGATTTGGTTGCTTAAATACTAAGTTGAGAACATTTCAGGGCAACTTGCAAAGATTTAAGGTGGCTTTTTTAAGGCACAAAATCTGGAAGACAAATGCGTGCACCTGTGCTCAGAAATAAGTTTGAGTGGGTGCAGAAGGGGGTGGAGGAATCCATACAAAGCACATGCCAGTGTTATTTTGGAAAGTTTATTCACAAATGCAGGATAGCTTTAAGTCAACAGAAAGCTTAAAATAATTCTGCATTCATCTACAAGACTAAAGTTACCGGCTTTTCTGTTAATTCAGAACTAACTAGAGCCTCTCCAGAAAGGTAAGAAAACACAGGGGATTAAATTTGCTACCAGAAACTGACAGATGTGATAAAAATTTATTACCCAATATTCTCTCCAGAAAGGAGGGAATAAGAGCAGAAAGCTAATATTTAGCCAAGTACCAATTTCATTAGGACTAGAATCCTCACTCAAATTTACAGAAAGCAGTGGAAGTATTCTGCAACATTTGAAGGTAAAACAGTTTACCAGTGTTCCAATTTTTCTTGTTTATTCAAATAATCACATATGAAATTGCATAAAGGATGTCTTTTTAAAGTTGTATAGCTGAGGAGTCACTGCTACCAGATAAAACTCTGAATCTGGCATCCAGGCATCCATACTAACCTAATTGTGCTGAAATACTAAACAGTGATGTGAAGTTTCTTAAGCACTTTCAGGTTTTTCCTCAACTTGAAGCCTTCTGATCTTTTTTTCTTAAGTATTTTTCTAGAAATTTCTCTAAGCACTCAAAAAAAAAAAAAAAAAAGAAAGCATACAAGCATAAAACAAAACCTCTAAGATCTGGTGCCAACCCAACAACTAAGATACTCAAGCACATTGCAAGACAATGATCTACTTAAAATGACACAATGCCGTGCTGTACAAAAATGTTTCTGTACAAGCTATGCTGGCATTAGCCCAAGAAGAACGCTGTGCTAATGTGACTATCCTGCTTCTAATATAACCTAAATCTCCGCAGGTGATTCCAATGCAGCTTGCTTCACACAGCCCATTCAGAGGATACTTTTTAAGATCTCCAGAAACCATAGCTCCATTAAAAAAAAAGAAAAAAAGAAAAAAGAAAAAAAAAAATCGATTTCAAGCTCTATTGCACTTTATGCACTTTATGAAAAAGTAATGCTTGTTTCCATCAAATAAGGCGGGCTATTTTCATGAGTACTAAAAACATGAATATAAAGACAGCTCTTTGAGCTCTGTTTTGTTTAGAAAAAAGATCTAGAAAATTAAATAAAAAGGGAATAACCTCAATCCTTAGAGATACTTTTAGGGATGAAGTTTTACCTGTAAAGTCACATATTCTGTAACTTCCAACTGAAATTGGGAAAAAAAAATCCAAACAGATTTTAAATCACAGTAAAAGATATTATGCTATTCTTAATGCAAAATATAAACTTAAACATAACAGGATTTGAAAAACGTATTTTAGATACCATAAAAGCACTTACTTTAGTAGCTAAGGAATTGACTTCTCGTTCAGATTTGTGAAGTTTGCTAGTTAAGAGAATGTTTTGCTCATGACTCATCTGCAGTTCTTTCTCGATTCGATCAATTTGTAGTTCAGCAGACTTCTTTTCTGCCTTGAATAAAGGAGGTATTTGTAAGAGTTTTGGAGCAGGGCTGACTCTTGCTATTCATTTGAGTGGTTCAATTGATTTGGGCTTTCAGATATTACTGACCCTTTATATTATATAACAGTATAATATACAAATATTTATCTTTGCTCAACAATATGGTCCAATACAAGTGCCTTGAATTTTACTCAGAAGTCACAACTGTTTTTACTAACACTGCCTGCACAGAATCACACACATTTTCAATCCTACTTCAGAAGAAGCAGACGTAATCCGACTTCGTTAGGAGGCAGCAGGTATTCCTACCAGTAAAATTTCTGGGCCGTAACACCAGCATGACTATAAGTGGTGCTCGAAAAGATGTCATATGTTTGCCTATGCAGTTATACTAACTGAAGAATTAAGAGGAAACAAATTAAGAGGAAATTAAGAGGAAATAAAATGCAATTACTGTTGAGTATTATAGACTCAAGACCCTGAGCTTTATTAAATATCAAAAAGGCAATCTAACCCATGATTTCACCTTCCTTTTTCTGAACTGACCTATTTCCAGCAGACTTTTTTTTAGTTTTCTAAATTAAGAATATTACAGCACTTTTCAAGTTGTGATCAGAGCATTTTGTAACAAAGGTATACAGCACTGATAACAGTAAAAAGGAAAATGAACCACCTATCTGTATGCTGCAACAGTGTGAGAAGTCTACATGGAAAGACTCACTACCTAGGGAGGTAGCAAGAACTGACAGGAGGGACTGAAGACCACAGATGAAGAATACAGTGGAATCCTGAGAACCATACAACAGGCCAGAAACGCCAACGGTTCTTTAACGGAGAGCAACAGCAAAGAAATAGACAATTGCAGTAATGTGCTGGAGAAAGAAGAGACACAGGTAGGCAAGAAAGAAGACGACACACGAGGAAAGGATTAAACAAATAGGGGAGCATCATATGACATTTTTGAAAAGAATGAAAAATTTACTGTTGCAGATTATTAACATATTGTCATCAGTTTCTAACTCCAGCCAAGTGACAAGTGCTGACACGAGCATCTTACTGACTGCAAACAGTGATATCACTCGCATAGTTAGAAAGGAGATCGTTCAACAGAATCTCTCAGTTGAGCTCTCCACCTTTCCAAAGTTGAACTGGCAGTACATGACTCCCAATTCCCAATGTACTTACAATTTGTTTTTAAATCTGAAATGTACAAATTCAAATTTGGAGTCGATGGCAAAATTATCAGTGACTTCAGTCACAGTTCTATCAGGTCAAGTGTTATTCTCGCCACACTCTAAAAGGAGGCAAAATAAAAATAAAAAACAAACAAACAACAACTTACCTCTAGAGACCTTGCCATAGCCTGCATCTCAGCTAACTGTCGTACTTGTACTCTTTGAACATTTTCTGCTTGCACACCACAATTGTCTCTTTCTGCTCTTAGTTCTGCTACTTCTGCTTCTAAGCCTTTTAATTTTTGATATAGTTGTGCCTTTTCTCTAGAGAGTGCCTCCACACGTTTACTGTCCCTCGTGGGATCAACACTAAGCAGCTGATTATGGAGTTCTTCTTTATCTTTATCCAGCCTTGCAATCTGGTAGTTGTTAATCAGAAAAACAAAAGCTTTTACATTGGTTAGGTGTCAGGCAGCAACAAATACAGCAGTTGACAATTCAGGACAGAGCAACAGCGCGCATTTAAAATATTATGAAATTACATTCACATTTATTTTCTTTCTTAGAGTAGGAAAACCAACAGACCCATTCTTCAAGGCCTTTTCTGCTTCAGTTTTCACTGATAAGGCTTGTTCTCGGACCTCAGATGTCCCTGAGCCCACTAGCAGTCTGTGGTAGTAAAGCAGTACCCAGAATAGAGGAAGAAAGTGTTAGGGATCATTTAATCCACTGGATACACGCAAGTTCTTGGAATGGATCCAACCGTTTTGAAGGAGCTCACTGGTATCATTGCAAGGCTATTCTCTATCATCTTCAAAAAGTCATGGCAATCAGAGAAGGTTCCTGATGACTGGTAAGAGGCACACAGCACATCCATCAAGAAGAGCAGAAAGGTCAAGAAGGATCCAGATAACTACAGAACAGTCAGCTTCACATCAGTCTCTGTGAAAGTTATAAAGCAAACCCTCTCAAAAGCCATTTCTAAACACATGAAAGACAAGGTGATGGAAAGCAGAGTTTATCAAGGGCAAATCATGCCTGACCTACTTCTCTGCTTTCTATGAAGAGGTGACTGGCACTGCAGACAAGGAGAGGGCGGTGAATCTTGTATGCCTTGATTTTAACAAGGCCTTTGATACAGTCTCCTGTAATCTTCTCTCTCACCAAATTGGTAAGATATGGGCTGGAAAAGTGGATGATAAAGTAGGTAGAAAGCTGGCTGGGCTGCCAGGCTCAAAGCTTGATGATCGGTGGTGCAAAGCCCAGCTGACTGCCTGTAACTAGTGGGGTCTTTCTGAGATCAGTACAGGGTCCGATACCGGTTGATGTCCTCATTCGTGATCTGTATGATGGGATGGAGCACTCTTTCAGCAAGTTTGCAGCTGACACCAAATTAGGGGAAAATGGCCAATGTGCTGGAAAGCAGGACTGCTATTCAGAGGACACTGAACAGGCTGAAGGAACCCAGTGCAACAGTACAGGCTGGGGGCAACTGTCTAGGAAACAGCTCCATGGAAAAGGATTTGGGGGTCCTAGTAGACAACAAGTTGAACATTAGTCAGCAGAGTACCTGTGCAGCAAAGATGGCAAGCTGCATTCTGGCAGACTGGCAGAAGCACAGCTAGCAGATCCAGGGAATTGATCCTTTGTCCCCTTCCAGTAGTTTTAAGACTGCATCTGGAGTTTGTGTCCAGTACACAAACGACAAACTGGAGCAAGTCCAGTAGATGGCCACCAAGACAGTCATGGGGTTGGGAAACATGACGTGTAAGGACAGGCTGATAGAACTATGCCTCTTCAGCTTGGAGAAGAGAAGGAGATGTATAGTGATGGGAAGAGAGGCAATGGACACAAGTTGGAACATGTGAAATTCCAATTAGATATTAGGAAAAAAAAATTACCACGAAGATCGTTAAATACTGGAATAGCTTGGCCAGAAAGGTTGTGGAATCTCCATCCTCGCAAATGTTCAAGACTCAACTAGACACGGCCCTGAGCAACCTGATCTCATTACACTTCAATATTTTAAGCAGGATGTTGGACCAGAAGGAGGTGTCTTCCAACTTACATTACAATTCCACAATTCTATAACCACAACAGAACTCAAATCTGCTAGTAACTCAAGACAGTCAACATGACTGCGCCCTGTCAGACAGAAAAGAAAGCAAAAAAAAAAAAAAAATCTTTCTGTTACAAGATAGTACGATAGGTACAAACTAATCTTGAGACTGTAACTAACATATTACAAATATATAGATTCTAGTGTTTCAAAATTAGTTATGTGGACTGAATGTAATATTGGGGCAAACGAGTGAGAAAGTAAGGGATGTAAGAGTTCTTTTGATATTTGGAGACTAGTACAAACTCTGATCTGCAGCAGTCCTTTTAGAAGTTGCTCTATGGATCAAAACCAATTTCTGCAGCAAAAGCCTTCCAAATCTCTTTTATGGGGAGATTCTAACACTTATTGCATGACATGCCCAAGCCATCATTTAAGAATTGGGATGTTTTTGTAGTCTCCTTGTGATAAATGGCATGGAAGGTTAAAAAGGCTATAAGGGAGGGGAAACTAGATCACATCGCACCCTGGGCTCAAGGTAGTTTCATTCTCTGTAAGTGTGCTAATTAGCTGCAGGACTAGCACAAACTCAACAAGCTCACAAAAGTGGCAGGCTGTAAAGCAGCATGTGGGTTTAGCTCCAGGAAGGACAACTGTTCTGTTTTTAAATGCATTGCATTTCCAAATTTGGATTGATTTTGAAAGTGATGATTGCTTTGATTTGTGTCTCATGTTTGGACTAATACATTCAAATCTGGCATCTTAGTATATATGCTTCCAGACAAATACTTAAATGAATATGCAAATGACATGCAACACATTTACACTGCTGCATATATTTAAAACATAAATAAGCTGGCAATTTATTTAGCTACACTTTTGAAAATCCAATTCTGAGACAGAAAAATTCATGAATGGTTTATTCAAGAGTTAATACAACTGAAATAATGTTACTGAAGTTTTCAGTATCCTTTTGACCACCACTGTCATGATCCAACTTAGTTGCAAAATGCAACCCTGGTTGGCATTAACAATATCTTCTCTTGCCTTCTTCTTGAATTAGTTGCCACGTAAGTAATTTAAAGTCTAAACTTACATCGGTTGCTCAGATAACTTATTAATTTCAGAGTAGTGTAATGTCTCAAATTCCATCACAAATGCAAGTAAAAAAAGCATTAAGCAAAGCCACTGGCTGTCATTTATCAGAAGGCGAGCCTATTCTTACTTATAATAGCACAAATTATATTGCAACACATCACGGAACAAACCTAGAGAGACAGCTTTAGGCTAAGTCATAAAAGTATTCTGAGAATTAAAAGAACTGAAACAAACTCTACATTATGAAATGGTGTCAAACTGACAACCCATCAAGTACCAGTATTTTCACAATCATCAAGCAGCTTTGTCATCAGATACATTTTAAGCTACTGGAACATTCTATGTACCTCAGCCTCGTATTTTATTTTCTTCTCTTCTAAAATACGTGCATGTTCTTCCTTTTGATGTTCAAATTCTGATTTCAGAAAAGTGTGTTCATAACGAAGTTTGTTATATTCTGTTCTGTATTTTTCCACTTCCTAAGTTAGACAAAAAAAACATAAACATCAGAGAAGTTTTCAGATTTATTTCCTTCAAAAGTCCATGCAATGTTCCTATCATTTCACAAGTTATATCTGATGAACTGAATCCCTCCTTCTCCCTCTTCTGGGGTTTCAACGTTCACTGCTGGAGCAACAGTACCAGATAAAGAATGTCATACTTTGCTCCCCTTTCAGTTTTAATTTCCCAAGGTTTTAAGAACAACTACAAATTGATGTTCACTACTCTAAATGAAACAGAATTTCAATACTTACTACTTACATTTTCT